>NW_021130689.1:0-544536 GCF_004193835.3 Ostrinia furnacalis | reverse complement strand
GAGGCGATCCAGCGCCGCATGCCCGCCACCTTCCACGTGCCCATGCCGAGCGACGCGCAGCGCGAGCGCATCCTGCAGCTCATCCTGCGCTCCGAGCCCGTGGCGCGCGACGTGAGTCATGCAGGACCTGCACGAGGCGATCCAGCGCCGCATGCCCGCCACCTTCCACGTGCCCATGCCGAGCGACGCGCAGCGCGAGCGCATCCTGCAGCTCATCCTGCGCTCCGAGCCCGTGGCGCGCGACGTGAGTCATGCAGGACCTGCACGAGGCGATCCAGCGACAGACAGACAGACAGACAGACAGACAGACAGAGTTACTTTCGCATTTATAATATTAGTTGGGATAGTTGGGATACAAGGACAGATTTTTTGTTCCGTTGAGATGGGCAGGTATATAATTATGTCCTAAAAAATATCCACACGAAGGTGTGTCCAACAGTTCTTCCGTGATAAATGATACCTGAAATGAACTGTATTTATCAGTGGTCTTTAGTACGCTATAAGCTCTACTATTGTGAACAAACTTTAGTTTTGTTTTATAGCGAACTCCGAAGAGAAAATACCACAAAAATACAAAGTAACAAATATTTTAATGCAAAAAAGCCGCACTACACCATACTAGCTAAAGCCTAACGACCCATCGTCCTTTCCTTTCAAAAAATATTTTGAAATGCGTGCTATGTGGATTTTTTCATTTACCATTTGTATAACCTTTTATCGTGTTTTTAAAATGTCTGAACTCAAATATGTTTTGGTAAAAATTCAGTCTTGTTTACCTAGATTTCCATGACCGAATAGCTCAGAATACAGAATAGCAATAAAATATTGAAGTTAATGTCGCGGACATTTTAAAATGTATTTTGGATTTCATCTTTCTGTTTTATGGGCACAACATCCTATTCCATCGTCGGGCTGTTCTCGTTCTTTAAATTATTATGAGGGTCATTAGGGCTGGAGAATAACTGTGTTCAAATAATACCAAGTATCAAGATGTTTTTTTTTTCGGATCGACTATGCTGACATGAGCGGTTTTCTCAGCTTCACCGGGCAATAGGAGAGCGCAGATGGCTCTCCGAAATAAATGTTAGAAATGCTTCTGCTTTCTTATAGGTAGTTTGTTCGCTTTCACTGCCCTAGACAAATGAACATTAATTGAGACAGTTTCATTCTGAAATCGCTTGATCTGATTTTTTTTTATTTCAGTCAACTGCACGTCGCGTACTTACTGGTCAATACTGCTAATACTGGTCAAGCCGTGAGTACATAATGTAACTCATTCATAAATGTCGCGTTAAGTCCCGTGTCTTTCTATTTTAGTTGAAATTGAACGCGAAAGTTTAAAATCTTATAAAATATATCACAAGCGGCTACATATCCACTAACACGGCCATACAAGTGGTACTGCAACGGTGTTGCAAGTCATATGGGGACACATGTGGCACGCAAACAGAAACAAAAGTGTTCCCCCGCGCACACGTGCACGTGAGAACTGAGCGGGACAGAATTAGCCGGAGTCTGGGTATAAGATGGGATGAATACCATCTAATACATACTAAGTACCTAACTACAGATTATGATGATGTTATTAGGTGTAATTTTTTACATTTCGGAATATAGAAAACCACATAGTAAGGGTTACAAAAGGTTACAAAAATGTATTATGCTGTCGACTCTACAAGTCCATATCACTTAAACGAAATTAATATACGAGAAGTACATTAATAATGTAATACCTAATGTATCGCCGTTGATTTCCCAAATAAGACGTACCGAACAGATTTTCAGCATCACAAATACCGCTTTTACTTATAAATAAAAAGCTCTCCTTATATTGAATTTCAATGACGCTTTGTTTTTCCATCAACATAATACTGTTAATTTAGATCTGTACTGTAGTTGGAGCTGTTTGAAATATAATGCACGTAACAAACATCCCGCTGCCGCTTTTAATACACGTCGCTACAAATTAGGTTCAATATTAGGGCTGTCACGTTGTAAGCGCTAAATAGATCTAATTTAAACACATTATGCAGCTTAAAGTCTTGGGTATTTTAAGCAGCTTTGGAAACGCGTCAATGGATAACCAAAATGTTGTAGAACATCTCACGAAATCACACCATAAGAGCGCATTCACATTAGGGCGTTAGAAGCGCGACAGCAGCGCGGCAGCAGCGTTTTTATAATGTGAAAGCAGGCATCCGCTGTCAAGCTGTCATATAGTATGAAATTATCGGCAGGGCGTCTGTCGCGCGTTTGTCGCACTGCTAAAGTTGCCTAAATGTATAAGCGCTCTTACTCAACAAGAGTTGTAAATAAAAAGGGACATAAAGTAGGTTTGTTATCAGATAATATTGTATCACTCATTCCCATAACTTATTATTCAATAGATAAACAAATATACATCAGCATCGTACGACTCAAAGGAACCACCGGACTCTCAGTGCATAAATATTTACCACCTGGGCATCTAGTGTCTGTTTTATGCAAAGATGCGACCTTTCTCTGGAAGGTACAGATAACAATAGCCCTAAGGAGTACTGGCACTCTGCCCAGTGCGACACAGAAGCAAGTTCTAGACTTCAAGAGCATTCTAGAAACTCAACTCTGATTGCACTCAGTTGCGAAGTTGGTACAACTTCGTTCTGAGCAAAAGTTCGCTTTGCTTCCAAGTAAGACTGAAATATTGTTTGTACGGAGAATATTAGAACATCAAGGAGGGCTTAAAAATGGCGTTTGAGCTTAGCTACTCGGCCAACAAAACTTCAAAAATTTTAAACCAAGGCTGTATCCTCACTCGTTCTGGCTTATACATGAACAAAGAAAGATATAAGACGCACTTCACCCAAACATAAAGGCAGAAGAAGTATTGTATCCATGTCGTTCTAATTCACATCCAAAAATTCTTACACCAAATGGCTATCGTAATGGCGAACTCAGGAATGACGCACTTCACTCGAGCACAAAAGAAGAACAAGTCTGAACCTCACTTTAATTCACCACCAAAAATTCTTACGCTAAATTATGGCGAAGTCGCGGCCTTTCTCAAGAACGGGATGGCACATCATAGCACAGAATAAATACTAATACTACCATAGTAGCCCTAGAGCTGGCAGCGAGCCAACGCGACACCGTATCCCGGATTCCCGAGTAAGATAGATTACAGAGCAGTCTCCCGCCAAAAGAAATCGCGCCATTTGCGATATTTACGACTATTTTGGTAAAACGTTAAGAAATCAGAAACGGGATAATGTCACGATTTGTTTGGGTAAGTAGTACTTATTTGTCTACGCTCGCATATTTATTCGACGGTGTGCAGATGTCTTTACCTGTAATAGTTTTTGTTCAGTCAAGGAGCTGAGTTTTCGGTTTATAGGAAACTTCTTGAATTTATTTCACACATTATAATTATGTTTATTATTTATTTTAAACACGATAATTTATATTATCATTATAATAATACAATATTATTTTTGTGTTTAAAATCGAGCCCCAAGTAAAGTCCAGCAAGGTCCGCTCTTAGCTGACATTTCTTCTTCTTCAATTTCTTAAATCTACACTCGGCATCAAATAAATCGCACCTCCCGCGACAAGCACTTATCAAACGTATGCATCCCCACTTCCCACCAACATTGGTACCATTTGAAAGCCTAGTTCTAAACTTCATTTCATTAAAGGAAAGGTTTTTACCCCAAAATGTGTCTTTACAAGGATCCAGAGTCACTTCTTCAAAAAATAGGTAGTTACGGTATAGCCATTTTTTATGACTATAAAACTGTTAAGTTGGGATTAATCGCTATCCATCTGTGAAAGAGGACACGTGAGATCTTTATTTGGTTTTATAACCATAAAAATTGGTCTAATTGATCCCAGAGGTGAGCCCAAAGTGAGGTCTGTTTTCAAGTCACATTTATGGTAAATGTTAATCATTTATTTAGAAATTAAATTTATTTTCCTTTAAGGATATTTATTGGGCTTTCAAATAACACCAATATTGTTGGGGTACCATGATTGTGTCAGAATAAAATCTTTAAAGTTCGCGTCGCGGAAGGTGCGGTTTATTTGATGTTGAGTGTATTACAATCAGGTTGAGAATTTTATGATTTTTCAGCGTTTGAATGAACCTCGAGCTTTCAGGCTTATACTGATATCAATAACAAGCACATAATATAACAAAACAAGTACATAATATGCTCACTTGAGTAATGCATAAGCAATCTACCTACACGCTACCATAGATTATATCTATTGTAATCTGAATTCCGAATACAGAGGAAGCTCCGGCGTGAGCATTCCGAAAATGTTTAACATTCCTGACCTACTTCGCACCCCATTAAATAATAGTTTCCTGCAACACCTACTACTTTTAGAATTATTGGAAACTGTATCAAAATATTTTGTAAATAGGTAAACTAGCGCGTAAATTGGGACTGAATGAGTAGTTCGCGAATGTGTTTAAAGAAAAAAGAAAGTGGGCTAGAGGAAAATAAATATTTTTGAGCAATTAAAGTATTGCTTACCTGATGTTTTAAGGTTTGCCGAGAAATAAGTGCACTGAAAAAAATGTTTAACATAACCAAAGTGTTCGGTGGTCACTTTTGTTGTGTAAGCAGTAACCAAACATTTTTTTCAGTGTACTTATTATTGTCGGAGTTCATTCAATCTTTGGTAATAACGAAGAATAAGTATCTAATTTCGCCAAAGCTACATAGAGGAATCGTTTAGCATGCAATTCCTAAAAACAAACCGACGCGTATATCTGTCTAAAAATTACCATGTGTATGCGAGTGTTATTCGCACTTGGCCGATTTTTAGCTTTTATCTTTACATTTCAATTTGCTAGATAGAATTTTTGTCGGCAGTGTCGGATAGGGTCTCGAATTTCAATTATGAATATCATTTTGGTCGTTTGAGAGCATATTATGCCTACCTGAATTTCAGCGAAAAGTGGTAAACCTTGTAAAGGTGTAAGCACACTGTCCAAGGTCATTGACCGGCCTATTTCACGTATCAGAGATTAGTCACGTAACATTTTAAAATTGCTCCTAATTACCGCGGAGACGGCAAAATAAATAGGTTAGTCTAAAATAGCAAGCCGTAAATAAATATTCGTAGAGCAAATATTTCACATGTATCGAGACCGGGCGGAAACTAGTGTTGCGTTTAGAGATGTAACTTCCCGGGAACATTCCCTAAATTGGGAATATTTACAGAAATATTGTCAGATTTTTTTTATTGAAAGGGAATATTGGAGACGCAACCAATTAATGCATTCCTGGGAATGATCCCAAGGACGTAACGTCACATCTCTACTAGTGTTTTTACACAATGGAGTAGACCCGATCCTGATAGAAAGTGATGACCAGGCCGAAAGCAGAAGCGAGCTTCACTCAGAATCCTCAACCACAGAGGAACTGGCTATCTTACTCCAACGACTAATACACTACAATTAGATGTACAATTCTGATAACATTTTTACCCGTTTTTTCATTGGGTCACGTCTAGACGACATCCCACAGTTCCTGCAACATTCAGGCAACTTCGTAACGTGTATTTGGTAGAATATGAATTTTCCTGACGATGTTTTAATGCTTAAAAGTAATAAATTGGTAAAATGTACGAAAAACTCCCAAAAATTTTCTAAAATTATACATCTATAAGTCACTGATTAAGCGGGATTTCCGAAAATACTGGGTATTGTCACATTCATTCAGACGTGAAAGACTATTTTTAGTTTCTTATTATTTAAGATTAACAAAGCTTTGTACAGTTCTCTCTCTTGTTGTAATAACTTGATTAATCAATTTGTAAACGAAGCACGTTCCATTCCAATAATTATTAAAGATTTACTACTGGGGTTGCTGACTTATCAATTCAGTATCGCTGTGTAATATAAATTTATTATCAATAGATTTGTATATCCATAATAGCCTCCATGAGCCTTAATGTCAACGATAAAATGTGATTACTATCGTTAAAGGATTTTTATGTGTATTAAAATTCGAATAACATGATTTTTCACTTGAAAAATCGTCTTGAAATGGAATTTGAACACCCACGACGGCTCATGCCGAGCTAATGCTTTGACTACTGAGCTTAATCTGTTAAAATTATTGAGTGCATTACGCTGTAAGCTGGTTTTAAATCTTACTTGAGGCAGTTTATTTAAAAAGCGAAAAATCATATTATGTAGTTCTACATTATTAACCAAAAGTGAGACGTCCACCCACAAGGTGGACCGACGACCTCTTAAAGGTAGCGAAGGCGCTGGACGCAGGCCGCTACCAACCGGGCAACATGAAAACCATTGGGGGAGGCCTATGTTCAGTTCAGCAGTGGACGTCCTATGGTTGAGATGATGATGATGATGATGAACCAAAAGTATTGAAACCACCTCCGTGGTCTAGTAGACCATCTGTCTCAGACCCAGGGAGCCCGGGTTCGATTCCAACTGAGGACATTCTGTTCGATACGGTTTAGTTGTAGGGTTTGTTCCAAGTCCGCTACCACCATCTTGCTATTTCTACTTCTGTCGCCGTAACAAAAATGTTATTCACAGTTACATTTATTGTTGTGTTTCGGCAGTTAGAGGTAAAATTCGTTTTTAATCATCTATCAAATTAGACTTCAGTCGTAAAATTATTGTTTGAAAAGTTAACTGCCAACATCCATTTCATAATAACGTTTCGGTCTTTATGTGCATAGTTTAACGGCTTTTATTTGATGACTACTCGTCTAAAGACGGATTGTAATCCATAACTCGATTTCCCTAATCTTTTAAAGTTAACGGCGCCCTAAAACCGGCTTAGCGGATGCAACATAGCTATAAAAGAAAGGAACTTGAATAGTGATGGACTTGATAATTATTATTATCGATAGTGTTTTTGTGCTTTGTCAAAATAACAACAGCTATTTTGAATTTATGGACGGCCAAAGTTTAGCACAGACGCAAAAATTGGTGGTAAACAAATATTTTATAAAATTAACAAACAATTGAATTCATTGATGACATATCAACGTACTTATAAAAAGAAGAAAATGTAGAATGTACAAAGCAAATCAAGTGCGATATGTCCATCATCTGTCTCCATAAATAAACGAACAAAAAAATATAAGTCGAATTCATGAACAATTATTTGCCAATGTTCAGACACGTTTACCGATGTTCCACCAAATTGTATGGTATCTATTAATTTAAAAAAAAATTACATTAAAAAAATCCTAACGATAACTTCCCATCACTAGTTTACATAAACTCCCGTGGCCCAATCTCTTATTTATCGCTAGCCATAAAATGAATAACCTATTTACCTAATAATTTTACTGCACATCTGTATAGTTTTCTGATATTTTTCATTCACATTGCATATTGTAAACATACCTCCAAGTCGCACATTCAGTAAACCTTACGCTTTATCATAAACGGTAAAAAAATATTTAACTGACTGAGGCTGGGTTGCACCATCTTAAGTACTTTAGCTTTGACAAACGTCAAAAATCTGTCAAACTACATACAAAAAACACCGGTTACCGTGATAGTTACGGTCAAAGTAAGGTGGTGCAACTCAGCCTTAGGCCCAGTTTTTTGATTCGTAGTTAAAATAACCAATAGTCAAATTTGACAGATTTCAAATGACAAGTGGTTAAATATCAGAAAAAAAAGTTTTTAGACAATGATTAGCTTGACTTTTAGTACATTTTTAACTATTAGTTTACATTTTGTTAATATTTAACCATTAGTAGCAAAAATAATTAGTTATTTTAACTCAAAAAACCGGGCCTAAATTACGTCCTCTTCACAGCCAAGTTCCCGATTTGATTATGAAATTGTATAATTAAAGCAATTTGATGATTCAAAGAGAAAAAATAAAATATTATAATTTTAACGATAATCTTTCAGTCTGATTTAAGAATAATTTATCATATTATTGAAATAAATCAAGGAATGCTTTCCACCACCCACCTAATTTTCAATATCATTAAGGCTGGGTTGCACCATCTTACTTTAACTTTGACTAACGTCAAAAATCTGTCAAACCTCATACAAAATACACTGGTTACTTATCATTATAGTTACGGTCAAAGTTAGGTGGTGCAACTCAGCCTAAGACTTTCGCTGCTTATTTCGTTGTTCACGTTGAATCAAACCATAGATTATTGATAGCAGCAGATCTATAACTAACTACGCGTAGAGATAAGTACTTCTGAGCGCCATTAAGAAAACAATAACAATAGAATAAGAATAAGAATAAGAATGTCTTTATTCAGCATAATTATCATTTAAGGTAGACAAAGCAAGAGTAAGTACATAAAAAAAACATAAAAACATAACAGACAATAAATAAAAACATATGCTGAATAGGCGCCCGCTCAGCAAAAATCGCGACATGACACAAACGTCATGCCGAGAAGCTGGTTTTCAGCGGGAACCAATTCGTGATGAGGGTTGCGCGCCCTTCTGGTTAAGACCTGTGGCTTAGACGGTTTAATCAGACAGTTACAGACAGGTTAAAGGCAAGCTACAATCTGGTGACACAGTCCCTGTCTCGTCTGTGACACAGTGAGCCAGGTCGGTCTACTGGCCATAAGGGCGCGCAATAGGGGGCGTGGTAGTCGATAAAAATTACAAGTAAATTCAAAAGAGACAATGATAAATTTTCGGCTGGTTGTCATGGTCTACCTACATCTTCAACAAGCGCTATTCTCCGCCAAACGCAGCCATGAGAAATAATAAATTAAAATTAAAATAAAAAAATCAAAAAACAAAAAAAGTGTATGTGAACGTTTCCGTTTAAAAATTGATCGAACTGAACACAGTGCCAGTGCCGAGTTGCAAGATTCTTAAAAAAAAAAACAAAATTATATAACTCAAACATTTACAAAGTCAGCTAAATTTACAAATAAAACATGCGCAAAGACAAGCCAAATCAATTCGCAGCTGCTCCAGAGGATATTATTTAGGAATTTAAAACAAAGAAACAGAAGGACGACAACAAGACTATCACAATTAAATATATTATGTTGTGCTGTGAAATTGGCAACGGTTGCAGGGAGTGTCGTGCTCTGCGGGGTGTGTATCCAACAAACAAGAAAAATAGAAGAAAAAAAAAAAAAAAAAAGTGTCATTCTAACATTTCTATTAACCTCACATTTAATTATCACAAGTTCGCCTCATGCTTTTTATTTTTATTACGCACGTTGTGCCACGTTAAAAAAAGGGTGATGTGGCGAAAATCGAAGAGAGAGAAGTCAGTCATGTAACATAGGTGAGGGCCC
Organism: Ostrinia furnacalis; assembly: GCF_004193835.3. Classification (NCBI taxonomy): domain Eukaryota; kingdom Metazoa; phylum Arthropoda; class Insecta; order Lepidoptera; family Crambidae; genus Ostrinia; species Ostrinia furnacalis. Next base: position 535,263 of record NW_021130689.1, on the reverse strand, counting down.
AAGCGCGAAATATTGGGCTCGTCGTTTGCGAGAGTTGCGGGGCCGCCGCCAGTAAATTGAGGTGTGAGAGAGGAGCAGACAAGTTCGGCGGGCATGACGCGCATGACCCCTCGGTGAGCATTTAGCGGCGGGCCTGGTATTATTGTAATTATTTTTATTGATTATAGTATAATCAAACACAATATTGTATTTCAGGAGATATTTGTAAAAATATGCAGTTGGATCCTTTTCGCTAAATAACAGTTAATATTGTGCACGCTCAAGACTTAATTCATTAAAAAGACCCATGTAAAAAATATTTAATAATAATGACATTTTTTTCAATAAAACGTAATTTTTTAATACTCAATTCTTTATTGTTCATCATTTATTAGTCATCGCTCTCCTCAGGAATAAAATCAAGATCTTCTTCGTAGCCTTCTATGTCTTCTACGATGTTAGAACTACCCTTTAGAGACTTATAAAAGTCTTTACAATCTTTTGGGATCAAATCTAACATGGACAGAAGATCATCCAACTTGGGTTGAGGGATTACCTTGCCGTTGGGCCACAATAAAACAAGGTCTTTCTCATTAATATCAAAGAATTTACCTTCTAACTTTTTTTCAATATACAGAGTGTTAGGTAAATGGGTATATGAGCCGACACTAGCCCATGTTAACATGGTCATATAAATGGTATGGTTTCAGTCAGAAATTTGATTTCATCATTTTAATTTTTTTAATTTTCATACAAAAAAAAAAATTATAAAATCCGATTTGTATGAAAATTAAAATAATTAAAATGAAGATATCAATTTTCTGACTTCACCATACCATTTATGTTAACATGGGTTAGTGTCGGCTCATATACCCATTTACCTAACACCCTGTATAGATGAAATTTATCGTCCTTATCTATAAAATCACCTTTGTCTTTAACCAATTAACTTTTTCTTTGGATATAAAAAGTTTTCTATTTACTGTATTCTTTGATCTTTTCAAGTGATTTGGTCCCCATAAAATATTTTTTTTTATGGATCCCTCAACTCAAGTTGGATGATCTTCTGTCTGTTAGATTTGATCCCAAAAGATTGTCAAGACTTATAAGTCTAAAGGGTAGTTCTAACATCGTAGAAGACATAGAAGGCTACGACGAAGATCTTGATTTTATTCCTGAGGAGAGCGATGACTTATTAGGCTTGTTAACTTATAGATTACTTTTTTTTCGAACCGATTTTAAATTTAAACATTTTAGAAAATTTCACTTCAGTAATTTTCAAATAATTTATGTTTTGTGTTTTGCAAGTAGGAAAGAGTGCATGCATACTGTACTACCGACTATTCAAATTCTTCAAAATGCGATTAATGTTCTGTGTGTATATTTGTTTTTTTTTTATAAAATTAAAGTAATAATAATAAAAAATGACGTTTTATTGAAAAAAAAAATTCATTATTATTTAATATTTTTTACATGGGTCTTTTAATGAATAAAGTCTTGAGCGTGCACAATATTAACAGTTATTTAGCAAAAAGGATCCAACTCCATATTTTTACAAATATCTCCTGAAATACAATATTGTGTTTGATTGTACTATAATCAATAAAAAGAATAATAATAATACACAATAACAACATACTGACAACTTATTTTATAATTAATACCTATGAAGAAATAGGTACGTCATAAACTTCAAATTTTAATATCTCGAAAATGACTTGATGTGGATTGGATCCTTTTCATAACTAAGTATGATTACCTCGATTGGGCTTGGGTTGTTTTTGTGAAACAATATTTCTATACTATTGTTTAAATATAATCAGTAAGTAAATACCAAGAACTATTATGGATCGTTTTCGTTTACAGATTTATTAGAATAAAACTTAAAAATGCATTTATTGAAAAAAAAAAAAACAAGTTTTCTGGATCCATTTATTAATTTGATTATAAAATAAGCAATTCAGCAAATAAATCCAAGCAGTGTGGATCGTTTTTGCGTTTTTAACGTGTGGTTGAAGTTGGTATTCAAATTACGCAAAAAGGATCCAACCTATTTGGATCGATTTACTGATTTAGTTTCTAACACAGGGTAAGAACCACGACAGTTGGATCGTTTTAAGTGAAAAAATATACATTAGCGGCTATAGATGTGGGTTGGTTCCGATGTTCAAATTCAATGAAAAACAGCTGTTTTGACGTGGGTCTTTTTTACTGACCGATAATATAGATATTTAGCATCAGTTTGGTATACTAAAGTCATTTTTGACAATGTTGTGGATTGGATCCTTTTCGTGTAACTACGTCCAATTGTTTGCACCGATCACTGTCAATCCATTTAATGTCTCACAGTCGCAATTTCCCTGCACTTCAAGTGTTGCTTCTATGCGTGACGCGACCACAACATCCCGGGGAATGCACTGACACACAGTTTGGGCGATAACTTGCGTTTTTTTATTTTTAAAAGGCAAAATGCAGCGGAGCTAACGTAAACGCGGCCGTCACGGATACCGCCCCCCCCGAATAGAAATAGAATTCCATTTATCATTACTAAGTATGCCGAAAACATTTACTCGTATTGTGCTATCTATAATAAATATTTATGATTATTTTAAAACATGTACCAATGAGTTAAGGTAAATAATAAATAAAATATCTATAAAATACCAACACAAATAAAATGTTCAGGCACGTTTTTGTACATTCCAAGAAATTATATCTCAGTATTTATCTATCTGACTAAATTGGCACTGTAGTGAAAATATAAAATCTTAACTTTAGACTTCACATTAAAGTATTTATGTCAAGTTTCGTTCCTTTTGCCAATTGGATCGTAGCTTATCCGAGGTTCGTCCGCATCGTAACTTAATTGTCGAAAACAGTGGATAGTAAACATAAAACATCTTCGTTTTACATCCCTATTAAGCAATCCAGGTCAATACTAAATAAAACAAACAAAACAAGACACTCGAGGGTTTCAGTTCAACTATGCCATGTTAAATCACGTCTAATTGCTTTTTAACGTCCAAAAAGTCTTTTAGGACGTAAATGGTAAGGCTCAATTTAGCTTAACGACTGACCTTAATCCCGTGCCGAGTAGATTCGCGGCCCTTTAAAATTGTAAATGAGGGCTTAACCTTGATCCGGATTGTTTATTGGCAGAGATCGTCAAGTAGTCGGGAAAGTATGGGACTGTTAGTTCTTGTATACATAAAACTTTGGCGGTAAACTTCTGCTGTATGACTTTGTAGAGATTTTGACAAAATTTAGAGAGATAATAAAATTAAAATAGTTAATCGCGCTTTTCTTCTATGATCAGATGATTTTATGAGCCTTCCGTATGACATGACATGTCTGTCATGCATGGTTCAATCGTAAGGCTGAGTTGCACCACCTAACTTTGACCGTAACTATAACGATTACCGGTGTTTTTGTACGGAGTTTGACAGATTTTTGGCGTTTGTCAAAGTTAAAAAAGATGGTGCAACCCAGCCTAAGTTTACCACATTCTTCAAAGGAGTTAATCGGACGTTGTTACGAATATTTGAACAAAAAACATGGTCTGAATGCGAGTAGATTTATTTTATACTAGCTTTTACCCGCGGCTTCACCCACGTGAAATTTAGTTTGTCACAGATCGTCATAAATTATAGCCTAATGTTATTCTGGGTTATAAACAATAATACTGTAATGTAAAGTTTTATCAAAATCCGTTCAGTAGTTTTTGCGTGAAAGATTAACAAACATCCAGACATCCACACAAACTTTCGCATTTATAATATTAGTTGGATTGCAATGAAGCCGCTTAGAGTCCAATGACATCTTGGAACCTAGAAAAAAGATTTATCTCCGAGGAATCCACAAAAAGGCAAAAACACCCGTGGTTTAATATGGAATCTAATATCAATATTATTATTCGACATCGGCAGAACTAAATCTCCTTATGAGATTTGGCTGCTATTAATAAAAAAGGTATCATGTTTTTTGATACAATATCGCTTCTACGCTTCAAAGATAAAATATCAGCATAGAACAAATTATTGTTTAAAGAAATTGAAATCTAAGAATTAATATTGGGAAAGGAATGTTTCTTTTATTTGAATAAAAAGTAAAGTTTCAACTATTTGTCCGTTGTTACGCTTTATTTTATACAGGGTCTTCTTTGGCACTTATCCGCGACTCAAAGCTTCTTTGTCAAATTCTATAAAGTAGGCTAAGTACTTTAAATACATTGTTACTAGTTCTTTTGGATGTTTACATCGTCTTTCATAAATAAAATAATACTTATAAACTCTCATCTTCAAACGCATTCGATGTCGACTGCGTTAAAAAGTGACATTTAGGCTGAGTTGCACCACTTTTTGACCGTAACTTTGACGATAACCGGTGTTTTTAGTATTGAGTTTGACAGAGCTTTGACGTTTTTCAAAGTTAAAATAAGATGGTGCAGCTCAGCCTAAATGTAGTTATGACGGATTGTACAGCGCCCTAGCGTAAACTTTCAAGAACTAAGTAAAATCTTCATAATTTTTGAAAACGATACCGAATGCGTTTGACGTAAACTCACACTACGCCCCCTGATTAAGAAGCTCAACAATTAAACAAGAATGCCATTAGAATGAGTTACTTCTATGTATGTAGTTGCGACTTATATCATCTAATACAAGATGTCCTTCGAGCCACAAGAAATACTACAAACAATGCCCACATAAGCCGCCCCTTCATCCCGGTTTAGGACTACCTACTATGTAAGTAATATACTACTATACAGCCGTGATATAAAGTATAATCGCATTATGTGGAATTCTTGGGACAACCATTTTGTACATTATCATTCTAAAGGAACGAAAGTTATATGACATAATTATAAAAAAACATTATGATTGTTGTTGTTGTTCTAGAGTAGGTCTGTTCATTGTTGCAGTTGCAATCTTTGAATGCAGTTATCTTTCTTTTCAAAAATAAAGAAATGTTTTCTTTGAGTAAAATTTTCTATCTACAGTATTAAGGGTACCTACTTTCCCTCTAGGGGGCATTACAAAATTCCACCCTGTATAGTATTACTTACATTACTAGTTAGAATATTTCAACAACGTCTTTGATGTGTATTTAATTTGAATTTCCCAGCAGACATTGGAAATATTCTAGTAACAGATCGTTTCATTTACTTACACGTGGTTTCAGGGATTGGCAGCACTCAGACCCGTTGCGGTATCGGCCCGATTCGAACGTTTCACTTAAAGGGAGTGATTTTAATTAATCTGTCAGAAGGGTCTGTAAGTAGTTGTGTTTTTAAAGGTCCGAATTAATCAAGTACAATGAGATTGTTATAAAGCACGAGTATTTATGAGGATCATTATTCAGGCATTATTTAATACCTAGATAACTAAGCTTATCTAACTATAATTTCATGCGTCTATAATGAAATTGATCCAAGGTTAACATTTCGTCAGAATAGACTGTTACATAATCATATTCATAAAAACATACTTCAGATATTTATCCAGTATACAGACAGGCCATAACATGTTTACCCAAGACAACGTTTATCCATAAGCTTACTACAAAGACAGAGCAATTGGATAAGATGTTAGTGAAAGGCGATTAAGTGTTATTCGATGTACCCGCTGAGCGACAGGACAATCAAACACGCTCAGCCCCGTCTGTCTCTGGTAAATCCAATAATTAATGTTGCGCCATTAGTTAATGGTATCCAAGATGCTAAAGGCAGCTCGTGACACCTTCCTGACACATCTTGTTACACCCAACAGTCACTAAGCGAGTTTCTGTACATTTTATCACATGTGAATCACGACTATCTAACACATCCGCAACTAAGTCTTAATTCAATTACAGTATAGGTATAAAAGCTAGTGGTATAGGTTTAATAAGAAAAATCTTTAATACTGAGTTGCACCATATGACTTTAACTTTGACAAACGTCGAAAATCTCTCAAACTCCATACAAAAAGCGCCGGTTATCGTTAGTTACCGTTAAAGTTAGATGGTGCAAATCAGCCTAAATACTAGATGTAATGTTGATTGAGGTAAGCTTATGAGGTTAAAAACACGTATGTAGATTATCTGCATGGATGAAAACGTTAAAAAAAATACCTAATGCAACTTTACTATTTATAGTTAAGTTCATACTACACGTTACGTAAAAAACAAAAACATAAAAATAGCTAGAAAAAACTGGAATTACGTTTTAACATTCAAGCATACCACGCTTTGTGGGCGGTTGCGGTTTTATTTGTACTAATGTCAAAAGCACAGTTTGCTAGGTAACATTCGCTCTATGATAAAAAATATGGTCTGACTTTTAGCTAATATTTACATTTGGATTTTTAACGTATTAATGGTAGCAAGTTCGATGCTTAGCAAGTCTTTGTAATCGCAAACCTAAAACCAAATAACAATAATACAAGAGTATTTGTAAATCTATTTCGGTATTACAATTTTTGCATTTAATACGTTTAAAAATTACATATTTGTAGATGAATGGTAAAAGTAGTACCATTTTTGGATTGAAAAATCATTTCTTACAAGATTAACTAATATAAAGTTCACACCAATCTCGAATCATGAAAATCTATCGAAATTAAATTATTCACCACTACAGCGAGTTTTAGTCCTTAATTGAATTTCCAGCAGTCAAATCCACGCGACCTTTTTCATTAAATATTTAATTTACGCCTTTCAAAAAATAACAAAATTCTTAGAGGAAAATACCCATTCACGATTAATTTGCTAAACAATTTGTTTTGATGCAGAAAAGGTTGGGGCTTGTGAAAGGGCCAGTGATTTTGTAGGTCGATTTGAAAGGAATGAACGAATTGTGGGCGTTATTATTACCAACGCTTGTGAAAGCAAAACTCGAGTTTTCACCTCAGCATAAATATTAAACTTTAGGTTCTACGAACACTTTTGTAATTTTCCTCCGAATGTCATGTTACCAGATTGGCGTGAAAATTTCCCTGAAGACGTATTCTAGACAAGTAAAACAAATCTGGCGTAAGCTAACTAATTACCGCAAATTATGTGTGACATTCTGAGCAATATGTCTGAGATTGTAACTCTAGGAGGAGCAAGAGCTCCCTTGGGATAACAAGAGCAAGATGGCAATTGTTATTACAGAATCGTCAGTTGATCTCATCTAGGGTAAAACCATTACCAAAACTTTTGACTAATACCCGATTTCATGCAACATTAAAAACTCCATAAATATTCTTACTTCTGTGCAAATGACAGAATATCAACCTTACTAGCAAATAAGGGTGAAGTTTGCTCGTGACGTGTACAAATGCCCTAACAGATATTCACCAAACAACGCTTTGCGTCTTTTCATGTAAATCAAAATAAGTTTGCAATATTCCTGGTAATGAGATGCTGCCAAAGCTTTTTACGAGTAATGCCCACGCATAGACCAGACGGAGTGTTTTGCCACAGGTTTTGCCGAATTTAAACTTTAACCTAAAGTTACTTATGGCCCACCAAAGTAAGTTCAGAATTATATATTTTTTTAATTATTGGTACACCTACATAAATTTTAACTTTTGTGTAATGGAATAAAATCAATTTAATTAGTTGTCACTTGACACCAACCAATAAGTGATTGAGTATTTGGGCAAACAATTCTCCTAAAATCTAAAGGGAAATCATGAATAAGTAACAGCTTATAAAGTAATTAGCTACCTTGGCTATTGGCTGGTTCAGGTAACTGCCACGTTAATAAAAATCAAACCAGTATTTTAAAACGGTTTCAACTAAAAGCTGTTACCATCTGTTGATCTGAATGTGTTATAAAAAAAACGACAACGCTCTTTTCATGTCAAAAAATGATTTAGGACGTCCAGTGTCCACTGCTGAACATAGGCCTCCCCCAATGATGTCCACAATGGCAGGTTGGTGGTTGGTCGCCTTCCCGCTACCTTTATGAGGTCGTCGGTCTACCTTGTATCATATTCCGATGCAGCGTCCATTTATCTCATAGAAAGCTATAAAAATATTTCTTCGTCCTTTGCTATAAATTACTCTAAAACTATTTTTTCTATTGCAGGTCGAGACGACAACAAAAAAGCTTTCGCAAATAAATACCGGTAAGTTTATTCATGGTACTTTTAAATCTGATTTCATGTAGAGATCCCAGTTATTTACTGCATATTTATTCCTTATCTGACTCTCCCCTTTTCTATGGAATGTTAAGTGTCCCTCTTCAGCTTAACTATGATCTTTTGTTGGTTTCTAGCTGGATTTTCCTGTTGATATACAGGTAGATAAGTCTCTTAATTGCTGGGCTATAAATTTGGAGTGTAGTGATTCATGCGTGCGCCAAATAGGTCCATGTCGGTAAATCTCTATCGGAATCAAGATAAGCGATGCTCGAATCAACACATAAATAACGAGTGATGAGTAAGGCTTTTATGTCCCGTTATTGTTACCTCGTAAGCAGGCCGTGGGCCGCAGACGGGGATGTTTACTTAGGGGATCGTTGTAAATCAATCACTTCTAGGTTAAGTGAGAGGCAAATACCAGTATTTACTTGCGATTTTCTTTGATAATGGGTCATCGCGGTAACGGTCTTATAGATCATATTAATTTTTAGGACGTCCTATGACGAACTAAGATTAAATTAAGACAAAAATTGAAGCAATTATAGAACGTGTTTACAAACAGGTTTTAAGCGATGCATTTTCGAAGTGCGTTTTACTTTTGAAAGCTCTTAGAACTTTGTTGTTCAAGTTATTCAACCATTATACATTCAATAATAATATTAATATTAATTATACGTCTCTCAAACTTATAATAATTTGCAAACAATGATTTAAACTTGGATTTATTTGTACGATCTTGGGATGGAAATTGCTGTCATAACTAAACATTACTGATGCTGAACTGAAAAGTAAAACTTAGCTAAAATTGAGGGTGAATGAATGTATGATCAATTCAAAGACCTTGAAGTACGAACGACATTAAATATCATAGTTTCGAATTGCATCAAAAATGTTTCTGATATACTAAAGACTTTACGATAATACCTTTTTTATCCACAACGAAGAAGCTCTTAACTTTGAATCTCACCAGTACCACTAGTACGAAAAACTTTCGAGTTCAAGACGAGGACGAATTTTTGTACGTTTCGAGTTCGAACTCGAAACGTTCATTCTTGTTTTACTGAGGATTTTTAACTTTCTAACTTCTTTCGTCGGCACGCAAGGCCAAGGAACTTGGCAAGCTTCTTTCGACGAGTCATAGAGTATTTTATAAGTTTTTTTTTATTTAACATGGAATGGTGTGTTCCGTCCGAAACATGCTGCGTTATTTTAAGATGTTGTTATAAAATTTAAAAAAATAAGTTACAAAGATGAATAATGCTCATAACGCCTCATTAATTGTTTATACGTTTTTGTGTTATTGTTTGTTTAATATGTAAGTATTTAAAACCATTATTATTTATTACCAATCAATATTTTTATATTGTTGGGTAAACAAATTTCGGAACATCTTTCGTCTTGTTAATGTAGCTGGCAAGCAAAGCGGCGTTATGAATAAATTTAAGTTGCTATAGAAACAATGTTCTGTTGATTGTCACTTGTGTCATAGAAAATAAAAAGAGCTATCCATTGTGTATTCCTACTGTTGTAATAAATTAATTTCGTGGACAAATCTATCTTCTATTTTTTCTACTGTAAAATCACACTCAGCCACACGCTCACACACGTCTGACAGTGACAAGACAAGGGATTTTTCTTGTTTTGACGTATTTTCTAACCTCTTAGAATGTTATTAGAAGTCGTAATAAAGCTATGTTTTAAAGTAAATAAAGACCATATTAACGATGTTAACATGATGAGACATCGGTAAGTAAATTAAATTAGCAAGTGAAAAGATTTTTTAGTTAAATCATGTAGTTAAATATGTATATTGTAATTCTATCTTGTTTTAGATTTTATGGAATGGAGGAGAAGATTTAACAGCTAGATTATTAACAAAAATCTTGCAAGAGCATCGAGATCTCGCTTTTGGCGAGTGGAAGTCCAAAGGCAAAGTGCAGCGGTTTGCAGTTCTTAGCCTCACTTTTTTGGACCTAACAGGACAGGAAAAGAATAGTCAAAGGTATGTTGATTGTAATAATTGAATCTTTATTATTTAAGTAGGTACCTATGCATTCTCTAGACAAACTGAAATGTTATGCCCTTTCATAATATTGATTGTTAGGATGGCAAGTTAAATTAGTATTTAGTTAACATTACGTTTTCTTTTTCAGAGGAAACCCGAGTAGCCAGATGATAATATATGAAACCATGAGCAGCCAGCCATTGAAACTCTCAGCAATTTGAATAACGATTTTGATTATTACCAATCATGTATCATACCTATTAATAGAAAATTAAAACTGTTAGGTACCTATGTTTTAATTGAAATTCAAAATATTGTTTAATGTTTTATAAGTATTTATTAAATAAATTGTCACACATATATTTTGTTTTAATCCCATTAATGTCTATTTGCCCGCAAGTGTTGATGGTATTTCTTAAGTGTGCCCAGGAACCTTGGTCCTATTACTTATTCTGTGCCGGAGCTGGATCTTTGTAAGGTTTGGGTAGGGTAGGTACCTGTAATGATTAATAAATTTTGATGAGTAGAATACTATAACATTAATTTTATAGTTATTAGTTTAGGTAAATAAGTTTATTAAGATCTAAAACTTTCTGGCTAAAACACTTACGAGCAAAGGTATGGAATCACCCTGTTGTGTTTTGTTCTGTATGATCTTAAGAACTGAATGCATATGTACATTTGTATAAAATAGTTCATGGATAAATCTTATGTAGGCATGAGTACCTACCTACTTCTCCGAGTATGTTGGGGGTATTGAGAGCATTGGTTAAGTAATTCCAAATGCTTCTTCATACCATCAGTGCCTTGGTATGAACTGGATGCATCTTAATGCATAGCACATAATATAACCTGTAATAATTATTATCTATCAAAGGACAAAGAAATCATGTGGTATGTAGAGTAGACAGAATGTATGAATAAATTATGTACTTGCCTTGTGTTCCAAGGACACTCTTTTTGTTGCCATAAGACTATCTTTCCGGCAATTTGTCACATAAGTAGGTATCTACTAAAATGCAGGTTTATTGACTTTGAGGCGGTATCGCTGCAACAACCACAACATCAGGATTTAAGTTTTTCCTTATTATGTTGCCCTATTTATTAGATATGAAATAAACAAACATTAGGAAAAATGTCCACAAAATATATTTTTTTACTCACTGTTGGGATGCTTCCTAATCTCTTAACTTAAAGCATCTAAACTCTAAATGATGCCAAACAAGGAAATAAATTCGCCGACCACATAATCTCCACATTTAAGCCTCAAAAACACGTAAAATTTTTATCAACGTAACCTTCTCACAACAAAATTGACAGTGACACAACATTCGATGATTTCAACGACAACGAAACGACGTTGATTGTCAAAATTAGGTTCGTGCTACGTTATTTCATACAAAATCCATTTTTCGTCACGCCTAGTATTTGAACTCGATACGAAAGAAAATCGAAAGTTTTTCTTACTAGGTTTTTTTTTTTCTTTTTATGACCTATAGGGGGCGCTGTTTAATTTTTCATACAAAATTTTTCGATGGCACTTTGAATACGCAAACGAAACGAACTCGAAAGTTTTTCGTGCTAGTGGTACTGATGGAAAATGATGATCAAAGGATAATATTATCAATCATACAAAAAATTGCCACAGTTGAGAGGTTATAAATATCAATCATTCATAGTAGTAATAGTAGTCTATCTTAGGCCACGGTAAGTCTATAAGAGCAATAAGAAATGTTTTGTCGTGACAAATAAATTAACCTGATAGAAGTCTCTCTTTGTCTACGATAAGTCTATATCCTCGCGACGATAGTGACCAACAACCCTGGAAAAGTGTGGAGTGGACTCATAGATTTCTTCGACAGATATGAATTGCCAAGTCGCGGCTCGACGTCTGTCGTAGTACAAATAAAACGAACAGATTTATTGTACGTCCGTTCGTTCGTTTCAGCAAAATGACGTCCACTGCTGGACAAAGGCCTCCCCCAAAGTTTTCCACAATGTACGGTCCTGCGCTGCCCGGATCTAGGTTCTTCACGCAACCTTTACCAGATCTTTGGTCTACCTAGTAGGAGGCCTACCCACGCTACGTCTTCCAGCCGGTAGTCGCCACTCTAGAATTTATTGAACATCAAACTATAATTTTTATTGCAAAAAAAACTATTATAACAACATGTTATGCCTGAGAGTTTACTCATAGCTTAATAAGCAGTTGTAGCAATACAGTTGGTCAGTCAATGACATCATAATGTTCCCCTTAGAGCTTTCTTCACAATTACTAGCTAGTAATCATGTCCCATAGCTACACGTGGCTTGAAAGGACTTACTTAACGTATTAAAAAATATTGTTTTAACAGTCAAATCTATGGTAGAAAACCAATTTTACAGCGTATAAAAAGAATGTAAATTGATTTGTCACGTCAATTATTTATCTAAGGCATCTAAGGCTTGGCTGTCCTCGCGGCCCAACGCGTGTTATTACGTGAAAATCTTAAAGGGAGGCTTGCGTATGATTTATACGGCCACTTTATCGTCTGCAGCTAGCCTTAGTTCCTTAGCGTTACACAAGAAACCGTGTTCGGTACAGAATTGATGGAGTGTACCAACTTTCGTAATTAAGAGTTTCGATGGCGTGGTGTAAAAACTCCACGTTCTATTGTTACGGCGGAATTAAAAACATTCGTTATGCTCACCCTAAATTAAACAGTTTGGGGAATTTTCAAAGGTATTTTTGTTTTCGGACTACTTAATTATGTATTTTCTGAAGATTGGTTTAAATATTGGACTTTCCACTTTTAAATACCTTCGTTAATAACTGCCTTAATTTTTGTTCTTTTAAGATTAATTGTTACATAAATTTTACTTTCTGTAGAAAAATATTTTTACAAACGGTTTTTTGTTCAAATTCTCGGTATTTTATCATAAAATCATAATTTATACAAAAACTTCTTTCTTGATTTTTCTATAATTTATTACTATTTTGCTTAGTAACAATCTGTCAACTAGAAAAGCTGCTGACTCGATTCATTCATGTTTCCGTACACAATCGACATAAAAAGGGGTGTATCGGTAAACGTATTCGGATAGTCGTAAATCAATCACAATGATCGATTGTGTTGTGACTTCTCCACAAACATACGAATGCGCGATTCTATGCGAATTTCAAATTTAGAATCGATTACTTGCACGCGTCGGTACGCAGCGTGATCGATTCGGGGGGATTCGGTAAAAGATGAACACATCAGCATCAGCTGTTCTGGAATGGAGTTTGAATTTGGAATGTTTTTGGAAGTTGACAAGATGCCAACAACAGTCTGGATAAATAAAAAGGCCTACGTTTTTACCTCAGTTTTTACTTTAGTTTTCCCAGACGATTTTTGTTATTTTTATGTTTTCGTTGATCGTCATGTAATATTTTGTATACCTATTGAGCCTTTTGATTGAACTTTTTTCCTAATGACCAATACCTACATGGTTAATATGGACACGATTACACCAAAATGGACAAGCATTATATTGGTAAGGGATCAATGTAGATTAGGATTAAAGAACAAGAGTGAGGTGTTGTCACACGTGAGTACGACTAACAAATACTAACTCTGAATTTCAACAATGAATGAAAAGTATCAATTATATTGATCAACACTTAATTTCCTATTTAAACTCCTTAACGTTTTATTACTTTGAAACACTTATCAGGGAATCCCATTTTAATTAGCTCCGAAGTGAACAAGAGCCGTTTACTTGAGAAATAAATTCCAACTTGAGCACCTAGCTGTTTAATTTAAGTTTTCCGACGTGAGTTTCAGATTTTATCTGTCTCATAAATAATTTCTATTAAAATTGAAACTTAGTTAACGACACGATCGCGTTCACTTGAAAACTTTTGCTTTATTTTTGGTGGATTGTTAAAATGTAAATAACTGACTTATTTATATTCTGTGTAACACCTATTTTTCTTCAGGAAAATACGTAACTACGAAAAGATTTGGTTTCCGTTATGAATCTAAGTTGAATGTTACATAATTTTCACGTAATTTCAAAACAGGATAATGTAGAAATTCATAGAAATAAGTATTTAAATCAGCATTTTAACATGACTCTCTTATACAAAGGCTATTAGATAATTATGTGAACACTTAATGAGCTTCATTATTAAATATTAATATCCGTAAAAAGTTAAGAATAGAGTCCACTAAACGTCAGTAACACTGAACCATCTCTTTTCACTTTTAATTTATTGTGGGTTACTTTTATTTTCTGGCAATAAGTATTCAATAAAACTCAGCAACTCCATAGTCTGCCAACAGGCGTGTCGCTTGGCACGTAAAGTATGACAAACAGATGCCTGATTTTATCGATACTTACTATTCTATGGATGGCCGCACATAAAAGCCTAAGTAATAAGAGGTTTTATTGCGTTCACTTGTTTTTTCGTTGCCAATTTTTTTTTTTTTACCACAATTGCCGTCAAAATACCTTGCAAAATAAATGACAGTCGATGTCATTTCATTTCACAAACACGTAACTTATGAAAAAGAAATTAGCAAAAGCCAGGATTAACAATTGGTAACACTTCTTTAATAGTGTTACAAAAGTCAGTAGACAGTGATGATTACTTTCTTTCAGCCAAATAATAATAAAAAAAATCTTTCGTGAGCTTTTTTAATAAATATTTATTTAGGTACATGAGATTATAATTCACTCTACATATTTTTTGCTCTGTTTTTCTTATATTATAAGCCTGCATAAACATGGCTCCCAACGTAAATTTTAAAACAAATTGCTGCCGAAATAATAGCACTTTATGTCGTCATAAAAATCTAAATCAAACATTTGCAATATGATATTAAAAAACCGGCCAAGTGCGAGTCGGGCTCGCGCACAAAGGGTTCCGTAGCAGCAAATATAATAAACTTATTATGTCAATTTAATCAACCTATCTCAAAAACTATAAGAGATACTTTGATCAAACCAAAAATCGTTGAAAGAGTTAATTAGCATGCATCACCTCTTTTTTTTTTAGAATTTTATACCCCGTAGTTATAAAAATAGAGGGGGGGGGACATACTTTTTACGACTTTGAGAGCTGATATCTCAAAAACCGTTCANGATGTTTGTAATCTTACGGTGACATATACAGCGCAAGCAGGTGCCCGCGGCATGACTTTCATGCATTACTATGCATTGTTGGGCGCAAAGACTACTATTATATACTGGAGACTACTATTATATACTGGAGATAGACATAGGGTTGCCAGGCGTCCGGCTTTAGCCGGACATGTTTGGCTTTTTAGGGACTTGTCCAGCCAAATATTGCCTTGTCCGGCCTGTCCGGCTTTTGTTAGGCTCTTTATTTGGTTGCCGCGCCAGGCGAAAGTCGAGCCACAGAATCATATGAAGCGCACGCATCAGGATGTTGGTTAGCAACCGATGATGATAGTACTCACTCATGAGCTGACCTGACATTAATTCACTAATTGCCTATTCGGCTTTTAGGGTAAAATGTCCGGCCAAATGAAGCACACAAAGTCCGGCTTTTGTGATTTTGGACCTGGCAACCCTAGATAGACAGGCAACTTGACACTTTACGCAAACTCGTGATACAGCGCCATCTATCCTACAGATATAGAAACTTTCGTACTATAGCCATATAGGTAGCTATAGTACTGTATTACTTTTTAAGCATCCTTCTGTGTTTTTAAGAGTGTATTGAAATATTTCTTACAGTTGCCTGAGAATTTAATTCACACGTTTTACCAAGATGAAAATCTAAATTAACAGGCATGTGTAACAAATATTTCATCATTTTATAGTCAAATAATGCTTTGGGTATTGATATGAAAAGTAAAACGACTTCTATATTATAATTTTATTTATAATTCAAAGATAATACAAACATAATGATACAACAAATGACGTATGTATAATGTTTTAGTAACTCCAACATATTACTATATGCTGATGACACAAAAATTACTTATTAAACATACACGCTCGTTGAACAGTGTGACGTTTTGTATGAAAATGACATTTTAACTTTGACAATAAGAATAAGATTAATTATGAATATGTCGGCGCCGGACTNGGGGCCCCACCCCCAATTCTTTTTTTACTATTTAGTGTCATAATTTTGTAGCGGTTCATACAACACATATTCCCATCAAATTTCATCACTGTAGTACTTATAGTTTCCGAGTAAATCGGCTGTGACAGACGGACAGACGGACAGACGGACAGACGGACAGACGGACAGACGGACAGACGGACAGACGGACAGACGGACATGACGAAACTATAAGGGTTCCGTTTTTGCCATTTTGGCTACGGAACCCTAAAAAGCTATCTAAAAGTTAATAAAGAGTGCTATCCGCATCACAGTGCAGACAACATAAATAAATAATCCCAGGGTTTTCTTATTTCATTTCGAAGAATTAAAGTGAATCTCCCAACCATATAGGGTGTAGAGGGAACTTGAGCAGTCCTTTCTACTGCTGCTCCTGCTATGTGTAAAGGGTTTTAAAAGAAGTGTATCGAAACAGATGGGCTTAGCCTTAGTCGTCGAAGTATCCTTACTGTATGAAAATCCGACTACTTACATAAATTTACTTAGTCACTTAGCACATTTGCAATTCAAAATCATCAAAAACTTACGTTTAACTACGATATATCGACGACCTACCTACGTGATATTTGTTATTAATTTTCTATTTTCAGAGCTGTTCAGTGTCATGTAGTAAGTAACACCCTATATAGGTACTATACCTCAGAGAAATCCATCCTCATATTTTCATTTCATTTTTGAGGTTCACAGCTTTATTACTAGACGTCTGGTTCCACATCATAATCCTGTCTAACACCTAACATACATACAGAGCTTTTGTAACACAATACATTTATACAACTTTCGTGTGATTGTAGCTCAGTATTTCGTGACAATGCCAAACTTGAATAACAAAAGCTTTTAGTGAAAATAATACACAATAATCTTAATTCCACGAAATGAGAAAAACTAGAGTCCTTCGGATAGGTTGTGACTTTACCAGCTATGCCACATCGCATCATAATATGCCATATCACACTATATAAAGGCGAAAGTTTGTGAGTGTGTGAGTCTAAACGGCTGGAGCGATTTTAATAAAATTTGGTATGGAGTTAGCTGACACCCTGGATTTACACATAGGCTACGTTTTACCGCGGGTAACACCGCGAGGCACAGCTAGTACTCCATAAATTGACACAAAAAGCACTGCTCTCGTGGCACGACAATATAAGACACTGTGTGATAAAGCTTTTATCTAATCACCCAATAATAAAACAGAAAGACATTAGAAGTCAACGATGAACGTTGAAGTGGCTACCGACATGATAACGATGTTTTGTCCATTGTTTCTTAGAAATGTCGTAAAATCGAGTCGTTAATAAGTTACAACTTATTAACTTAGTCGGTCACGTTACTCATAAAAATACTTCGTAGGTACTTAATCACCGAGCCAAAGTATTGTTCAGATTAATGAACTGTGATAAGATTTTTTCGTTAAATAAAGTACTTATAAAATAAGATGGATAAACATGGTGTTCTACGGATACAAGTTAGTTATGTAGCAAATAAAATATCCTGCGTATAGTACGTGCCATCATTATAGCCTCCTTTCCAATTAATACTTACTCCAGTAAATAATAATTAATGATTAAACGAACTTAAAAAGTGAAGTTCTATCATAATTATGCGAGGGCTTTGTCCGAAGAGATTAGAAATAAGAACTATGTAGTATCACGTACGGTGATGCCAGTTTACGCACTGTTAGTTGAGGATATTTTTTTTTTTTTTTTTTTTTGTGGGTATCTCAGTTTACATCCCATTTGACATTGGTATCCGTCGTCAGTTAGTTTGGAGTAGTANAATCTCGAGGACAAAGCACGAGCATAATTCTCATTAACAAACACAAGAAATGGACAAACGTTACATGCGAAATGAATGGAAAAATAATATTCGGGAGTTGTTTTTCCTCCAGAGATCATATGGTGTTCACGGGAGTTGACTTATCGTACATTATATCTTGTATAAGGTAGAGTCCTCGTGGATACGACAAAAATCCCCTGTAGGTCACACACGTTACAAATTCTTATCTGAATTTCCGTCGTTCACCGAATAGAAGTTATTTACTGAGTTTTATGAGCTATGCCAAATAAAGAACCTACGCATATTTTCTGTAGAGTTTTATTAATAAAGTTATATTGCTAGATATTATATCTGCTAATAAATACATATAACTAAAGTATCATCCGTGTTATGAAAATTATTAAGACAATACATGTCCTCCCTTCAAACGTGAGAGTTGTAAAAACTGATGTCACAATCAACGATGTCATTTATAATATGGATCAATAAATTATTTCTTTGATCAAACGGGTAGATCACGCATCCTATATTAATTACAGATGGAAGTATCTACGTGAATATCTACGTAAAATAATTTCAAAGGTTTTCAGGAGTCTGAAATTCTCATATACCTACGGTCAGATGTGTAAATCAACTGTTTAAATATTGAAACTTTAGAATTTTCACCTGTGGTTAAACGGTAAATCCAATTTGCCCAACCTAATGAACTGACGAACTCATTAAGAAACCAAACAAAGTGGGGTTTGCTGAACGTTTATTGAGATAGAATGTGCAGTTTGCACGCGGGCTCGAGGAGCTGCGAAGTGTTTGCTGACCCTTATACATTTCGAAGTGGTAATGAGATTTAACGGTGGTTTATTTAACGCGAAATTTGATTTGCGTTCGTTCACTTTTGTCAGTAGAATGCTTAACATCACTTTTTATCCATATGTATACGTACTACAATTAAAACGAAAACTGTTTTTCTTTAGATATTTTTACAAATTTTTACGAGTTTTTAAACTTTTGTATCACTTTTTTTATACGAAGTGGGGTTTGCTGAACGTTTATTGAGATAGAATGTGCAGTTTGCACGCGGGCTCGAGGAGCTGCGAAGTGTTTGCTGACCCTTATACATTTCGAAGTGGTAATGAGATTTAACGGTAGTTTATTTAACGCGAAATTTGATTCGCGTTCGTTCACTTTTATCAGTACCTAGATTGACAGTTAAAACGAAAATTTTTTGTATAGATATTTTTTACTAATTTTTATGAATTTTTACACTTTTGTCACACTTTTTTTTGTACTTGTAAACCTAGATAGGTAGGTTACTACCTAGGTAGGTAGGTACCTACTTGACAATATCCAACACCATTTTTCATGAACGCTTATAATACGGCCTTAACAATCTAAATAGATTAAATACTTACCCACTCACAAAACAAAAACAACAAATTAACGCGAGTGTGTTTGCAAACGCAATAACAGCACTAGAAGTTCTTTTCGATGATTACATCTTAAATCAAACAGAAATGTCTTTGGTACGCAAAATAACGCAAAGAGGCAAGGGTCTCTAAAGGAAACTCTTATATTCCAATTTCTGACTTTGTTTTAAACATAAAAGGCGAGGAAATCAGTCTGTCGATATGTTTGATGTTTACGCGCCATCAAAAGCCGTAGGCGCTGATTTTCTCGTGTCCTTATAAAGTTGTTCTTGAGTTTCACGTGCCCAAATCACAAATGAGAGAAGCGGCTGTGGGCGGCGACTTTTCGCCGAAATTCGTTTCAGAGTGATTTGCAATCTGCTTTTTAATCCACACGTAAACATGGTCGACTTTCATTTAACGCGCTTTGTTTATTCTGTGAAGTGATTTTTATCGCTTGATTGATTTTTGTTCGAATTGTGTTACTCGTATTTGGTATCACCTTCTGTTTACACTCGCTGTGCGATTATTTTTGTTTTATCTTATTATGTTTGCGATTCAAATACATACAATGTTTACGTATACAATATAAATATTCTAACTGCTCTGATTATTAGATCCTGTCCATAAATATAACTATTTTTACCTTTTTTAATCCAGTATCGCAATTTCTAGAGCTATAGTAGGTTCAAAAATAATACCACGTATCTTAAATTAGGTTCTTTATCCATCCAAGAAGACGTGTCGTCACGTACGTAGAGACGAAATGTGACTTTTCCAAAAAGCTTTCAGCTAACGATAATAATTTACGACACTCAATATTCGCCAAATATATACCGTAGGTACATTCTACGACACGCCAGCCACACGCTGACACCAAAATATCAGAAACACTCCAAATCACTTACGAGACACCCAACAAACGAGATCGGATGTCAAACTATACTACTCGTATTATGAATTGATTTCCCCGAAGCTTTATTCGGTAGTTCTATCTATCTATATTAATCTTTGAAACTATGACTGGAATTTTAGATGCGGTCTTAAACTACTTATTAATAGACCGTTTTACTGTTTAAAGTGGGACGAGTGGGGGTCGTGATGGGAATACTTCAAACTCCTTCGAAACCGGTCGCTATTATTATATTAACGGTCACGTTAATTAAAAATTAAGGGAAAGTACTTTACTTATAGGTACATTTTAAGGAAGAATAGTTGATGATAATCATAGTGATAATAATATGTGTGTGTACGTGCTGTTATGCCGTAGTAATGACAAGTAACTCAATTTCGTAGCGTCGTAGTAAGACTACACGAGCGGAGCGCTACGAAGCGAGAACTTGGTAAACTTAACCGCATTGCTAAGTTATGGATCGATTTGTGTGATCTCAGAAGCTTATTATTATCAATAAAACACATTATGTTCCACTGTTAGAGTTAAATCAATTAACATATAGCAATATTTTTATGTATAGTAAGTAAAATATATGACACATACTAACGATATTTTTAATAGAAATAGTGCCATTTATTAAACAAGACGTCTTCGTCTATTCTTAACTAGACAAGTAATATTTTATTACTATTTAAATTCCGTAAACGATCATACACATTAGGTAGGCGCATTAGAAATTAAATATAAATCGACATGTTAGCAACTCTATAACGTCCCTATTTATAAAATTAGCTTTAAGAACTGCAATTTCCTACAATAAAATGACGTAAAGCATTAAAATTACGTAAAAGGCATGTCTTACGACTAATGTGCAAATGTGGGGCGAAGGCAATCAGTATGCACTATGACTAAGAGCGAATTAGTGTCAAAGGGTCGTCGCCCCCGAAGCCGGCTCCGGCTCCGGCGCCGGGCCGGCGAGCGCCGCGGGACCTGCCTACATCCATGTCTTACTGTAAAGCACACTCTGTATGAATGACTTGCATTTACCCGCGTTCTACATGAGTCTTCAAAAACGAACGAACGAACGAACGAACGAACCAATCACAGAGCTCTATTCAACGCTGTGCTTTCAATTTGCTGGTTCACTTAAGCAAGCAACGTTTGTGAATACGGGCGTTACAAAGCACACTTCTGTTTATTTAACTAGCATTTGCCCGTGGCTTCGGCTGCGTGAACTTAAGTCTGCTATAGCCTATGTTACACAAAGATAATGCAGCATTCGAATGGTTAATTAATTTTTGAAATCGGATCATGGTTTTGGAGTTTATTCGTTACAAACATACAAATCTTTTCTTTTATTTGAGTATGATAACCTTAATTATCACACTAGGAATCCGACATTGGTGATCAAAAGCATTTACTCATAAAACTTCATCATCATCATTTTAGCCACAGGACTTCCATTGCTGAACATAGGCCTCCCCCAATGATTTCCACAATGGCCGGTTGGTGGCGGCCTGCATCCAGCGTCATAAAACTTAGTTATACATCAACAAAACCTTAATCAAAACAAACACAATCTCCATAATCAAGTCTGGCATAAATAAAACATCTGCTCAGGCCACATAGAAACGCATTCGATCGCGATTATCTGCGAGCGTTGATTTACTGAACACACACGATGTGGGGCAGGCCAACTGTAGTCCACGACATAATGGCGCCAGGGATTTCCGCACTAGTTTACATAAAGAACTATGCATGACTTGCAAAAATTGCATATCGGACGTTAAAACACATACGAGCCAACACACACGATGTGGGGCAGGCCAACTGTAATCCACGACATAATGGCGCCAGGGATTTCCGCACTAGTTTACATACAGTACTATGCATGACTTGCAAAAATTGCATATCGGACGTTAAAACACATACGAGCCAACACACACGATGTGGGGCAGGCCAACTGTAATCCACGACATAATGGCGCCAGGGATTTCCGCACTAGTTTACATACAGTACTATGCATGACTTGCAAAAATTGCATATCGGACGTTAAAACACATACGAGCCAACACACACGATGTGGGGCAGGCCAACTGTAATCCACGACATAATGGCGCCAGGGATTTCCGCACTAGTTTACATACAGTACTATGCATGACTTGCAAAAATTGCATATCGGACGTTAAAACACATACGAGCCAATATAAGGCGATTCAGAATCGGAGACCAGGAAATTATTTGGTACGCTTTTGGAGTATTTTTAGTTTTATGTGCGGTCTGAAATAAAAGTAACTTGTAATGAGAAATCTGTAGAAAAGTTTTCAATAACATCATCAATTCGATCTCCGTCAGCAAGACCCATGGCCGCAACATTGATATGTATCACCAATGCAATGTTCGGGATATCGTAAATGAATAAGAATAAGAAAATTTATTCAGCACAAAATGGATTCTTTTTAATTTTGTTGACATTTTTTTTCTGGACTACAGTTAATAGATTTCACGCTTGCATTTTGCTGTGATGTAGCGTGGTCAAGAGATTAAAATTCCAGTGGAAAAAAATAACCACAGCGCGGCGTTGGAAACTTAATTAAAACCTTAATATCCGAAAATGGACGCTTGCTACAAGTTATCCAATTTTTGCTGTGTAAGGGTTTATAATGTAGCCGAGAGTTATGTTTAATATTCATTTAAACCAATCGAAAGCAATAAGGCTTTTCTTTAAAAATCGAGTTTTGAGCGTAATTCTGCAATAGGTATCTAACTACAGTAATAATAATAAAAAAAAAGTTAATTGTTAAATGAAATTGATTGACCCAGTGATCTAATGATGTATGTAAAACCTTTCTACAGTAAAAAGTTAATTTGACTTTGAAATGGAGTAATCGACCCGGATTTTTGATTATCCGGAATACCCTTGGTTTTAATTGATTCAGACAATCGGGATTCTACTGTAGTTACGTAGAATTAGAATCTAGCACTATGTTTGTACGCATATTGATAAAATCGAAGTAGATAGTCACAGACGTATAAAGACAATATTGAATCACCGCACGGACAAATATACACATCGGAAGATATCAAACAATACTGATCAAAACAAATATGAAGAGAAAATATCGGTTGGAAACTTATATTAGGAGGAAGCGTTTTTATTAACGTTAAGCTATGTCTATTTATATAGGTTTTCCCGGTACTTACTGCTTTAGGCAGTAGAACTTATTATTGGGGAATTGCAGCATTAGTACCTAACGCGAAAATCATTCTTCTAAAGACAGCTTGGACAATGCTAACTTTAATAAAACGTGTATTGTACTTCTAGTCAATTTAATGTAATATGTAATGCGTAAGTTACAGTTTTTATTTCCATAAAATCGCATAATCTTTGTACGAGATTTGGACATAGGGGAGAGTTCGGTATATTGTACCGCCGGGTAAATTGTACCACCCTTATATTTCGTAAAGTATTTATTGAATTTCTGTAATTGCAACACTCAGCGATACACAACTAAAATCAATTAATATCGGCCATGTGGTTTTTGCCGTGACAACAAACACGTGTGTTTTATTTTGAAAAGTATTTTTTCATTGTTTTCCAGTAACTTTTGACAATACATGTTTATATTGTAATTTTGTTAAATTTAATGACAGGGTGTTTCTAATATATTATTTAGAAGCGTAAATTAGTGTGGATTACAATTATTTGAAACATTTTTCGGTATTTATAAGCTATATTTTTTACCGATTTTTTAAAAGCACTATCACCTAGTCGGCTAAATTGTACCACATCAAGTTGTATGAAACTTTACCAAAGGATTTTGAAATTTTTTTTAGTATATCATATTTTGAAGTTATAATAGCGTAGATGTGTTTGACTAACAATAAATGAAAGCAAAAGACTGGCAAAGTAGATTAGGTAGAAGTGTGCGTTACGATAATTGGAATTACAAAACTTGTACTCAAAATCGTGATAACGTGTAAAACAATATCGATTGTCTATGTTATTAACTACTGTTCCTCTTCGTTTCCTAATTTGTTAAGAACGTATCGTATAATATTTTGCCATAGTTTTTTTAAAGGCTTGAAATTTATTGAAATCCAATTTAGTAACCCTGTGGTACAAATTATCGAACCGGTTGGCTAAATTGGACCGAAGCTCCGAACTCGTACTTTGTTGATTTGTGCTAAATATACAACAATCATGTTAATTAATACTTATGAAATAGTAAGTTGAATAATGTATCTTTTATTATATACCATGGACATTAGCAAAAACAAAAGAAAACTATGTGTAAAATGGGATTGAAAAAAACTGGTCCAAATTAGCGGACTCTCCCTTAATATTTTATTACTCGTATCTTTTTCGTTACCTCTCAGTATTCTACCCTCATCTAATACCTCAAAAAAGAAAAATATGTATGTAATTTACCGTGTGGTATATCCCAGAGTGGCCTACATCAACATTTGGTATAAATTAATCAGTAACAGGAACCTTCATAATTTTAGGACACATCATCAATCATTCCATCAACGCTTTAAAAGAAAATAATAACGGCGGTAACAAAACTCATAAATTCCTGTCATACCCAGCGGAGGCCATTTTGACCTTGCTCTTTTTTGTACAGGCGGCACATGAAGCTTACACTGTGGGGTCTTATCTCGTTGTAATAAAAGCGATTCTGCAAGAAAAATATAAAGTCTGATGTGGTACGGTACTTATCCGGACAAGAACGGGCTTTATGTTTAAAAAAGGCTCATACTTTCAATGAAGAGAGTTTATTTGCTAACATTAAAACTAGAGAATGGCACTGAGAAATAAAATTTATTAAAGTTTATACTTTTATTTCTTGCTTCAAGGCAATAAACGTTTAACTGAGACACTTCGAAAAAAATTCATCCTCTGACAGTCCCGACTTTTTATGATACATAAGATTACGACAAAAATACAAATTGATTCTTTTAGGGGTGCTCAAGCGAAAAGGATTACTTTTTCGCTTCAATTCTACTACTCAAATACAAACACTTTTCCAACGGGACCGATCGAAATGCGAACTCTGTTCAGTATTTCTATAGAAAGGTAAATTATTTTAAAGTTTTTTTAACTTTGGTCAGAAAGTTCTAGTATTTGGTGAATACCGCGCAGCGATAACGAAATTCAATCTGTCAATGTTATTTTGTCTAGAGGCGCGGCGAACTTTTTGTATTTCTACCCGCACTGGAGCCCGCCTCTCGCGCCCAAACAAAATTTAATGTGACGTGCAAAATGTTTACACAGGACGTGTTCGCGGGAATATGATACACAATAGCTAATATTTCACACGGAGTGATGACAAATGAAACGCACAGGGTATGCTTACTGAAGAGCCTACGTTTCCAACCAAAACACCCTCGTATACAATGCTCGGATAGTGATAATGGTGGGAAAACTCTACCTTACATATTTTTCTATTTCCATTTATGTAGGTTACTCACTGCTGACTTAACATAAATAGAATATTCAATTCAATTAAAAAATTGGTCCCTGTGAACATTTTTACTTAGTACAATGCATGTATTTTTAAGTGACCAAAACAGTACAGACTGGCCAAAAACGGTCTGTTCAAATTTTCATGCTTTTTATTTTTTATGCATAACAAGGCAGGTATTTGACCACAATCGCACCTGGGTGTTAAGTGGAATGCAGTAGACTGCATCCTAGAGGATGGTACATATCTGACCTGTAAGTGCCTATTCACACTCGCCTTGAAAACTAACTTAACTATTAACTAAGTACCTACTAAATTAAGTTAACTTGATCATCTCCCTTGGTCCGCAATTTGAAAAACATTTAACAATATTCAGTATCAATTATTCGCGTTAAAATCACACATTGAAAGACTTCCTATGTAATGATTACTCAGTATTGAGTCGGCTCAGTCAGGTGAGCGGAAGGGAAGTTCTCAGAAAATAATCTTCAAACATAAAGGAAATCAAGCGGAACTTTTCCGAGAAAAAATGATTAAATATCAAGGGCACTTATCAAGGGATGTATTCAATCGTCTTCAATGCGTGTGTGTGATATTTTTTGTAGGTAAGTTACCTTTTTAAGTCCGGTAAAATATTTATTGCAAAAGTATAGTAACTTTACTTCAGTCTTAAAGTCTTGCCAAGGGCACAGTCTTTCAATACAGACTGACATAGTGATCTATCAACGCACAGCCCAAACCACTGACGGATCGGGCTGAAATTTGGTAGATATTATGACTTATATAGGCATCCGATAAGAAAGGATTTCACGAAACTCCACCCCTAAGGGGGTAAAACGGGATCCACGCGTACGAAGTCGCGGCGGCCGCTAGTTATACCAATCTTATGTATCATATGACATTCTCTTTCATTCAATTTATCCATGCCCATCATTTACCTAACTTTAAAATGCGTTTTGCACCTTACTATTTGAGCCTTACCTCCTTCACATTTGGAAATAAGTTAATACCTACAACAAGAGCTCAACTGTACTAGCTTCAGTAAGTAGTAGTTTTCTTCCATTTAAAAACTTTCCATTTAATATGAGACTCCATTTAAAAACCAGTAAGTCCACTTTACAAAGAAACTCACTCAGAGACTCTATCAAGCCTTGAAAGGGGGTGTTTGGCTAATGTGTTATGTTTGCGTCAAGTATATGGTATTGCTGCTTCATACAACATTTATTTTTCAACTTACTTGGGCATAAAGTGACTCATAAAGAACCGTGTTTAGGTCCTTATTTATACACAAAATTATGCACACATGTACCTTTCTATTATTATTAATGTACTACATATTATTGCTGTAATTAGGTATACGTTTTGAATATGTAACAAATGATGATTACGAATAAAAATAATTTTTTTATGATAAATAACCACTACCTATATTTACCTAATAACCATAACTATATTTTTGATAAAATTATTTACTTATTGCCCCAGAAAGTTGTTCAAAGCGCCACTTATCTTCAATCTTGTGTGACAATCTGTAAATCTGGGTTACAGTGTGTTAAAGTAACCATTTCTGCACCCCACGCGAGACATCGTCATAAAGTAACGACCTAAGTTGGTGCTTAAATAAATAAGGCCAGACATAAAATGAACACTTAGGGTAAGGTGGTGTAAGAGTGCGCGGGCGATAAGAGTGCGCATCGCACGTCACGTCGATCCTGGGAGGGGTATGCGGCTAGCTTTAGTTGTGTTTTGATCTGTTGGTGATAAAGGTTACACTGCCGAAAAAATAACGAAATTGGTTAAAAATTGTAGATACCACGTAAGTCGAAACTTTTTTACTCGTTTTGATCTAATTTTATTGCGTTTGGCAAAGATTTCTGTTCGTAGACTTTCAGTTTAACAAAATTATTCAATTTTTATGCAAATAGCTTACCTACTTAGCTAACCGATTCATTCGAAAAACTTGCCCGAAAACTCAATAGATGGCGGCAGTGGTTCAATTTGTTTGAAAAGGGTCAAACGTATAAGAGTGCGCACGGAGTGTGCGTATAAGATTGCGCGCGCACTCTTATACGACGTTTATTTACCGAAGTGTTGTGGGTAAAATAAAATGGCATTTATTATGCTTATATTTTATTAGGTGTATTTACAGCATGTCTCGGAGAAAGATAACTTCTTCCCGACAAAACAGTACGAAGAATGAAGTTGTAAAAGAGTTCAGGTACCATTTAAAAACATGTACTTTGGATTAACAGCAAAGGCATTGCGTGGGCTAGCTTTTGAGTATGCTCAAGTATATGAATACCAATAAGGTTTAATGAAAAATCTAAATTAGCTAGAAAATAATGGTTGAGGTGTTTTTGAAGAGATATCCTGATATATCATTGAGACAACCAACTGCTACAAGCGTTGCTAGAGCTATGGAATTCAACCAGGCACAAGTCGAGAACCTATCACGGAAGATTGGATCGAGTGCTCAGTGTGCCGGCAATGGTGGCATGAACACTGTACTGGCTTCTTAGGCCAAGGACTTTATACGTGCGACTTGTGCATTAAGAATTAATCCGCGCACTCTTATACGACTCAACGCGCACTCTTATACACCTGGGTGTATAAGAGTGCGCAATTTTCATTTTTTATATATCTTCAGTTCCTACCTTAACTAATAACATAAGCGTGATTTGTTCTTCTATAATTTGTTGACAGATAAACAGAGTTTATAAATAAATAAAGTTGATTTTTCTAAATGTGGTATTTTATTTTTTATGGGGTCTCAAAATTAAAGTGCGCACTCTTACACCACCTTACCCTACTCACGTAATGCGATGGCACAATGTTCTTATAATAAGTAGGGTAGGCATTCATCTGTAGATTTATTGGGACAAGTCTAGAATTTTGGCTGATCACCCAAACTATTGAACGTCTACACTTTTGGCTTCTCATCCGAACTATTGGCTCGTCGACTGTATTTTAGAATTTTCGTCTATATTAAAAATCAAGTCTCTGAACTATCATCTGGACAAAGCAATAGGTACTTGAGTTAATACGGACTTTTAAGAACGTTAGCTAGTTTTTTGTCAAGTAAGTAGTACAAGTAAGGATCAAACTGCAAATCAATGTTGCCAGTATACTAACAAAACGCTCTAATTATAACAAACCAATAATGTTAATGTTCACTAGGTATACCTAGTAACTTTGTAGTTCTGGTAGTTTAAGCTATACCTTAATAACCACATGAAAGCGGATTTATATTAACATACTTCAGTGCTGAAAGTTAAGACGTTAATCGCGATAAAACTAAATTATGGGTATTATGCCGGAAACCAGTTATGGTGGAGTTGTTTACCGACATATCGCATGTCGAGGGAAATTATGCAATATTTTTAAGTTACACTTATTGCGTAGACAGAGTAGTTTGTTAAAAGGAAAGTTACAATGATTTCATTATTTATTAACCTGATAAACGAGTATGAGTCATCGTCATCATCATTTCTGAACATAGGCCTCCCATAATGATTTCCAGATTCTCCCATAATGATTTAGGGGCAGCAAGATTCTGCAACGGAGGTCACGTTCGAGCAAGAGCAGCGTGGGATGGGATTCCGCCCACAAGGTGGACAAAAGACCTCATATAAGTTGCAGGATGAATGATGAAAAAGTCCCGTGTGATTAATTTTGTCAAGATAAGTTGTATGATTATAAAAAGTAGCTTTGTATGAGATTGCCCAATCACACATTTATTCGTTGCCTTGTTACTTACGAGTATACATACAATTTGCATCAGCCAACTAAACAACAGAAAAGAGACTGTTCTTGTTTTACCATATCAGCTATGTGTTAACAGTTCCAATTACCGACCTAACAAGCCTAGTAATTAAGCTGATATTACTGTCTGAGCGTTTTCCACAGCCCATTTACATACAAACCTGTCGTCTTACAACCAAATGTTGGAAAGTGAAATGTGCCTTGTAATACGATATTGACTTCTTATTTTGAACGCATATTGTAAATAAAAAATGCCACGTAAGACATCTTAGATTTCAAAAAATATGAATTGTATCTTCCTGTATATTTCTATGGATGTGAAATCAAGTCTACTTCTAAAGGTAATCCTCCGTAACTATTTAAATCATTTCAAGTTTACTGAAATAATTCATGCTTTCGCATAGATCAAGCACATGCCGAATCGTACCTACCCTAATACTAAAGCATAATCAGTCAGTGCTTAATTCATATGACTAAATTATACTGCTCGAACCGTTTCGTATTTTAATAACCTCTTAACATAATATCAATAATGACCATATAGGTTTATTAACCACTGTTTCGGCCAATTGTTCCAAACAAACATGCAATTAGTTTGGGTAAATACATGCTGTGTGCTGACTCACACACGATAGTCGTTGACGTCAATGTAACCTAAGCAAACTTTTTAGAACCTAATATAGAAGGCATTGGAGCGGTAAGTACAATATTTCATTACGCCCGACCCAAAAAGAGGAATCCAGGTCGCTTGACAGCTATGAAAGGGAAGCCCATCGCGGACTGGTCAAAAGCATCGTTGAATTCAAATGGATTTGTAAAAACAAAGTTTCCTTTTGATATATTTTTTTGGGCTGAGGAATTAGGACTGAAGCGTCTCGGGGACACAATGCGTTGTGCCAATTACAAAAAAATAACTTATTTTTCATGTACCTTAACCATAATCTAATTAGTTCATTGAATCGACATTGGTAACTAGGTAGGTAAATAAATAGGCTTTAAAACAACTTTTAGGGGAACTAATAAGTACGATTTCATAGCCTACTATACCTAGGTAGACTTTTTAGTAGCTATGCCAAACTTTCGTGAGATTAAAGAAACTTTATTAATTTCCTGGACTATCAAAACGGTTGAACGACTGTGATTATTTTATTTGTTATCTCAAGAACAAACTAATGCGATCAAAGCTTGGAACTCTACTAATTTCCTTTCTGCCTAATTAGGTAACTGTCCGAAACAAATACTTTTGGAAAACACAATGTTTTTGTATAGTCACTCTCCACTTAACACGTTTTCAACTTTTTTCTCCGTAATTGGGAGGGCCAGCCTAATTTTGTTATTAGCATGCTCTGTTTGCCCCGTATTCCGATAAACGCTCCAGTTTTAACACAAATGTTTTGGGCAGTGGTGAAGGAACTCGACATTTTTGTGAAATTTTTCGGCTCGTTAAGGATTTGGGCAGATTCTGTTGTTCTATCTGTGAAAATCATTTAGTTTAGTTAGTTCCTTTAGAGCTTATTAGGGTGGTCGGTCTTAATATCTTTTCCTTTGAATTAAAGTCTTGAACTCACTTCTTTGCGCTCAATTCTTCTATTACTTTGCTTTTCTTCTTAAATCTTTCTAAATGCGATTTAAAAGTTTTTCTTCAGATACAAGTCAATAGATAACTGAAAAATTACCGTGTCTCAGAGAGATCATTTAAATACATATACGCTTAATCGTATAGCGGCCCAAACAAAAAAGAACAAAAAAGCTACGTGCTTGTGTGCGAAACTTTATATGAAGCTTTTAATCCAAAGTTGCACCGTCACCTCGTGTCATGGCCTGCGATATCGAGTTATCCGTCGAACCGTGACGAAGAAAACGACGATATTGGAGATAAAAATATCTTTGAAAATCGTGCTCAATACTGAGCTAGATCCCAACTATTCTGTGCTTCGGTTACAGCCGGAAGATTAATGAAAGCTCCGTACGTGGGACGGAAAGCTTCTATTCAAGAGCTTCTTATCCCTCTCGAGCGTTAGAGCACGAGTCACGGTACGCAGTCCGAAAATATTAGTTAAGTTTTTATGGAATAGCGGTCGTTCAACCATGATACAAAGGCGTAGAGATATGTAGGAAATACAGGAGACCTGAAAAGAACGAAGTTATTAATTTTCAGCGTATAATTATGGTCGTAGTTTCAAACTGCAACTGACTGAACTTAATGTACCTATAAAACAAAAGCCTTACTTGCAAATATTTTTCATTTTTCCATTAGCATAATATTAGTAAACGAATGAAAAACCATTTTTAATAATGAAACAAGATCAAGCCGCGTCAAAATATCTAGCTTAAAATATCCCAAATTACATGTCGAGCAACGCAAATTGAAATTACGGATTAAGTAGGCAGCTCTACTTTGTAATTTCCGACGTAGACATAACTTTAAAGAGATAAATTATATTTGGCAACCCACTTCAGCGTGATAACCTTCGCTAAGGTTCGACCAAACCAACACGATGGCGATGGCAATACTAGGCTTTGATGAAGGCTAGCACGAAAAACTTTCGAGTTCGAATCGTTTGCGTATTCGAATCGCCATCAAAAGATTTAGTACGAAAACTACAACAGCGCCTTGTGAACGTGTCGTAAAGTGAACTTAGTATGAAAAATGGTTGCACGAAACTTATTTTGAGAATCAAAATTTTCACGTTATCATTTAATTCGAAGGTTGAGTATCGAATTTTGTCAAATACGCAAACTATTCGAAGACGAAAGTTGTTCATGCTAGAGGTAAAGTCATAAACGCATTGATCGTCATCGCGCACGCGGGCTGCACGCGTAGGTTTGGTCGAACCTTTACCCTCCAATCAATAGGGCCCTTGTCAATGGCGAGCGACGAGTGCAATTATCTATGGATGACATGGCAGAGCGTTCTTGAGGAAATTCAGGATTCCCTCTATATAATGATGCTAAAAATAGTATAGAAGATTTTGCTCAAGAGCTCTTGAAAGTAGGCTACGCATTAGTCTGGAACCAGTTTTATTCTATGATGCTGTGATAATTATTTTCGTATATTTATGTCAATGGAATGAACTAACTTTCAATTAAGAACGAAAGTAAACTTGTAACTATCTTTAAAGCTATGGCAACCAATATACTTTTCATTGCAAATAATGGTATATAAGTCCGTTTCTATGGCATTGACCTCATATTGGATCAAAAAATGAGATGCGAGTAACTTGAATATTTTTTATGCATAACAAGGCAGGTAGTCCACTACCGCAATCGTACCTGGTGTTAAGTGAGATCTGGATTAGGATGGTATATAATAATATCTGCCCTGTAAGTGCCCTATTTGTCAAGAAAACGTGTTAACTTGATGCGCTAGCTTAACTGGAGAAATATTGACATGTAACGTGGATGTTAAAACACCTCGGCACGTTTTTTTGTCCTTTCCAACATTCGCACGTAGCGTTTCCCTTCCTCACTTGAGAGTTCTTGATAATATTTATTGAGCACAGATGTCGACGGTTTATTATCTGCCATTTAAGTACGGTAACTGCTCAGCCACTTCGAATTTTGCTGACTGTTGAAGCACTAATTCAAGATTTTATCGGAATAATAACGTTTAGGGACATAAAAGTCAGATAAGAACTTTTCAAATAGTGACCATTTTGTTTGTCATAGCAGTCATTAAATCAATTATTTGATTTAACTCTAAGTGCTAGTAAACATCATTAATCAAAGTATCATTTTGACTTCCTTGTAGCCATGCGATATGAGTATGACGCAAGCAACTAGCTACTATGTAATTAATCTAATTACTGTTAATTAAAGCATTTAAATATCGGCATAAAGTCCCCAAAACTACGCAATCCTGTGTACCGAAACCACAGAAACAATATGATTATTATAATAAATGAGTAATGCTTATATGTATAGAGAACAATAGCGTCTAGACAAACCTAAAGAGGATTTAGGACGCTATTTAGATCAAATATGTAATTGCTTAATAATGAATAATAAATAAATAAATAAATAAATAAATAAATAAATAAATAAATAAATGTATAAAGATTTTGCGTAGACGCATTCGCATATTAAAAATAAACTTGAATGATAAATTCTCATACCACGTCGCTAAGAATTAATGTTACCTTAAATTAATTTTCTAGACTTTATTAACAAACTAAGGCACCTGCAGACATAAATATGAGCTTGGTTATTAAGATATCTTGTGCAGCGTGTACACGCACGGGGTTAATTAAGTCGCCTCCGTTTTCCTAATCTTTCCCTTTGTGCCTAGTCGCTGCGCTACCTCCCGTGCATACTCATTGCCTCTGGCAACAATAAAGATTAGAGCTCGTGTGCACAAGCCATAATATTTTGCTATTTAATAGTTTTTTAAAAATATTTATCCGTTCATACCGCGTGAATTGATACAATGTGTATACTAATTTTGGCTTACGGTCCAGTATGTAATTAACACTTTTTCTTTACGATGAAGCCTAGACTGTTTTTTTTTTTTGATGTGATAGGAGGCAAACGAGCAGACGGATCACTTGATGGTAAGTGATTACCATCGCCCATAGACACCCGCAGACCCAGGGGCGTTACAGGTGCGTTGCCGGCGTTATTAGGCTAGTTGCCTAAAAAAATTTTTTTAGTCCGTAATGTTTAATATCAAAAAATATTGGACACATATATTTTTATTTGTCAATCTAACAAATAATTACATAGTTATGGTGCGTTGAAGTTGCGCACGACGTCACAACGTGCGGCATTTTTAAGCAAGCGTTGACGTCACGGGCCTCTTCTTATGAACTTTGGGGCGCTTTATCTCTTTAAATTTTCATTAGTTTGAAAAAGTGAAAAATACGTGTAGAGTATTTTTTGATAAGTTAACTGACGGACTAATTAAAACTCTTGCTTTTTGACCCAGGCAACATCCCCAAGATGGGCATAACCTGTGGCGTTATTTTTAAAGCACTATAAAATAATCAAGAAAAAAATATTTCCTTTTATTAATGACACAAGACCTACTTAAGATAATAAAAGTGGAAATCCCGCAACGTAACAAATGATACCTAATAAACGCGTAGCACTAATTAGGACAGATATTTCAGCCGGAGTTTTCAGGCACGTAACTTAAGAAATTCATTACCGAAAATTAAGGGCAGTTTATAGACTTGTAATAGCAGCTATTTTGCAATATAAAATATTTAAATAATCAATTTCAGACCTTAAAATCAGGTGTATTCCACTTTGATCACTGGCTTTGATCACCGAGCGACAATTTGGTGTCCTTTGATCACCCATGGATAAGATGACCTTGGTGATCAAAGTTGACTCCAGTTAAATTATTATTTTAGTTTCATTTGATCGAAAATCAGTATTGCTTTGATTACAAACAATATTCAGTATTTTCGAAAACTGCTAGAGCGTCTGCCACACCTAAAAGTTTTGGGTCTTCTACCCAAGTTTCTAAAGCCGAATAACTTTAGACCTAGACGGAAAGTTTGAATTCGTAAGATTCAACATATTCCTTGAAATCAATCGGTGGAATGCGATATTATTGGATGAACTAAATGAAGTTTTTGTGACTAAATTGTGTTATAAATTACTCTCAACTCCTACCTACTCGTATTTAGAAACGACCGTCTTACAAAATATTGTCATACTTCGACTACTCGTCGCTATGGCTTCGAAAATACTTAAGTTGCACTCACAGAAATATTATTAACTTTGGTGTAGGCAGGTGAAAATTTTACCAATGTTAATGCAGCAAGACATGTTGTAACGAAGTTACCGGCAAATACGTTTCAGCATAAAAAATAAATTTCGAAAATTCCTGTTCATCAAGGTGTAACTAACCCAGTCAGTATCAATCCTAAAAAACCTTTTAGTACTTTGCCAATCTCAGATCACAAAAGAATTGTAAAATATAGTTCCGGAGCTAGCCATTCCTTCTGACTCAAAGCAATTTTTAACTGCAACGTCCTGTCCTGTCTCTGTGCCAAAGAGAATTAATGGGGCTTACGAGCTTTTGATAGGGCTTATGGCAAGTAGACTGGGTGGACTTACAGAGCTTTCTTACGCCCGTATTCACAAACATTACTATGAGGTCTCACAGTGCACATGGTGACACAAGAACCAATCAAAGAACTCTATTCAATGCTGTGCGCTCGATTTTCTGCTTCACTTAAGCAAGTATTGTTTGTGAATGCGGGCGTTAAAGTGCATGGGAATTAATCAATCTTAACTATGGTGCGTCTGAGACTTTATCAATCTTACAATAGATATTTCTCAGTTACTATACTTCGCTGAAAGACAAGTCATACTGAACATATTACTATCTTCACAGAGATACCTAAGATCATGTAGGTTAACTTGTACCAATAGTTTGTAATGAAGACAAACGGAAATCCCGATTGAAGACGTTCAAATGTTAATATTAATGTGGGTAAAAACCCACTTGTAAAAGCAAGGTTAAGGTTACCTATCGAATACCTACCATCGCAAAATTATATTAAATTTAATAAGTAAAAATACTATTTTATATGTTTTACATTACCTATCTTATCTTATGAACCCAAGTTTAGCAAGAGTCTTACATAACAAAACCTTAACATTTGATCACTTTATGACCCCATGTAGTGTGATATAACCGCCGCAAGACAACATCACAAAACAGAACAATATACATAATGGATGAACGCCATAGCTGAAAGCAAACAATACACAAATTCTCATGGGAAAACCGTTCTGAATAATCATACTCGTAACTTACCTACTCTAAAAATTCGTGTAGTGCAATATCGAAATGCCTATTATATTTTCCTTTCCTTCACCATGACAATATGACACATGCCTTACTCTACTGGACAGAAATACACCCGTGTTCACAAACTATACTTGCTTAAGTGAAGCAGCAACGCTATGCGAAGTCGAACATCGTTGATTAGAGCTCGTAATTGGTTTTGCACTCACTCAAGTATTGTCTATGAATAGTTTTTAGGACCTTGTGCGTCCACGCGCACTGTGAGACCTCATAGTAATGTTTGTGAATACGGGTGTAGCCACCAACAACGGGGACCATAGGGTCACTAGATGTCACTCGGTTTTCAAAATGCAAAATCGAAGCCCTAGCATAAGGATTACTCTCAATTTATCTTTAAATGTACCATTTAGTAAGCCCTTTCCTTTATGAAGATGAAATTAGTATCTTAAAAAGAAGAAATTAAAATCTTAAAAATATTATTCCGTATAACAATATAGGAAACGTACAATTTCCTGTAATAAGTACTTGTATTAAAATTCATCGACCTACGACTTAATCTTTTCATTTGCGTAGGTACTGTTTTCTTTCTAACAAATAACATAAACTGAATTAAATTCTCGTTTAGTGGCAGTACAAAGTACAAAGGCAGTGATACACACATGAATAAACTTCACTCATGTGGGCAACTATTTGGGAATTTTGGGATCCATTGTGTAGTGCGTATAATCCACGACTAACGTAGGTATTAAATAAGAATAATTAATGTTTGCAGCTTTGTCGGCAAACAGCTCACCGTCTAATTAAACCGTTAATCAAAGCATATAAAGTCCACATTCGTAAATTAATTTATTATTTAAATGCTTACGTTTATTGTTTGACAATGGCGTAATTTAAGTAAATGAATGAATACTCAGTTTGCGTCGTCTTGATTATGCGAGGACTTGAATCTTTAGCGTATTTTCTTTGTTCACATTACCGTAGTACTTATTATTATTCTGTGACATTACCTACAACAAGCGGGTGCACAGTTGTACGTAAAATCGTGGCTAATATTATGTGCTTTATTTTACCGCTCTCGCGATTTGGTGGCACTTGTGTTCTTAAATTGGTCTGAATATTTTTATATTGTATCACAAAGGGAGGTTATTTACAGTTTGTGACGAAATGGCGCATTAAAACGTGATGTGCCTCGTCTAAAAGTAATAAGTTACATACATACATATGTAATATTTGTGTAATATTATTTTGATTACCGTTGATATTATTCTCGTCACGTTTCTCATTGTTTTTTCCATTCTAATATACGAGTTTAACCTCTGTTCTGGCCTTTTCTTCAGCTGTCATCAGTAGCTAAGTTAAACTTAAAATACTGGGTACATGGTGCACGCATTCAAAGTAACACACACATAAGTATGTTACATGCTATACCTACATGACTGTAGGAACGTTAGCATAACAAATTAATATTTTAATGCTATTAAGTTTGTGGGAATACCTACAGCGTGATGATAATTTTATTTACGCCCCGTTTGGTTATTTCATTAGTTAAAATCTAAATCACGTAAAATTTATACTCATTTTCCCGACAGTCATAAGAAGTCCCAAGAATTTATTAAATCTGTTTGCGCTTCTTCTTTCATGTTAGTTGATTTCTAATTTGATTTCAAGGGTCTAATTAAGCAATTTGTGTAAATTTGCTTTTATCATTATCGTTATCTTTGAGATAAATTTTACACGACCACTTCACACGTAGACTTTTAGGCTAACAACAAATTGTTTTCTAAAGTAAATAATTTCAACTTAAACATTTCATGGCTGTTGGAAAATTTTTACAATAAAAAGATAAGAGTTAATTATTATTACGCTCTATGTTATTATTACAAGCGCAAAGACAAATAAGAAAACAATTAATTATTGATATTATTACTTCCTTATTAATTATACCCTCTCGATATGTGGAATTCCTTTGAACTTCCAAGAGCAATTAATATACACAATTCATATGTTAACAATAACGGAAGAGCGGAACACTCATCCGTGTTCAAAGATCACCCGCTCCCAAAGTGACCCTTCAACTCCCACTTTCTAAGAACAATTCGACGGACTTAAACACCGAAATAACCGATAGTTTATCTTTGCAGATACCGTACAATGGGACCGACATGGCAGTGATATGCGTGATACGCGTCCACTTCCTGAGCAGCTGTGCGGCGATAACCTCGCCCATCGACGAAATGCTTTATCAACAAACATACATTAGCGACCTCTTGCCACTGAGCAAGTTCTGGGGTGTTCAGTCGCACGCGGCGATCGAGCGCGTCCCGACCTAAGTGAATATGGATCGAGAAGTGTGTGTGATCGAATGATGTTCAGTGAGTTAAGATGGGTGATCTGCTGCCGAGTATACCTAAGAGCACGTTCGCCAGCGACGTAGAGGGGCACAACTGGAGCGTGGTGGGCCTGGACGAGTACAGCACGGACGACGCGCTGGCCGCGGTGGAGCTCTTCAAGGACTACCCTGAGGGCCTGCTGCGCTTCGCTTCGGTTTGCTGCGTGCTGTTCATGCTGGTGGGCATCCCGGGAAACCTGATCACTATCATCGCGCTGGCTCGCTGCAAAAAGGTCAGTCTTTTTTCTACTTTTGGCTCAGCACGACTTGTGCCCTTTTCAAATTAAAAGGCCATTGGAAATTATGAAATTATTTATTATCTATTTCGCTGAAATGTTCAATGAACAAGACTTGAAAGTTGTACTATTGCCACCGTTCATAAGTTTTAATTGATTTACAAGAATTTGATTTTGAAGTTACTAGAGCGAAATTTTGAAGATCCAATAAAACGGTTGATACACTCACAAGAACTGAAGTATAATTGATATTACTTCAAGTTTGGAGTTACAAGTGCGCCGCGCACTTCAATTGTCCTGGAAGTTATCAAAGACTTTAAAAACATTCGGCGGCGACATTTTGCCTGAACGTTATCACCGTGACCCAAAAACTTTTGGAATATTTAATTATTTGGAGTTGTCATTGAAGATAATTTTATGCTAACGTTTGATGCGGCTAATCTACGAGGAAGAAGCATTTAATTTGACACTTTTAAATAACCCAATGTACTGTAGTCTGTGTCTAAAAGTATTTAAATTACAAATAACTCATTGCGATCAACAAAATGAAATCATTTTATTAAAATGTTAATGTTAAACAAACAAATCCTGAATACATTATCTACACTAATTAGATAATAAATATGTTAATGTGAATCGCTTGATGTGTACATTTTGATAACGTGGTCATCGCACAAAAACAATGGCGAATGACAGCGTGTCTACTTGAATAATCTCTACATGATAATGAGTAGTTTGCTGATAAGATATAACAAGACGAGCCCCTTTCCCCACTATTACAACTAATTCTATTTCCCTTTTCTTTATTTTGATCGAGTTACTTCAAACTAAATGAAGAAGGTTGGCAATACAAAGTTTGGACGAGCACATTAAGCTTAACACTGCGCCATCTTATGTAGTTGTAAAGTACTATTTTGCAACAAAAATGTATAGTCTGATGTGCAGTCGACTATACAAGACGACGACAATTAAATTGAGACATTCACACAAGTAGATAATTTGAACATTTTCTGTTATCGACTGCTAAGAAGTTGGTAATTATGGATTATTTTATCTACGAGTATTTCATATCTTAATAACTAATAATAAACATGTAAAAAGCGGTTACCATATACGAGTATGTACTTACCTGATCTTTAATCAATAAGTAATAAGTCATACGATAAAATGCGTCACAAACCGCAATTCATAAAAGGTACTTTACAGTAGCCCACATTTTTCCCACTACTGCAATTCGTAGTAGGCCCAAAAGATAAGGAAACATGGTGTTAAGCTACCTTTTTATTATTATTATTGACGTTAATAAGTGCCAAAATACTGGTGACACCTGAATAAATATATTTGATTTGATTCGTATTAAGCAAGGATCTACAGCTTGATTGCCACTTAACTCCTACCTAATAAAGTCCAAATTTTTTTCTCAGGGTAAAGTCGAAGTAGGCATTCAATAGTATCCAATGAATACAAATTGGATACTATTAAATATGATTGAAACTTTACAAGTCCCGTTTTATCCTAGGTCATGGTTCAGTGCACGCAAATAGTCCGGAGAATACAAACTGATAAGGTAACGACAATCACTATCGGTTGAAGGATTCATGAGCGTCCATAATGAGTTTTGAGACCTTGGTTAAGTAATAACACAGAGCAGTTCCGTAAATTTTAAACTATTTTCAGCCTAAAAGTCTTCTCTTTCTTCTAATTATACCACAGGCACCGATCGTTATGGAAATCCTTTGTCCAGCAGTAGACGTCATTTGGCTGAAACGGACGAACATCTACCTATATCTTATTTTCCAAGTTTAATATACACAAGCCAATATACAGTAAATTAAGAACCTAATAAAGAATTGATTAGCTTGCAACAAATATTAACTGACTATAGAATCTAGTTTCGTCGAAGAATACGAAAGGTCACATCTAAATTTAGAACTGTTGTTAAACACGTTAATTTACTAGCGGGTCCCAAAATAGTTAAACTTATCCAGGGACTATCTTGATCGACCACACAGGAGTGTGTAAAGCAATTCTGTTTAGTTCCCCTTGAGGTTAGTTTTCCCTACATTGCTCCACATAACGAGTTTGGTTCAATTTATCAATCCTGGAGGGTGGCCCGGATGATTATTTTATCATAGTTACGTGACATAATAACCTGAGGTATTAAAGTTGTTATTTTGTTTATGCAAAGCTTTTATGCAACAAAAATTACATTGGCGAATGTGTTATTTACATTCGATATTGTAAATCTAATTCAGATGAATGTATCTCTATAGGTGTAGGCCTCTTTTTATTCATAAGAGTATCAAGTGTAATAACAGTTTCATTTGTTCCCAAACTGAATTTCTTAAAGCCTTATCCATTTTGTTTTCGATTTGCATTTTA
Organism: Ostrinia furnacalis; assembly: GCF_004193835.3. Classification (NCBI taxonomy): domain Eukaryota; kingdom Metazoa; phylum Arthropoda; class Insecta; order Lepidoptera; family Crambidae; genus Ostrinia; species Ostrinia furnacalis. Next base: position 493,970 of record NW_021130689.1, on the reverse strand, counting down.
TTATACGCTATTTAGGTCACTAGAAGTACCCGAATATAAACCAAGATATTTATTCGCAGGTCCGCAACGCAACCGCTGTGTTTATAATGAACCTGTCCTGCTCGGATCTGCTGTTCTGCTGCTTCAACCTGCCGCTGGCCGCGTCCACCTTCTGGCGAAGATCCTGGGCGCACGGCAGGATCCTCTGCCGCATGTTCCCGCTTGCAAGATACGCGCTCGTGGCCGTCTCGCTGTTCACCGTTCTGGCCATCACCATCAACAGATATGTGATGATATCGCATCCTAGGCTTTATCCAAAGTGAGTATAATTATCCATGACTAGACTCCAATGAAACATTCATAAATATGTTCCTTAACTTGTTTCTTTTTCTTCAACAGGTTATATAAACGACGATACTTGGCTGTTATGGTAGCTAGCACATGGATATTTTCGTTCGGAGCACTAATTGCGACATGGCTTGAAAAATGGGGTCGATTTGGTTTGGACCCAACGATTGGCTCATGCTCCATACTACCAGACAAGAACAATAGATCTCCAAAAGAATTCCTCTTCGTTGGAGCATTTATGCTACCTTGCTTAGCGATTGTGGTATGCTATGCTAGAATATTCTGTATAGTTAGAGAAGCAGCAAGGAAATCTCGGGCCCCTGCAAAAAGCCGACCACGGCTAGAAGATTCAGCTGTTGGATCAGCTTCGACTGCTCTTGAAAGATCTCCAGGTCCCGAGAATGGAATCAATCACGTCGCTCCACCACGCAGGGCGCTACTTGCTCCTCCTGCTTTACATTGCCCTCCAACACCAGGCCCGGAAAGGTCATCTTCGTCTGGCGTAGATACTCTAGATGGCCATGATGACGAATGTGCACTTGATGCAAAGCCACGGACACCAAGTGGCGGTGAAACTGCAAAAAGACTACGTCAAGCAGCAGTTGCTCTACGGCGATCGCCCGCTTCAGTGCGACCGCCCCGACTGACACCAAAAGACAGAAAGCTTTTGAAGATGATAATGGCCATCATGCTTTCTTTCTGGGTCTGCTACCTACCTATAACTTTGACGAAAATATTTAGGGAGTTCACGTCGCACCCCGCTGCGAACATAGCGGGGTACATTTTGATATACTTGACGACGTGCATCAACCCGATCATTTACGTGGTGATGTCGAGCGAGTACCGGCAGGCGTACAAGAACTTGTTGATGTGTCGGCGGTGGGCGTGACGTTCGTCTGGCGACGGCGTCTCCGAGAAGCGCCCGCCGTGACTAGTCGTGAACGATGGCGCTTCCTGAGCCATCGGTGCAATCAGACACTACAGGTTGCACGCCTCTGAACTGTGAACAAACTGTGTGAAGTGGTTATAAGCGCTGTGGATAATGTTGACTGTGAACCGTCCGTGTTTGTGCTGAGAGGAAGTTACGAGTTAATGATAACAATAGGTTTTGTATAAGCACTGTTACAGTTAGGTATATAAAATGAAACCAATATTATATTGACTGTTTTCATAGCATTTAGAACATAAACTGTGCAATCTCTTAATTTATTATCATAGGCTAAGATGAATAATGTAAATTGAATATAAGGATGAAATATTGATATTAGTGATGGGCCGACTATGGTCTTTGCCGACTAACCGACTAGCCGACTAATCGGTTTTCAAATTGCCGATTAGTCGGCCGACTAATCGGCAATGCCGATCATTCTAATACCTACTTGTCCGAAGAATAAATTATCTAGATTTTCTCAAAGAAATATGAATATCTAGATTTCTAAAGAGATAAAATATAACTTTTTGAGAAATGAGATTTCTTTAATATGAGAAAAAATAAAAAGCAACATTACAATCATCTAACAGTACCTAAGGTCTAGATGTCATAATTTTCGACGGCGGAGGGGTCAGAGGTGACAATATGATCGCCTCCTGCTGGGCTAGGATGCGTGCCGTCATATTATTCTTACTTATCGACGTCAAAATGTATGGGCAAAATTGCGCTTATCGCGGCACGCATACTAGGCCCACTGATTCCTCTCCACCCTCCACGGTGATGGTCAGCGAGCTGGGGGCGTGGGGGTACCTACCCCCGCCTGCATAGCACGGACTACCACCATCGTCGGATAGGCAGGGCCTGCCATACAGGTGGGCAATTGCCGGGACGGACTGTGATAGTTGATGGCTTTGTCCGGATTCCCATAGTTCTTCACACTAAGGCAATCGCGATCTCAGTGGTTATTTATGTGGGTATTCCTTATCCTTCCGATGAGAGGAGCCCCACATAATCTACCACTTCCCCGCAGGATAGTTATGCAATTCCAAGCATTTTTCCCCGAAAAAAAAGTGTCATAATTTTGGACAAATTAAATTACATAAACTTTACACATTTTTGATGATTTCCTGGTAATTTTAACTAATGTTAACTTTGTATGAATTAGACTTGCAGTCAAAAGTGGTTTAGATAAACGCATTTGGTCTACCTCATAATCATCTTGGTGATTATGAGTTTCTTTTATTCACATATTTAATTTTGTAATGCGCCGATTATAATCGGCATATTTTGCCGAATAGTCGTCACTAGTCGGCCGACTACAAATGATGCCGAATAGTCGGCTTTCCCGACTAGTCGGCGACTAGTCGGCCCATCTCTAATTGATATTTAAAATAAGGATAATTAAATCACTGTAAAATTTGCAATCACCATTAATGTGGCAAATGTACTCATTAGTATACATTATGTGATCACCGTGTTTATATCGCGAGAAAAGGTTTTGAACACGAATTATTTAGCAATAAAAGTGGTGAGGACCAAGGAGAAAGGTACAATAATGTTGGAGAGCAATAAAGTTAGTTGTAAAGGTGTGAAAATGTATCCAGGCCGTCACTATCAGCGCCTACGTCCGCTCGCGCGTAAATTGACTCATCACCATTGAGGAAAATCATAATAAACAATGTTCATCACTAAAGTGGAGCGGCTCATTCCAGTACTAATGCCCGTTGCTTAATGACGTGATAATAGTGGTCAGTGAAGTTGGGAACAAAATGGGGGCTTTGGTGAATGTGTCTGTGACGAAGAATGACAGTATGCTGGGCCTGGACGAGTATGAGTCTGATGAGGCCCTGGCAGCAGTGGAACTGTTCATTGGCTATCCAGATGCCCTGCTGACCTTCGCATCGCTGTGCTGCATGCTGTTCATGGTGGTTGGTGTCCCGGGGAACCTGATCACTATCATCGCGCTGGCTCGCTGTAAAAAGGTAATCATTCAAATACATATTAATACAAATGCAATGTCGTGCATCAATCTAGCTACTTACAATTATGAATATCTGCACATGAATCATCATGGCATAATTATATTTTAAATATTTTTTAAAGTAATGATAGAAATATTAAGCTAATGATGTTTAATTAAATGTTAATTAAAGTGGTCATTTCAAAACTTTTTCTCAAATGCTTATTACGAGTATTAACTGATGAATAAGTTAAAACTGATAGCTGTTCAGACAGAAACAGACGNGTTCCACATCTTCAGCTTTATAATATTAGTATAGAAGTATAGATTAAACTTACTTACGCATCAATAACGAATGCGTTGATCACAGATAAAAATCGAAGTTATTTACACTGCTAAGTAAACTGGGCGAGTCAGATTACTAACAACTTGTTATTTATCCATTAAATAAAGAAATGAATCGCAAATATGATAAGATGCGCATACCATTTATGACTTATTGCTGATAAACCAAATTTTTGTACCTTATAATAATTTAGTTTCCCGAAATGCAAACGCACATGATTTTATCGTGAATTTATGTAACTGATAAAGTACCATAATATCCTGAATTACTGTAAATATAAATCAGGTCTTTAATTTTACAGACTAACGAAATCACCTAACACGCGAAAGATAACGTATTGCTTGGGTAATTTACCAATGTCATTATTGTGGTTTAATAAATTACCCAGAAGGAAAACATACAATGACATAATTCCATTGCCCTTATTGCAAATTTCATTGCAAGTTGACCAACGTTTGCTCTTTTTTCAGGTTCGGAATGCAACAGCAATATTTATTATCAGTCTGTCTCTCTCGGATCTTCTGTTTTGCTGCTTTAATCTGCCGCTGGCTGCATCCACCTTCTGGAACCAATCTTGGAGACATGGGAAAACTCTATGTCGCATGTTCCCGCTGACGAAATATGCACTGGTCGCCATTTCACTCTTCACAGTCCTGGCCATCACGATCAACAGATACATCATGATTGCTTGGCCTAGATTATATCCGAAGTAAGTAATCATTGCCACAGAAAATTTTAGTATAGTAAGATATTTACAATGCAACTCTTGGCAAGATTTTAAGTTTCTGTGTTAAGAAATAAATGTTCATGATTCGTTTCCTTTTTACAGGTTGTACAGCAAACCATATCTAGCGACCATGATCGCTACCATATGGGTATTCTGCTTCGCGGTTCTAGTTCCAACATGGCAAGAGAAGTGGGGCCGCTTCAGCCTGAACCCTATGGTTGGTTCATGCACCATCATACCAGATGTAAACGACAATTCACCAAAAAAGGCGATGTTTATCGGAGCCTTTTTACTACCAGGGATTGCTATTATAGTCTGCTATGCTCGGATATTTTTGATAGTGAAGAAAATCGCAAAAAGATCAAGACGACCAATACGCATACGAAGACCAAAAACTGAAATTGTTGCTGGAACTTCTACTGATTTTGAATCAACTACACTTCCGAGCCAAACTACTGAGACTTCCTCACCTCCTCAACGCAATACTTGCCATGCTTTCAATTGTCTCATGCCAGAAATATCCTCTAACTCTGGTTTGGACCATTCCACAACAGAAGATCGAGATAAAAAAATAACAGATAGTAATAAATGTCTATCAAGAAGTAATATAGCACTACAGAAAATTCGAATGGCATGTACTCCTGCGCTCAGACAGCCGAGAGCCCCAAAACTGCTTCCATCTAAGAAAGACAAAAAGCTTCGTACGCTGATCATGGCAATAGTTCTCTCATTTGCCATCTGCTACCTGCCTATATCGATTACAAAGATTTTCCTCGAGTTCACATTTCACCCTATTGTCAAAATTATCAGCTACATTCTCCTATACCTGACCAATTGCATCAATCCCATCATATACGTGGTGATGTCGGTGGAATACCGGCAGGCCTACAAGAACTTGATCACTTGTCGCAGTGATCAAGACTTCCCCGAATCGTCGATACTCAGGAGAATAGCTAGCTCGAAGACACTTACGGCCGTTCGTATGTCGAGAAGAAAACCAAACACAGTAAATAACCCAACGCCTACGTAAGAATATGAATAAGTGTTTATTTGTGTGTGACTCAATTGAATCCGCGTCATTTGTGGAAAAGTGAGAACCGTCCGTGTTTCGTGTAAAGTGAAGGAAATAAAGTAACCGGTAATGATGACGATGAGTGATGAACGAAAATGATGACTGGAGTATTTGTAAATATTATTGTAAGTACCTACTGTAATAATAGATTAATAAATTATATGAAGTTGTAAATGCAATGCATACCAGCTACTCGTATTTTAAAGAAATTGTTTGTATCGTCAAAGTGAAATTTTTAATGACAGCAATTCAAGAAATAGTTTTCTTCTGTGTTTACTTGTTTAACTCCTACAAACAATACGTTCAGTTTTAAAAAGACAGATGCAAAAGATATTTTATAAATTGGCCTATTCCAACGCTAGACTATCTATGTTCTTAAGAATGATATTGGTCATAATGAACATTATCTGAAGAGCACTCAATACCCAAAAGTATATAAAAAGCATAACAATATCAGTCTTGTAATATGTCGTCTCTATTATAGAGACATAAATAAAAAAAATTGAGAGAGCAAAACGGTTAGGGATTTCAGAGGGAAGTTCTGCCTTGAAATTTATTTTAAAATTATAAACTGGACTGAACCCCATGTTATAAACAAATAATAACTGATTATAATTATACTTTTGTAAAAAAACTAAATGAAAATTGTATTTATTAAATGATGAATGAATAAAATCCTAATTATTAATCATTAGTGTGCCATAACTTGTTTTGCTATAAAGTTTCACATAAATATAAATTAATATTATATAACGATACTCTTTTCGCATATAAGCTAAATGTTTCGTACAAAGTGTACAATATCAATGTGTGATATTATGGTAAATTAGGTGATTGTCAAAGACATAGAGTTTCGAATGCTGTATTGAATCGAAGAAGGTGCTGAGGTAATATTGCACGAGAACCCTACCAATGAATGAAGTCTTGTTGAAATGTAAATAGTTCCATAAACTGCAGACTTAATTATATTGTGTGATTTGAAAAGTTAGTTGACAAAAATCAAGCACGCTTTGGTTATTTATTTTGATATTTTTAGGATGGTATTTATTCTTTCGTTAAAAGATACTTTTTCAAAAGTGTTTTAAGGTAAAGCAAAGTTACTTTGTTTGTACTTTATTAGTCACATTCAGAATTAAGTTAAGTATGTCATTGAGATAATAATATAATTTAATTATAACAAAAGGTAAATTTTATACAAATTAGAACCGACATAAGATAACCAACCCGTGCTCGGTTTGATTACCATTCCAGATTTGTCACTTGATATAATAAGGATTTGATATGTAATAATAATTTATGAATAGGTGTTTTGTACGATACTGTATTGAATATACCTAAGAATATAAGGATTACCGAAGTTTTCCAAAGATATTTATATGTAAGTCATGAATAGATAGGAATTACAACCGATATACTCAATCTTTATTTTAACAAATTATGACAATTTATATTTTGAAGACTCCATGCTTGATAATTATAATTTATTCTGAAGTTCTCAAACATAGATAAGTATATGCATAAGGTACATAACACAGTAAGGCGATACGATTATAATAATAAGATAACTTTTTCAGAATGGCACAGTATTACTATGATAATAGTATATCAATGTTTTCTTCCCAATGAAGTAACGAATAAGTAAGGCGTAATGTTGGTAAAATAAGTATATTTTCCACTTTAAAGTTAATTTAACCAAATTGAAGTTCATTGTAATGTGTCGCCAAGTTGAGATGGATCGACGCGACAACAATAAATTTTCTTTACAAGTAGGTATACAGAATTGTGTAATTTTTACTTCATTGGTAAAAACTTTTTAGTTGAAGTTTCTCCCTACGTGATGAATAAACAGTCAATCTTATCACCCCTTGGCCTGAATATTGTACTAAACAATCATGAAAGATGTTACGATAGACACGAACCAAAGACCAATCTCCCGGGGCCACCCAAACCTACGCCATTGTACTTACCAAAGATGTAATTAAAATAAATTGAAATGTTCAACTTAATGCTACTTATATTATTTGTGTAAATCCCTCCTTCATGTGACACTATGACAGCCCAAAATATGTTCAGTTTAGGAAATATTGTAATTTCTGGCACACACTACAAGTAGGTAGTTATGCATNAAATCTGACTAGGTACAAGTTACCTATTTCAAGGTACAAAAAGGTCCACAAGGTCCAGGAGATACTTGATTTTCTACATAAAAAGATGTGATAAATATTAACAAATCCCATAGATAATCTTATTCTTTAACTAAAATTATAATGAGATCCTAAAGATATAAAATAGCGTCAACAACATCTACAAGCCATAATAAACCTTTTGAATAAGATTAACATTGAATTGAGCTTCGAATCCGCAATCACAGCTTAACCCAATTGTCTACCTCACACCTTCCTAATAGTGAGTCTACAGATTTAAACAACGCTCTACGTGGTAGAGTTAAACTTTGTTGCCAAATGTACAGTCAGCGTCAAATAGTAAGTCTCAAAAAAGTGTTACAAAAAAAGTGGACACTCAAGTTTCAAAAAAGTGCACAACACAACCTTATTCCATTTGTAACAAAGATGTGTTGCGAACTTTTTGTTTACTTTGGGTGTCACGAAATAATTTGACGCTGACCGTACAACAACATTTACAGTACCACGTTGGAAAGGCAGCTCCGATGAAAAGGCGTAGTTTTTATCTCGTAAGCTGACAAAACTCAAGAATCTTTAGTTGCAAAGAACTATAAATCCTTACAGTTGATAGAAAAATTGCTAAAGTTTGAATTTATTGGTGAATGGTATCAAATACCAAGACTGATAAACAACTAAACTACCTGCGGTATCGTACAATACAACGTACATCATACAAACTACGTACCAAGCAAACAGCTCCGTAAGTATGAACCTATCATAAGTCTATAATTCATGAACTTAGTAGACTTGCATAATCACGATGAATATCGATTACTCTATCGTAATATTGACACAAACCGTGACTATCCGTTCCACTAAACGTAGGTACCTAAATAAGCGACGAATAGATAATCCAATGAATATTCAACGTACGAGTAGTTGCGAACCTGCAAAATACACTCGACATCAAATAAATCGCACCTCCCGCGACAAGCACTTTCAAACGTATGCATCCCCACTTACCACCAATATTGGCACCATTTAAAAGCCTAGTTCTAAGCTTCATTTCATTAAAGGAAAGCTTTTTACCCCAAAAATGTATCTTTAGAAGGATCCAGAGTCACTTCTTAAAAAAATAGGCAGTTACGCTTGAGCCAATTTTTATGTCTACAAAACTGTTAAGTTGGGATTAATCGCTATCCATCTGTTAAAGAGGACACGTGTGATCATTATTTGGTTTTATAATCATAAAATTTGGTCTAATTGATCCCAGAGGTGAGCCCAAAGTGAGGTCTTTTTTCAAGTCACATTTATGTTATATGTTAATCATTTATTAAGAAATTAAATGTGTTTTTCTTTAATAAGGATATTTATTGGGCTTTCAAATAACACCAATATTGTTGGGGCACCATGATTATGTCAGAAGAAAATCTTTAAAGTTCGCGTCGCGGAAGGTGCGGTTTATTTGATGTTGAGTATAGTTAAGAGCTAACAAACGATTCAGGTCGTGGAGACAATGGAAGCAGAATCCATTCTAATAAATACTAGTTAGTGCAAATTGGGCACTCAACTTTGATTAAGGAAGGAATTTGTAGAAATAGAGGAGCAATGAATAGCTAAAACAAACGCTTAATACCGACATTCGGCTAGAACTAAAGTAAGTATATAATCTAGGCTACATAAATAAATAAAATAAAAATGCTTTTCACTTAAGATGTCAGTACTGTAACTCCTTTGAAGCTAGAGCAGAGCGACTGGTTTTAAAAACAGCTGTACATAATGTAAGTAAGTAAATACAATTACATATTTACAAAGCCAAACCGAGTAACTTAAAGATTGGTAAGTACAAACCTAAATAAAATAAAATTAACGACCTCAACCATATACCTAGTTCTGTTTATGACCACAGTTAATAAAAATGTTTCAAGGAAAGTTTTTACGTAAACGGAAAATCTTCGGAAGTTTCCCTCAATGACCATAAAAGCGAAAGATAACAGAATCAACTCCAGGACAATCTTTTAAAGAATCTTTTTGGCGAAAATGCGTTCACATAGTACCAACATTGGCTGTTGAAAAAAAATTACTTTAAGGGTCTTCCTTTTCCTTTTGCGATATTTTTCTTAGAAAAAGCTGGCTGTTTCGTCACTTGAGTAGATATTCCTCATAGTCAAATTACTTTTTGGAAAAAAACAGTAAGTACAAATATCAAAATTCGTCTTCAACGATGATTAATGAAGTTAATTTAGTATTTTACTAACTTAATAAAGAGTGTGTTTATTAAAAAATGTGAGTTTGAATATGAACTTATTCATAAATTCTACGGAACTCAACTATAATCCATGAGCGTTATCTTCAACTTTAAAGATTGGATAAGAAAATAAGTATTCCACTCCTGAATTTTATAAAACTTTTGAACTTTTAACAAAAGGAGGATTTTATCCGTCTAATACCTACTCTGGTAAAATGGAGTGTGACAAATACACCTCTGGGTCGGAAGCAAACAACCAAGGCGAGATAAGGTGACGGTCCCCGCGACGATCTGCGATTCGAGAATTGCCCTATTAGTTTGCAGTCCCTTTAGATTTTATCTTCGTAAAATATTTAGACGATTTAGCGATGAAATCACATTCTGGTGAGCTGGCAATGATTCGAAGAATACAGGTATTCTGTGTTGTATAGGTATGGAACGGAGGAAAACATTTAGCCCCATCATTTTTCAATAGAAATATTTCTGATAAAAGCTACACTGCCACAACACCCCCCGGACCGCCATTATTGCGTATTGTGTTGCCAAGATTTATTTCAATACCTACCCTACGCGAACACGGACGATATTCGATGAAACAGCGATGGACCACATTATCCCACCTTTCAGTAAAAACTAAATCGACTGAAAAACAAAACAAAATAAATCAAATTAGCAACAGCCCAACAAACTTTGTGGAATTAGGTATTCCAGTGTTTCAAAGATCTATAACATTGTTACGAATAAAATCTTTCAGCTACTGAAAAGTAAACTTTCATGAATTTCCGTAAGAACAAAGACGCCGGGCAAATAAATTTATTTCAAAATTATACAGAAATCGGAACAATAATAATGTTATCCGGGCTTTATTATCGTCACTTCATCAGTTTTCTTATTCATTTTAATTTCAATGTCGTGAATAATGAATAAAGCCGGTCAAATATTTGCAACATAAAAACGGTGAGTTCCGAGAAAGAGTGATTTTAGAATTTATTATAGATCTGAAGTCTTTAGAATTTCTTGAATTGAGATAAATTATTTGGTTGATTAATGCTTATTGGACGGACTAATCAAGTTCGGATTCTCCAAACAATGGTTCCGAAGTAACTTTAAAATTAATCACTTAATGCGTTATTAATTCAATTTCAATTTCTTCTATTTATATCACAAATCTGGGCGCTATTGTGTAAAGTTTCATGTTTTGAAAGAGATAAATCTGTTTCATCGGATATGAGAAATGGATCGTAGACCGTGGGTCACCCGATCAATTTTGCACTTTATTGCAATTACTTTAGAGATGGCCCGTTATAGAGAACAACCGCCCGTCATGTTGGGTTCAACGGTTCCTGCGGCACGATTCATCAAAGTCTGCGACTGAGATTGTAATTACAATGTTAGGAGAGCATTAATTATGCGTCTTTGTTTGCGCCCGCTAGATGTTATGTCACCCACCTAATTATACTTGATGAAGTTAGGTGTTACAATTTGGTATTGTAATCAAACCATCGTAAATATTAATTATTGAAATATGTTTGTTAACTAACAATGTGAAATAGTTACGAGTAACATTAGGTTTACTCAATCCACAATTAAGGTATTTAATTATTCAAAATCACGATGCCGTCAAAGATAATTTCAAACTAGTAAAGCTACGGCTCAGAAGGTATTTATTTTGCTTCAACTCAAGCGTATTACGCTACGAAATACTACGGCTCGTAGCAAGGAGCTACAGTTCTTCGTAGTCTGAAGAACGTCTTGAATTTCAATCTGTAAATGGCTGTTCTATTGCCACAATCTAGCCAGAAATGAAACAAGCACTCAATTGTGTGTTTATGTATCTAAAATCCCAAACAGACATCAAAAGATAAAATGTGGGCCAGCAACATTTGAAATGTCGACGATATTTCACCTGGCCGACACAAATTCCTCTCACGCCTGTGTCGGTGGCTCGTCGACACCAGACAGTATTGGGCCGGCATGACGAATGGCTGACTCCATGCGGAATAAATAAACAGAAAAACAAGATCCCGTACAACACCAAACAACTCCCCAAAGACGTATCCATGTCTTAGCTAGATATACAGCGAGATAGTAAAGTAGATGGACACTTCAACCTTGTCCGCATAAAAATAGGGAAAATATCACGTTTCTTTCTATTACACAAAGTAGTATGAATCTAAAGTTTGGAATTATACCTGCAATGCTACCTAAGAGCTTCAATAATACCCATTAGAAAACTATTTTTGTCATTGGAGCGGTTTCGTAATACTCGTATGATTTGTAACTAAATACATTTTACCTACCTACGTATACATATAATTTTGATGTGAATCTATAGACGGCGTAATCTAGAATTTTATGATCTTATGCTTTGTTTTTCTCATCATACCACAACATGCCAAAAGTATCTAAGCTGATATTGTCTATCAGGAATTTTATCTTCGGTAGCTAAATTATACGTGTTCACGTCTGTCGACAGAAAAAACAAAGCGCCTGTCAGAACTTATCTAAGCGCTACAGTATTGACGGGACTACAGTCTAAAAATACGCTAACAAACACGAGACATTCGGTCGCCTGTCAGCGAAAAAATTGACGCTATCAACCTACCAGCTGCCTGTTCCAACAACATTTAATAAGGTAATAAAAAACGAAGAATGATGAGGGCAATCGGTTGCATACGCCTCAAGGCTCGAGGGCAGATTTGTCATGATCTGAAGGGCACTTCTTAAACGACAGCCCTCGAGCATCGGCCGATTCCACGCGGAATCTTGGCCAGACGGCATAATCGAAATTTGATGGCCCGAAATTTACAACCACCATGTTGAATCATGTGAAAGTTATAACTACGATAACTCGATTCCTCGGGCTCGGTATCAAGCCGGTAAACAAACAAACTCGATTAGCCTTTACTTCGGTATCTTGGTCCTTCATCGTTCATTAAGCATTGAGACTAATGAACCGAACTATCCCTTGTAGGAAACAAAAATGATTTACTTGGAATATCATTAGATCAGAATTATTGTTGTTGTCGTATACACCACTAAATTTTTATCACCGAAAAAATTTTAACAGGTTATGTAGAAACGTGTGGAATATTGAAAGCAAAAGAAAATGAAATGGTTTTCATGAAGTTAATTTTTTAATTAAATTTTCGTTAGTCCGTATTTTACGCGTCACAGCTGGGTCACTCCGCTGCTCGCTAGAGTAGTCGTACGCGCTCGCACGTTGCATCGATCTGTCTGTCTCGCTCACGCCTCGACCACGCTTCCAGTGTTATTATTACATACTTAACTAACTTAGACCATTTTTAATTCTAATAAGTGTTACATTATCGTACTTAAATAGTGCTAGCAACGCGTGTGTCAATAAATTACCAATTTTAGGAGGATATTTTGAGTCACTTTATTTTACTCTTTTTTTTGCACAAATGGGATCAGTATCAATAACTCATTACCCAGAATTTTTTTTTTCGGTGATTAAAATTTAGTGGTGTATAATAATATTTATATTGAAGATATAAAATTAGGTCATCTGAAAAAAGGAAATCATTTATCAAGGCCGACACAAATGGAGCGAACACTTTGTATTGATTAAATTGTTCTGAAAGTAGGTAATACGAATTTTCAATAAAAAGTTTGACCTTGTTTCTTTGAAATTCGGCGGGGACTTATTAGGCTGCCCTTAAGGGTCTAAATCAATCAACTGTTTTATTTCACAGTGTTTGACGGGTGGCCGAATTGCTGCTTGATATTTTTCAAGGGAGGAAAACATATATCAGGAATTTGTCATTATTGTCTTATCTACCCGCCCTGAATAACATTCGCTTCGCAGGGCTGCAAAAAACAAACGCATTTGGAATCACAGTGGACCCTGGGACATTGCTCTCGAAGATATTGCAGATACGCGACATACGAATAACACTGTGATTGCTGAAGTTTGACACATATGGAGGTTAAACAAAAGGTGAGTCATCGAAAAAATATTGATTGATTGAATAGATTGATCAATGTTTACTTGCAAACAAGTTTAATTAATTACCTTTCATACCTACTGTGAGCCAACATCTATTTCTAATGGCACAACCACTATCTAAGTGAATAGAAAAATATCAAATAATCCAATTTATCATCAAAAATGTAAAAAGCAGTGCTACTGATACCGAAGGCAATTTTGTGGTTTGATTGCACATTTTATTCTTCGTCCCTTAAACTCCTTTGATTGATTTAAAACTTCGAAAATATCATCTGAAAGGGCTAGAATATCCATAATGAACTCGTGTAAACTAATAAAATCTATCTAAAATTGATTTATGGAAAGTTTGATTTATAGATTAATGTTTGACATCGCCGCGTCTTTTGCCATCCGATTCGATTTCTCCTCACGTAAGGGTCGGAGACGAAATTTTCCTATAATAAGTTCTGTGGCTACTCGCCAGAATGCCTTTGATATTCGAATCGAAAAGACGATTTGTTTTCGGTCACTCAATCCTATGCTTTATGGTGATTACTCTTTTCTTTACATTTAGGCTGAGTTGTAACTTTAACCGTGACTATAACGATAACCGGTGTGTTTTGTATGGGGTTTGACAGATTTCTGACGTTTGTTAAGGTCAAAGTAAGATGGTGCAACCCAGCCTAAGAGTAGATGTGCAACTGTTAACCTCAATTGGGAATTTTTGTCTTGTTTTTTTCAACGTGTTTTAAATAAGTATAATAGTGAAATTGATAAACGACACAAGTAAGACTAAGAAATCCCTAACTCAGAGTCAAAGTCAAACGCTCTTGGTTAAACGGATTAAGTAGGTAAGCCTGCTAGTACCTAATACCTCACTAGTTATAAATAATGCTAGATATGTCTACTTTAATGCAGAGGAAATACTTTAAACCAGTGACATCAGCGACTGCAAATCCACCGTGGATAAGTCAATTCTGAGGGTAGAGCAGTAACTTTGTAACACGGATTGTGTACAAGAACAGTAAATCAGGAGCTAGCTAATCCTTCGAGGCCGCTTGCTCGGCAACTCACAGCTTACCTTAGCTTTAACTTAATCGAGATACTGAGATAGCATTGCCAAACTTTGGGGTCTTATGGCTGAGTGGGTTTGTTATATAGGGTGTACGGGACAATAACCCTTTACACTATGTTATTTTGTTGGACATTGTACATAGTCCCATACTAAACTAAGTGTTTTAGGATACCTCCAATAACCGAGATTTGTATTGAAAAAAAAAAAGATTAATATAGAATGTTTGTATTGGGCAAATAGGACCAACAACTTTGCTTCATTGCAATGCTCATTATGGTTTAAGACATTTATTTCTCTAAAAGAATTACATTCACTTACAAGAGAAATACCAAATTAACCTTAAAACTATAGATTATTTAAAGTTTATACAATTTTATTTGTTTACATTTTAATATTTTTTGCATGAAGCAGACGCGTACAATAGCAGTCACTCGAGTATTAATATATTGGCCATTCGTGGGTACACTAAGAAAACAGTAGTTATAATTCGTAACGACAGGTCCAATTACGTATCGTATTCTAGTTTCTATGAGAATGTTGTACTTAAGTCACTTTTTTTTTTAAAGTTATTTTGATTTTATTTGCTTCAACCATTTTTAGTATTATTAAATTATCATTTTAACAGATTTAATTAAACTCCGAGAATTGGCTCATGAAATAAAGTTTAACCTTTTTTTTGAACGATAGGAATGATTTTGTGCCTTTGATGTCATTAGGTAATTTGTTATACAGTTTCGCCCCTTCATACAATACATTTTTCTTACCATAGTTTGTTCGGGGTCTTAACAATTGGATGTCATTGGGTTTTCGTAGGGAACGTTTTGAAAATTGTGATTTAATATTAAAGGATATTTGTGTATGAATATACTTTGCTAGTATTTTACGTACAAGTATACATGTATTGTATTTATATATTTGGGACAAAGACTGTATGTATCATTGCCATTAAAATATGAGTACGTACACCAATTACTATGAGAGTAACGTCTAATTTGACAGCTGTGGCCGCGGTTACGGGCTCGACTCCCGCAGTAGACAAATTAACAATTTCAAATTCATGTGATGAGATAATGAGATGAGAAATTTCCTCCTAGAAAAACTTGCTCGTTTTTCTTAACACCCCGTAACTCCATACAGGGTGAAAAAAAAACGCTAATGCGTTGCAACAGAGACACAACAAACTCCTTGTGTCTTTGTTGTCGTAAGCTCATAAAGTATAAATGATGGTTATGTATGATATATAAGATAGCTCGAAGCATTTCAACGACTTGATGATTGCTGTTAATTGTTATTGGATAGCAGAAATTATGGAGGCGAAGTTGTTCCAACAACAAATTATAGATAGAATCAGGCGAGCCGTTTCTTGTTGAATTAATTATTAGACAGTAAATAGATAGCCCAATGGTTTTGCCACAAGACTGCCAATTTGAGAGTTTGGTCCCCGTGGACCGTTGACATTTCCGAAATATACGTTTTTTTTTGCCACAAATAACTAGTAAATGCCACAAATACCTTACCTACCTATTTACAATCGAACAATCTAAAGTAAGTAAACAAATTTCATGACAAAAATAGACGTCTAAAACAGATTATTCACTCGTTTCGACCTCTAACAAACGGAAGACCTTTGTTTTGAAAATTGAGGAAGTTCGTTTACTCCTTGTTTTGTGAACGTGAAATGAAAAATAAATAAAACAATCACTCCAGTGACCATTCACCCGATTGTCACTACTGATATTATGAATTGGTTTCTATCTAGTTACAAAATATATTGCCTTTGGATAATGTTTCCCGTGTGATTCCCTCGCTAAAGGTGACCAAAGCCCCCATCGATCACTTCCAGGAAAGGTGACACTTTATTATAGCAAAGGGCACCGAAATCACATATAAGGTAAGTAATTTACTTGCTTTGTTGTGTTATTCGAAAAGGATGTACAAATAATGTTGTACTCGTATACTCGTGTGATTTTGGCAATAAATAAACGCTCTTTCATTTTGTAGATTGAATAAAATTCTAATCGAAAAATTTAGCACACGCCGATATTGCCGATAAAAAAAATCTGACTATCAATATTGACTTAAAAAAGGAAAACTCTACTGGCCAGGAGCGCGGCGATGAAAGTTTTTAATTTTCGAGCCTAATGAAAAAGGTTTAGGCTGAATTGCACCACTTTAACCGTAACTTTAACGATAACCGGCGTTTTTTGTATGAAGTTTGACAGATTTTAACGTTTGTCAAAGTTAAAGTAAGATGGTGCAACCCAGCCTTAGATTTACCACAAAACTTTTTACCTTAAAATAAATTGAATCCGGTGTCATCATCCCTATTCTCAGTTCTGCCGTAAAATAAATGGCAAGATTTTAAACACATCTTCAGTCGCTATTTTCCTCCACACCCACAACAAAGATACATCGATCAACTTTTAAGAAGACAGTTAATTCTGACAACGCCCTGTGGAGTTATTAGACTTGATATCCCGTCTATATTGCGGAGATTCAACAGAAAGTACAGTCAAACTCAGTCAAATGTACTCCTTCGTGTTGTCACTACAAACAGGCACATAATTTATGACATACATCTATGAACAATATAAATCGTACAAATAGCTTTATCTTTTGCCATAACTAGGCAAATGTTGTTAACGTTATGATCAAACCATGAAACCATACATTACATATAGTACGTCATTTTAAGCAGGCTCAAACTAAGCAGAGCTAGTCAAATAACATCGCAAAGGGAAGTGATTGACGATCACAGTACCGTTAATACAGGCACTAATTAAGTGCTTTTGAGTTGATACATTAATTGTATAATTAATTATATCGACGTCATATAAAGCTCAACACTAAGGCATAATATTATGTACTCGTAGTTTTAATAGGTCTGGTTTTGCAACAAAAATGCCTTAGGACTGATGACTGCAATATTCGTTAAGGTTATGCACGTACAATAAGGTGTTTTTGTCTTTGATGCAGATAGTTTTCGCCAGCTAAAGGAAATGATTCCAATGCAAATTCGCTGGGACGGAATATATTATTCCAACTGTACAGATCTGTGACAATGCCTCATCAAGGTGTCGCAGAAAAGCTATTGTTGTGTCTGAAAAATAGTCGCACTGGGCGAAGGGACAAAGATGGATGTGGGTGTATTAATTGTAGTCCCTTTTTACTGCTTTTTGTGTTTATTATTAACAGTAACGGCACTTAGTTACACGCTAGTCTGCAGTTCTATGTTTATTTTTCCGCTACAAATTAAGCAGCAATATTTTTATTTCAGTAAATTATTCCGTCCAGTTAGGATCTTTCAATTATTATTTTAGTGATAGAGCTAGATCTCAGGATCTACTTCACTAATAGAGATGTAAAATCTGGGGGATTGTAGGTTTGGTACCTAATTTGCTATCAAACAACAATTAAATAAAAATAAAACTCCGCTATAACAAACTATGGAGGATGAATTAGGAGTCAAACACACAGATTACACTTTCCACTTTATTTTTAGCATGGATCACCCTATTTTAAACAAGACATTTGTTTCATGGCTTTGTTATCTTAATTTGATCAAATTACAGAGCTTTGACCTAATTACGCAATTAACAGCAACAATAATAGGATCAGATAAGCTAATTTGAGTGGAACCACAGTTCCCTAACACAAACATGCCACGAGAAGAATTTCCTCGAAGCCCCGTTAAAATAAGCCTTCCTTCCTCTACTTGGTATATATGTAATTCGAATTGATTTTAAACACTTCATGTAATAGCTACTATAGCTAAGTACTACGAGGGCTGCACTAAAAGTATCGGGAATGGAATAGTTCCACTGTTCCAGTCATATTAAAATCTATTTAATTGCAAACTCCAGGGTTTTAAAAATCGTATACCATTTATTTATTTAAAAAAAGATTCTCGGTCGTATCACAAGGTCTTGTCAAACTTGTTTAGTCGTTGAGAAAATGGAATTGACTCGAGAAAATTCAAGAGCGATGATTTATTATGACTTTTGAAGTGGTTTAACACAAAAACAGTGTGTTGACCGGATGATTTCTGCATTTGGTAATGAAGCCCCATCCAAAACCACAATTTATCGCTGGTTTATTGAATTTCAACGTGGACGTGTCAAGCTCAGTGATGATCCCCGTCAAGGTCGTCCAAAAACTGCAGTCACCTAAGAAAACGTTGATGCTGTGCGTAAGCTGATTGAAGAAGATCGACATGTGATATACCGCGAAATTCAGGCAACTTTAGACATTGGCATGAGTCAAATACAAATAATCTTGCATGAACAATTAGGTGTAAAAAAGTTGTTTTCCCGATGGATACCGCATTCGCTCTGTGAAGATCAAAAAGCGGCTCGCGTTACTTGGTGCGTCAGAACTCTCGGGAGATTACATGCAGGATCCTCAAATGCTGTATACAACATCGTATCAGGTGACGAATCATGGATATACGCGTACGAACCCGAAACAAAAAACCAGTCACGAGTTTGGGTGTTCGAAAATGAATTAAAGCCAACAAAAATTTTTCGTTCACGGAGTGTTGCAAAAAAATGGTGGCCACGTTTGTCTCCAAAACCAGCCATGTTGCGACTATTCCTCTTGGGGGACAAAGAACGGTTAATGCAGATTAGTATGCTAGCATTTGTTTGCCACAGGTCGTTTCTGAACTCCGTAAAGAGAACTGCAACCGCCGCATCATCCTCCATCACGACAATGCGAGTTCTCACACCGCGCACTGAACAAAAGAGTTTTTAGAGCAAGAAAACATTGAATTATTAGTCCATCCGCCGTACAGCCCCGACCTAAGCCCTAATGATTTCTATACATTCCCTAAAATTAAGAATAAATTGCGTGGTCAGAGATTTTCATCACCTGAAGAAGCTGTGGAAGCCTACAAAACGGCCATTTTGGAGACCCAAACTTCCGAATGCAATGGTTGCTTCAATGATTGGTTTCGTGTATGGAAAAATGTGTCAATGTTCGCGGTGAATACTTTAAAAAGCAATAAATACATTTTTAAATAGTAACGTTGTTTCACTTCCTTGATTCCCGAAATTTTCAGTGCCGCCCTCGTAAACCGACTAAATTCTTAGGTGCATTTAAATCAATTGTTTTCATTGAATTCTGTAGTACGCATGCCTACTGCGTAAAAAGACTTCTTTAAATGTACCTACTTTTTTTTAATTAACTACTTTATCCCAATCTCGAACTAGGAGCTAGCAATGAATCCTGGAACGCGAAACCCCAAACAAGGCAACGACACCCTGTTATATTGATAGAAGAAGATTGAGCGTCCAAAAATAATAAATATTTCATTGACCTTACGAGACATAAATAGAGTGGAAAGATAGGATTACTCCACTTGAGACATGATCCCCTTTTATTTTATCGAGTGACGATCCGAGTTGTGCCCAAGGGCTCTTCCAACTAACGAAAGTAAGGTTCTAACAACCGACCTCGTTTTTAGCTTTGTCAACTTCATTCATCTACCTGCGATCTTTAGATATACTTGAATGAATGTATAGTCTATGAAAACCTTTTATTTTCTTTATCTTGCAACTTTTACATAGATGATCATTTCTAAGAAAAATATATTTTTCCACAAACAAAATAAACAAGCACTTCCTCTGAGCTTCATAAAGCCGAAAAAACTAATAAACATACATAAAATTATAAAATTCGGCCCGTCCAAAGTGCCTTCTCATGTAAAGTGGATGAAGTCTTCTAATCTCGCCCATAATTCACGGCGCACACAGCAATTTTCTACAAGTGTAATTTTGAAGAATACCGCCCAGAATCCCTAGGCAGCGATCCTTTACTTTTATTCCCGCAGCATTATTCGCATGTTCAATAGGCTGTGACTCCCAAAAGGAGGCTAATGTTAAACAATGGAGTATTTATCTGTACCACAAGATGGTATCCAGGCCTCTTCGCCTGAAAACCTCGCGCCATTTAACAGTGGCTCATTAGGGAAGAGCCATAAAGGTGCGTTTTCAGTGTCACTTGATATCAGGTTTTAAATGTTACACGTGGTAAGTATCACGTTCTCGAGATCGTTAAGAGTATTAAACAGTGTTTCTTACGTACAGTCGGTGCCAATCAACTGAATTTGATTACACAGACAGTAAGATGTAATCATACATAATCAGGCTGATTTTCGAAGACTTCAAACGTGGGGCATTATATTTCTAAAGTTACCAAGAGCATGAGTTTAACATTTATCATTTTCCTTCAGAGATATATTTCGCAATAACAAATTCTAAACGAATTTAATATTTTTTTAATATTAATACGCTATCATGTAAGCTAAACATCAGCATGTTTGTAAATATTATCAATATAGAAAATATTACATAAATTTTACTAAGTATTTACATATTTTTTTAATTCTTTAAAGTTAAACAAATGAGTAAGATGGTTACATAAATGCTAAAGTACTTAGGTCTTTGTTCAAATTCTCGAGCGCTATACTCTATCATGAGTGCTAAGATGATGAATTTCCACAGAAAATAAATGATATGGGACAACGCTTGAACTTTTTTCATCCTTCTAATGTTCTACATAATGTGTGTGTAACATATTTTGTCGCGTTCACATTTCCACTGTCATTCTTCAGGCACGAGTATGCTCAACACGAAATGTGTGAATGGTACAAGAAACTGAAAAGATGATGGATGCCCCGCCTTCCGCCCTCTTCGACGATTATTTTTTTTTGTTTTTCCTTTTAAAGTGCCGTCCGACACAGGCTTCAAGAAATACTTTCGGGGAAAATGTTACATTCTTCGAGATAAATCATTCAAGTTTCAGCCTTGCCAGCTTGGGAATTAGGTTATTAGGCTAGAAAAGTCGTGAGGATAATTGTATAAGATTCCGTTCTTTTTCATGGTGTTCACATGCACTAGATTATTATAATCTATAATAATAAATCAAAAAATATTTTATGGTGTAGGTGTTATTTTGAAACAACAATGTACTTATCGCCTTATGTGCTGACTGTAAAACTTTAAAATGACAATGTTTTTGTATCTTGTTTCTTTTATCTTTATAAATTGTTAGGTTATGATGGGACTGAAGTACATCTATGTAAAAGTCCCTAAATAAATAAAGAAAAAAATGTCATTAATAGAGACTGAAATAATAATATCGTCTATTTGATTTCTATATCTACCGTTCAATGCTCGCAGTTCTTTGCTCTCAGATCACAGTCGATACGAAATCGAATAAACATCTCAAGCCCTATAAATACAGGAGCTCAAATATTGAATATCTTCAAAACCAGCCGAATAATATTTTCCTTACTTAGCACGCGATTCGCAGCTTAGTAGAAACAACTGCTCACATCGCGTTATGAAAACATCTCTCACGCAGCATTCAGCTTATCAAGTTACCGCTCTACGCGTAATGCTCTACGACCCCGATTCACAAGTTCAGATACAATTGAAGTTAATTCAGTGCGTTTAATTGAAAAAATGTG
This sequence comes from Ostrinia furnacalis, assembly GCF_004193835.3. Taxonomy (NCBI): domain Eukaryota; kingdom Metazoa; phylum Arthropoda; class Insecta; order Lepidoptera; family Crambidae; genus Ostrinia; species Ostrinia furnacalis. The sequence continues at coordinate 471,741 of NW_021130689.1, read as the reverse complement.
TAAACAGACAAATACTACTTATTACTCTAATAATAAACTTTGTAGGTTAAGTTACCTAATCGATCTATCCAATATTCGCCAAGAAATTCCCCATTGTGGATAAAAAAAAATCCATTACATAGTGTGCTAACATAACATAACCGATGGATGTTTGTTTGTCTTCCATTTAAAAATAACATAATTTTTAATATAGAGATAATGGATTTTGATAAAATGAAAGTTTTCTCCCATAACATTTGAACATCAACTGTCACCACATTACGCAAATACATCACCTTGGAAGATATAAAGCAAATTAATAAAAAAAATACCATAATCACGATTGCCTCTTACAGAGCCTACCGTCTCAACACGTGTACGTATCCGATATTTTCGCAACCAGAAATAAACAGGCACAAAGCAATCACTGCTCCCAATCCTATAAACTTTTTTAATAAAACGTTAACCATTAACTTAACAAATGAAAAAACGTTTTCTCATAATTCACATTAAAATGGGAACAATGAGGAACTGTTACCGAAATAGGTCGCTTCGTGATATTTATTGCTTTTGATTATAAATTTTGGCTTTGTTGCCGTTATTTACGAGCTCCAATACAATGGACTCTTGCCGTTTACATCCCCAATACAAGATTAAGAAAAGGAAATCTCATTACCGGAAGGTATTTATAAGCAGAAATAACTCGCTCATTTCATTCATTCCGCCACTTCTCCTTAGCTTCAGCCGATATGTTGTTCCAAAGTGGCGATATGTCAAGTTACATTGGAATTTGTTACTCTGAAAGGCCTATATTTGAATTGAGTATCATTAAATTTGAATTTTGAAATGAAACAATTACCATAAGTGTTTTTCAACATTATTATGTTATAAACTACATACTTTGTGTGTAAAAGGAGCTGATTTTCCATCTAATAATCCACTACATTTAATAAGAAGCAACCTATTTTCAATATTCCAACATAGATCTACCGATCAGTAACAAATTGACAATTTGATTAACCAACTAATCCACATTTCAATCAAACACGATTTAGTGACCGCATTTCGCTGTATTGCAAGTATGTGATCAACGCCGACGTTATAACCGGGGCGAGCCATCAAACACCCACGTCCCGGTCCCACTTCCTCTCATTACCACTTCATTTTGTCCATGCCATTAATTCCTTGACCTACAGAAATGAAATACACTCTTTGAAGTAACTGCCTACAATGTAGGTTGCACGCCCGACCGCCCCGTTCCGCTCTGGATAATTATTATCCTTGTACATAATGGAGATCTTACGGGAAAACCAATAATCAATTAACAGGAAAGCACCAGATGTCGGTTCGGGACGCCCACTTCGGGTGCCATTCCGAAATGGGTCAAAGGATGAGGCAATGGTTAATTTAATTATGTTTTAAAAACAAAAACCACATGCTACTGTATGAACTGAGTGGACATGCTATTGATACAGCGTTGTTCGCATGTTTGCAAAATAGATTGTCAATGAAATATGTAGGTATATGCTGACCACAAGGTAGTTGCACAATGTATAGTTTTAGGTAACATTTTTAAACTAGCGGCCGCCCGCGACTTCGTACGCTTGGATCCCGTTTTACCCCCTTCATCTATCTTACGCGGTTTAGATTTTTTCATACAAATGTTTTTTCCCGCTAACTCCCGTTCTCGTGGGAATTTTGCAATATCCTGTTGTAACTAAGCTTTAAGTTTACTAAGGTACCTGCATGCCAAATTTCAAGCGTCTAACTTAAGCGGTTTAGATTTTTCATACAAAAGGATTTTCCCGCTAATTCTCGTTCACGCGGGAATTTCGGGAATTCCTTGTTGTAACTAAGCTTTAAGTTTATTAAGGTACCTACAACTACATGCCAAATTTCAAGCGTCTAACTTAAGCGGTTTAGATTTTTCATACAAAAGGATTTTCCCGCTAATTCCTGTTCCCGTGGGAATTCCTAAGTATACTATAACCTGCCCAGGAGTATGAAGAATAATTGTACCAAGTTTCGTTAAAATCTGTCGAGTAGTTTCTGTTTCTATAAGGAACATACAGACGGACAGACAGACAGACAGACAGACAGACAGACAGACAAAAAATTTACTGATTGCATTTTTGGCACCAGTATCGATCACTAAATCACCCCCTGATAGTTATTTTGAAAATATATTTCATGTACAGTATTGACCTCTCTACAGATTTATTATAGTTAAGTATAGATAAAGTTCTGCGATTACAAAATGTAAAGCAAGTATGTAGAGAAGTTGAAATGGAAAATCAGCTGAAGTGATACTGATAATTTCTTAAAACTAAGCTTCCATATACAATTAATTTATTGTGCTTAAGCACAAACAATAACTTACCTATTGACAAGAAAAAATCATCTGCAGCTCTTAGTAATCATGTTACGCAGCCAGCTGATGGATTTCCCACGATTATTTCATAGGCATCGAACACACCCCAGAATCATTTCACTGAAAATAACACTCGTAATTCGTGCGTGATAAGTACGAGTGTGGAGAGCGCGTGGGAACAATATTTACCTAAACAACAAATGATTTCAGTGAGCAGCTTTGTTCTATATTTTTTTAGCTTGTCAACCATTACATTGCACAGTCGCCCATTGGATTAGGTAAATGTTTTTGTTGCAAAATCGCTCTTATTACAACGTAAGATGCGATAGTATCTAAACTGATGACAGTCATCTGTGACTTCTGTGAGTACACTAAAATTAAATCATCATCATCATTTTCAGACATAGGACGTCCACTGATGAACGACCATAGGCCTCCCCCAATGATTTCCACAATGGCCGGTTGGTGGCGGCCGGCATCCAGCGCCTTTCTGCTACCTTTATGGGGTCGTCGGTCCACCTTATGGCCGTCAGTTCTGCGTACTATGTGCCCTGCCCATTGCCACTTCAGCTACATTCATTTTCATCATTCGTTATTGTTTCTGCTACAGAGTACAATTAAATGCTGGCTTGGAATATTTTAGGTATTGCGCTTTTTTCAATGACAAAGAACAAATCGACATGCCGTAATATTAGTATAAGTCATCCCAAACATCCTAACTTTCTCGCCCGCGGGAAATCACGGATCCCTGTAACTGGCTTCGAATTAATCACACTAAAACACGGCCGAATTTCCAAAGATCCCTACATCCATAATTAAAGAACCACACAACCTCGTGTCAATCGGCAAATACACATAAATAAATACATGCCAAACACAATGGCAGCCAATTATAGCGTGAAAACGTTTTCCTTCAGAGCTTTGTGCCTATATGAGCAAGGAGCATTTACTGTCTCATCGGTAAGTAATTATCCTGCTTTCGCCTCCNTTGATCATTCAAATATAGGTACAATACGTTACACACATATACCAAGTAATAAATTCTTAAGACTCAATCAGTCCTAAACTAATTTCATGTTTCGATTAATTAATTAAATTTCATTTATTTTCTGAAAGTTGTCTTTGAAATAAACAGCACTTTTACACGTCCCAAGTAATACCTATTGTTTCACTATCTCTACCACCAATAATGTGAGCCAGTGCTAAAAAGAAGCAACATAAGAAACTCAGTCTCGTTTACTCTATCGTAATCAAATACGAAATCGTCCATGTAAAACACACACATCAAAACCTTTACATTCCAAGAAACGTTCTGAATCAAAACAAGTAATGATTTTAAAAAGCATAACAAACGGTACCAAGGATCTTATATTGTTGTGATGTGAACAATGCTCGCAAAACAATTTTCCGACAGGGTCTTGACTCTAGATATTTTCTCAGAATGTTACTACAATAAATAACACAACATAGCTTGCAGTTAGTAGACCCACTTTCTGTGGTCATACATCAACCGGGTTGTCCGTTCTGATTGAAATAACATAGTTTAGATACGTGGGTTTTATTTACTCTGATATACTAATGTTATGTTAGTAGGACTACCGCCTCTCTTGCTCATTCTTCGCCTCTTCTATAACTAATTAAATCGTGTACTAATAAGTCTGTGGAACAGCTGATAGGAACTTAATGAGAGTCATAAGTATCCGACTTGGCCCGATTGGAAATAAAGTACGGAATATTTCTACTCCATCATGTAAAGAAATGTTACTCCAACTCCTGAGGGCCGTCTGAACGACACATTACTTACCCCTACAGGTTTTCTTTGCCTTGCTATATTGTGGATAATGGCTATATGAACAGTCAATTCTCTTTCATTCTTTGTAAACAACATCAATAAGGCAGTGCTTTCAAACGCGCCACAGTTTGTTCAAAGTAAGATTACTGTGTAAACTACGGCTTACTTTCCAATTTTCTTTGGAACCCAGACTCGGACCGAAATCACGTTTTCGATATAAACAAACACGGTGTGCTTCTGGGAATAAGTAATAATGGACAGTATGTAAAAACATATTTTTTCTTATTTCTTATTTGATATTCCCTCTATTTATAACATTAGGCACGATAAATATTGACCCCCGGACCTTAGCGACTAAGAAAATCTATTCCGGAATTCCTTTTATATACCTGTCAAAGAGGAAAAATAATGATTCCAATAATACCCCAATTATCCAACCTTAAACGTAAAGGTTTTGGAGGTAAATTATACAGACTTATAAAAAAATTGCTGACCAAGTTAGGCCTCTTTCACATTTACTAATCAGCATTGTACCTGTGATTGTACCTACTTATCATTTCGGCATTTTTCAGTTGCGATTACCTACACATAATATGACAAATCAAGAAAAAAAATCCGATTTTTTTTATTGAATTATACCTTCTATATTTTAATAAAAATAATTTAGTATCTGAAAATGAGAATCACGTCGCGTGTCGGTCAAAACGTTCATGACCAGTCCAACCTTTACCTTGTAAGCGAAGTAGAAAATACACATTTCTAGAACATTTCGATCCAGTGACTTCAAATTGAAAGGCGTGTCGTATCAGCGCGAGTAATCTTTAGGACAATATTTCTACCATTTGTCGGGTGAAATGGGCTCTCGGGTAAGATGGATCAAACAGATATGTTTTAAGATCTGACCCACATTCGACCTATTGTAACTTATTTTCACAGTGATGGTATCAAACGTTTTATCTTTTTAAAAACGTATCGACAGGAAAAATGAGATGTTTCTGCGAGTAATGCGAACAGCGAAGTGCCCGTTATTGTGGAAAAACTTGAGCAAAGCCTTGGAAAAAGAAGTTGAATTCTTTCGGCTGAGTAGGAAGAGAGCAACCAATCATCAGCATCACCCTCTTTCAGATTTATCAGGTATTTTTACACTTTATGTTTGACTAGCGGCCGCCCGCGACTTCGTACGCGTGGATCCCGTTTTACCCCCTTCATCTATCTTACGCGGTTTAGATTTTTTCATAGAAATGTTTTATTCAGGCTAACTCCCGTTCCCGTGGGAATTTTGCAATATCCTGTTGTAACTAAGCTTTAAGTTTACTAAGGTACCTACCTACATATGCCAAATTTCAAGCGTCTAACTTAAGCGGTTTAGATTTTTCATACAAAAGGATTTTCCCGCTAATTCCTGTTCCTGTGGGAAATCCTAAGTATACTATAACCTGCCCAGTAGTATGAAAAATAATTGTACCAAGTTTTGGTAAATCCGTCAAGTAGTTTTTGTTTCTATAAGGAACATACAGACGGACAGACAGACAAAAATTTTACTGATTGCATTTTTGGCATCAGTATCGATCACTAATCACCCCCTGATAGTTATTTTGAAAATATATTTCATGTACAGAATTGACCCCTCTACAGATTTATTATAAGTATAGATGATTGGAAGAATATCTAAATGGGAATAACATTTTAATCCTTCAAGCTCCGCGAATCTAGACACAATAGATAAATCAATTGTTACGCGGTAGCCGGCTACCGCTTGGGGGCTGAGAGGTTGAGCATTCTGGTGAATGACCAATTAGTAACGTCAATTTTATATTTGACATTACTATTTGGTCATTAAACTCGTAGCTTTAATATACAAAATAATACTTTAAGAATATCTTGTATGTGCAATAAAGACAAATACCTACAACAGTCTAAGTCGGATCGCGACAAAAACTGCGTCAGACCGCAACTGACCCAGATCCTGCACTCAGCCTGATTGGACACGATCCAATGCCACTCGAATTGTATTCATGGAAAAACCGATATGTATCTTATGATAGTGAATACATGGTAATAATACCCCAGGCAAATCCACCATACGAGTACTTGTATGAGTAGGGGACCAACTCATCCCCAATAAGAGGCGCACGCTGCCACTCATCGTTTTACCCGTAGGTAAAGGAAAAACTATCTACTTCAAAAATAAGTCTCTAGGCCTCTCACGTGCAAACTAGGTAATTAAGTGACACCAAAAGTGAGATAATTTATATTCACGACTTTCAACGTTTCTTTTCTAAAAATACTTCTACAGAATAAACCACTTCATTAGGGAAGTAGGTCTAGCTAAAAGCTATCCTTTTAGTTCCAAGGGAAAATACTAACTGTAAGTAACTTGCACAGCTGAGTGCGACGTGTGGTGGTTCTAAGTTTTATTTATCTTAGTGGATTTCAACTTTAGGTACAAAACCCGTGGAGATAGTTAATTGAAGAAACCAGTAGGACGTTTAAGTTACCCTTCCTCTAATGGGTAAAGTAACTACCACCCTTTAAGGGCACGTAACTACCACCCTTTAAGGGCACGTAACTTAATTTATTTATTGGTTTCTTCAGTTAACTATCCCAACTTGATTTGTACTGTAACATCTTATATGGCTCTTTTTATGTATAGTGGTATTTTAATGTATAATTATAGATAAAAATGGTCACGATACTTATAACATCTGCTGTTATTCATGCATATGAATGATTTAAACATGTCGGTGAAAGTAAATAAAAATTGTACACATTTAAATAAAATCTCTGGATCTGTCAGACAGCTATTCGAATTCAAACGATCATGCTGTTTTAAAAAATCATTTTATTTGCTCCCGAATCTCATAAATATTTTGAATATGCCTTTCATAAAAAAACATTTCAAAGAGATAAAAAGGATGTTCGATGTACAAACTGCATTTGAGATTTTGAGCAAAATAAAATTTTTTCAATATCATATATAAATTATTTGAAACACTTATTGTAAAATAAATAAACTAATGATTCGCATTCTTTTGCAAGGTTTTTTTTATAAACTTTATTCAAGAGATGCGGATCTCGTATTTTTGGGAAACGAAAAATAATGCAAACTGGTACAGGAAAATTACCAGGAAAATTACCTACACTTACACAACTAATGATATTTTTTACCTTTTCCAATCGGGTACCGAGTGAATGAGAATGGGGGAAAGGCTATGCTTATCCGTTCCCATTTTCTTCCCAAACATGGTTACGAACAAACCTGAAAAACCATCTAGTTAGAAAAACAAAATTTTCCGCTACATGAAAATTCCAGGGTGTTTTTACCAAAGGAATTTAGTAATTAATGTTTGTTTACTCGCAGCAATCAAATTACTGCGGGTTGTGTTGCCATGTTCTCTGCTACGGTACCGCATTAGATCACATAGCCTGTAGGAAATCTGCCTGAACTTTAACTTTAGCCACTAGCAGAAAGTTCTTGAAAATCACTTTGCGTAGCAAAAGTTCTTTGTGGTTTATAAATGAACAACAACTAATTTATGATGCCTGATACTCTTACACCCGTATTCACAAACATTACTATGAGGTCTCACAGTGCACGTGGACGCACAGGATGCACACAAACCAATCACAGAGCTCTATTCTACGCAGTGCGTTCGATTTGCTGCTTCACTTAAGCAAGCATCGTTTGTGAATACGGGTGTTAGTCTACTTACTCCTTTATAAATGGTTATAGAAGCGAATAGGCCCTGAGTGTAGATATACCTAATCCAAGAACTTATTAGTAATCTGTGCTCATACTATGTAATATGTAGGCTAAGTTTTTATACAGTAATAAATGTATTCTTATTCTTATAGGTACTAAAAGTTCCAAGGCGTGTAACCTATTTTCCCTCACAGTCTGTATAAGTCCAAAGGTGAGTAATGAGTATATACAGAGTTGGTGTTGGTCGGCGCGCTTCTCCAACTTATAATGTGATTTCGCGAACAGATCACAAAACAGGAAACAATAAATTGGCTCACGCGAACGTTCGCAGTTGTAATTTGTCAATAACACGTTTTAGGTAATCGGGGCAACTTCTAAATTATCTGGAAATTGAAACTACGAACTACTTAACTAAAGTTTCTAGCTCAGAATTATTTACTTGACTGATTAAACTTGGGGAGGAACGTTTTAAGTTAATCGTTTTACCTAATTAGTGAGATTTTTATAGAATAGGTAGGAGTACCTACATAGATTTTATGAATGTTTAATGATGACATAATAAACAATGTGTCCTTTTATGTATTGCATCACTGTCTTTGCATAGTAAAAAATACATAGTAGCAGTATAATGCCGTAATAAAAAATAGTACTTAATATGGACTAAGGAGGAATACATTATGTAAGCCCGGATGAGTTTGAGTTTTTATACTTTTGATTATAGGTAGGTACTCTCCCAAAGATGTATGCGAGTAATTAAGACACAACAGATACCTAATTGAATATCAAACTTTATTACTCAAAGAATACATTTGTGTGTTCTTTGTCAGCCTCGGTTAGTTTCAAAATGATCTCAACGAGGTTTTCCTTTAATAAAAGCGAAAGACTGAAGGAATAATAAAGGCTTGTATTTTTAAAATTAATTCTTAGTTGATTCCTTCCTTGTTAACTTACCCAAGAGCGCGGAGTTATTACTGGTCGTGACAAACATAGTACAAGCTTTGCTTAGTTTGGGGCTAGCGGCGCAGTGTAAAATGACCAAGGATATTTATTAATTATTTATTTTATTTAAGTGCCTTTTTCCTGTGATGCGAAATAAATCCGCATCACAGGAAAAGGGCACTAAAGCTCATAGCAGACTTATCAACTCGGAAAAGGATCAACAACACCGTATCGCTTTTCGCGAGCTGTCATAATGATGCACGCGTTTACGACGGTGCGGAACGTTGCAGTATGAAGACTATGAAGTTACATACAAAGAATACTGACCGCCTCGAGTTGACACTGTTACCCTGTTATAGATGACCCACGCTGAACTGTCCCACCAAACTCAATGACAGGGGGGCGCTACCATCGTTCAACTATATGGTTTCCAACATGGCAAAAATCTGAACCAGCGATCCGGTATTGACGGTGGCGCCCCACTGTCAATTTCATCGACAGGACAGTCCAGTATTTTGGAACTATACTATGTCTTTCCGGGATGCTAAATGTGCGCCGACCTTAATGGTCCTTCATCATATCATATTCATTTCTCAAATATTACACCGATATCCGAACCCTTTTAATTAGCCATAAACCTTGTCTTCTAACCGCTTTTCAGCGGTTCTCGTGTTACGACTTGCGGGCACTAAACTAAACCCTCGTTTAAAATCGGTGAACCAACAAATTGTTATCTGTAGTCAAATGGTGATGTGTAATTATCGATGAGGCACCTTTTGTTAAACTATCTTTTGTGCGAAAACTTTCTTGGAAATCCATAGGAGAGGCCCCTTCCAACCGACCGTGACCCGCGATGCCCGCATTCGGGCTCTTCACGCGACCTTCACCAGATCATCGGTCCACCGAATGGGAAGCAAATTCACATTAAATCTTCTAATGTGTAGTCGCCACTCGAAAACGTTTCTGTTCAGTAAGTAACCATCCGTTTCATGAAAATTGTGTTAAATTAAATTATCCCTTGGGCAAAACGCCTTGTCACATCCTTTGATGTTTTTTAGATCTACATTAATATTAGCTATTGCCATGTTATCAATATCAACATTACCCAATAACATCCCAGCATATCGATATTTATGACGTGTCGATAAAAAATCCGAACATATTATCGATATTTATCGAGTGTCGATAAATTAGTGACAGGACGGCAGCAGGCTCTATCAATCTCGTAGCCCCCGGAATCCTTATCGCCGACACAAGCACACGCATCCCAAATTGTTATTAGCCTTTTTACACGTTTTATTATAACCGTTTCAGGGTTCTGTATTTTACTAGTGAAGCATAATTTAATTTTTAAAGTACTAAAAACAAAGAAAAATAAAAATAACTATTATTTAAAGAGTTTTCCCGAACAATATTTACGAGTAGGTACTAATAAAACACGACGTTCCTTTAAGTTTAAAAACATTTCTTTTTCGTAGCAAATGCGCAAATCATTGTGTATGTTATTATAGATTAAGAAATTTACCTGCATTATCTTAGCTTTATCCTCATTAATTGTATAGTGTACTGAACCTTCTCCGTTGAAACCCAACGGAACACATCCATATATTTTACGATGTACACAAAAACGTGCCCCACACGTCACGTCTCGTAATAAATTCTAAGAAAGGATCCTTGGGTCACAATTTATTTGATTTTCTCATAAATTACATACCTACCCGTCTTTTTATACTACTGTAAATTGATTAATAAAAAAAGGCTATGTATATTAACCTTTTTACTCATATTTAGGTATCCTTTTGTTTATGACCAAGAAAAACAAAAAACTGAATGTCATATATTTTTGACAGTTAAGTAAGTGTCAAAATACTAAAATTTGCCTACTGAATGTTCAAAAGTTCAAAATAAATTAAACGGAAAGAAAGAAAGAAAAGACAATGACGTGGTGCTTTCATGTAGGATTGAATCTTCCTAAAGGACAATGTAAGATATTTGTAAATACTTTAAATAATTTAAATCTCATCAATCTCTATAATACGCGGGTGAAACAGAAAAACCAAAAAATCTCGATGGCCGGCGTCGACAGTGTTATTTACTTACCTATCTAGAACACTTTAGAAAATACCTTTTCAGAAACAGTGGGTGAAAACTAATAAACCCAAAGTTTAACTTTCCTAAAAGAACATGATTGATGATGATGATGATTGACCAGAATGTTGGTCCCAATGTTGGTCCACCGAGTTGGTTAAAAGTGACGATATCGCCTGGTGTTGGTATACAAAATCTGAGGGAAAAGAGCTGAAGCAACAGCTCCTTAAAAGTACATCTATTTATTAGTAGTGTCAAAAACTCTAATATTTATTTAGACTAGCTATGCTTGCATCTTATGTNGAGCTAAGGAGATAAAAGTAGGCTTGGAAGTTTATATTGAAAGTCCTATGTGTTTAAAGTAAGAGAGTTGAAATTTAAAATGTATGCGCTATAGATGCTAAGAGCGGATTTTACGAAACTCCACCCCTAATGGAGTAAAACGAGGTCCACGCGTACAAAGTCGCGGGCGGCCGCTAGTATAAATATAAGTAAGTAATATTATGTAAGTAAGCTACTTTAAAAATCACGAGTACCTACCTACTTCAATTCTCAAAGGCAAACAGGGTCTGATGATGGAGCTGGAATGTGGCCGTAGGAATAGGCTAGTTTCTTAAAAAACACTTTTAGTCCGTCAATTACACCATCAAAAAATATTGGACACGGTTAGGTAATTTAGGGAAGTTTATTTGCACTTAACATGAAAAATATGGTATCAATGTACTGTGTACCTATGCACCTTCAGTGGCAACAACAAGGTCTACTGAGTACCTATAGTCTACTAAAGGCATGAAATAAATTAATGTTCACCAAAAATTAAAACCAACTCCAAAACGAATCACCAAAAGGTAGGCTGTCACCGACTCCGAAAATATCAATCATGATATACGGGCATTTGTAATCAGTATCCACATTTTTTAATAAGCTCTATAGAAAAAATTATCAATACCACTTTATCTTATTTTTTTTAACTGTGGTATTTTCGGNACACCAGCGTTATGAGTCTGGGTGTTCTGGGCCCATAACCTGTTATCTTGAGTAAAACGCAGGTTATAAACTTGTGTAGTTTTATTTATTGTACTAGGACAAACGAGAGCGTACAGAGCTTTTTGAAAAGTGTAATGGCTTCCTAACCGGAAGCGATCAGTGTTACCAACATATTTTAACTCAATATTACATTGACTTAGAATTATTCCATAGATATAATAACATTATGTACGCGTAAAAATGGTTTTGAAAGTAATTTACGTGCCACGAAATGCTATGTAATGCTGTTCATAATATGTAAGTATAATTTGATACTTCCCCTTTGTCGGCAGTGCGCTTCGTGGACCAATGGCCCCTCTTGAACCCCAGCGAGCCGCTCTTCATACTGGCCTCGTACCTCGCCTTTGTCCTGAAGGTCGGGCCCGCCTTAATGGAGGGCCGCCCTCCGGTCCAGATAAAGGGCTTCCTCATATTTTACAACGTGATCAAAGTTATCAATTCCGCCGTTTTAGCGTATAAGGTAAGGTAGAGTCAAGGTTACTAGCAATCGGGAAAGGATTTTATTTATAGAAATAAAACATATTACCTGAAATCTAGGAACAGTCTTGTTTGTTTTCCCGACTGTAAATAAGTTTTAAGCTAACTCTTGTGCGTGTCAGAAAAGACTAGTTTATCTAAAAACTTTAGGCTTAGGTACCTAACATTTCCAGTCTGATATGGGTTTGACTGCTAGTAACATTTATCAAGATTCAAGACATAGAAAGCTGAAATATTTGGTTTTGTATATTATCAAACAATAGATTAAGTATCTCTTGATTTATATTATCTAAAACTACTCGAAACAGTCGCGTAAAATTATGTAGTCGATCAGAAAGTAAAATAATATTTATTGTTTTAAATTATCTAAAACTACTTGAAACAGTCACGTAAAATTATGTAGTCGATCAGAAAGTAAAATAATTTTTATTACTCTCTCATACTCTCTCATGTCAATGTTGAAGTGGAAATGAATATTAACTTCCACTGATATTCTACCTTTATATCGCGTTTAAATGCAATTCTAATTTGTAAGCAACACTGGACTGGATAGCTCAACGCTCGCTAATTGGAAACTCATTATAGAGGCATCAAATGCATGCGCTCATAACTGTAGCCTACAGCAATCATTGTTAAACATGTTCAAAACAAGAAGATAATTTTCAGAATATGTTTATATTGAAAGTTTTCCTGTAAACCTTTCACTTAACTTTTTAATCTTAATTTCTGATCTAGCTTATAATCCTACCATACCGCCCCGTTGTTTGATCACACGCTAATTTTATTGGATGCAACGCTTACAGCTTAGATATTGAATAATACAGCCTTTATGCTTTCCTTTGTTAATGTCAATATTTGCACACGATGATACCCTTGTGAATCGTACAAAAACCACAGTTTTCAAATGGCACTAAATCTACATTGAATACCCAATAGGATTTATATAAACTCGGATTTAAAAGAATGGTTGGCTGTCGACAAAAAATGTTCCCTGATTCGTGATTTAAGCTCAATGAATGGGCCATTTATTACGTTGATTAAAGTCTTAAATCATGATTGCAATTGGAATCATATTGAGCCTTTGACAAATTAATTCTGAGACTCAATCACAACATTTATTGCGAAGCAAAATAACCATTAAGTATCTAATAATATTTTTCTCCTTTTCAGTTCTTTTCTTACATTGTCGATAAGGGTCTATTTCCGAGAAAATGTGAACATGATGAAGTAACTTTATACGTAAGTGTATTGTGAGCAATTTACGTGGGTGTTTAATAAGATTATGTGATTTGTCATAACATTTTTATTTGTATCTTAATATTTTTATCGGAGTTTGATTTTGATTCCGTTAATTAGATGATGGAAATGACAGTTGACCTTTAGAATTCTTGGATAAAAACCACGTAGTAGTAATATTAATATAGGTCACAACTCTGGGGCCAGACTTTATGAGCTTTTGACATGGCTCAGATTGCCAGACTAACGTGAGGTAGCCCCCAAAGACCATCAATTAAATTTAAACTTCAAGCAATATCGTATCACAAAGCGATTCATCAATTTGTCCCACCTGGGAACCGAACCTCCGGATCGAGACAGCATAACTCTATCCACTCCAAAGATGCATTCATATTTTATTGCAGACAATCGCCGCTCTCTACTGGAAATACATGGCCACAAAGATCCTAGATCTGTTCGACACGATATTCTTCGTCATCCGCAAGAAGTACAACCAGGTGACGTTCCTCCATGTCTACCACCATTCGTTCATGGTGGTGATCACGTGGGTGTGTCTCAAATACGACCCGTCGGACCACTGGGCCTTCATGGCGGTCATGAACTGTCTGATACATTCGGTCATGTACACTTACTATGGAGTGGCAGCCCTGGGACCACGGTACGCGAGGTACTTGTGGTGGAAGAAGTACTTAACTATGATGCAGTTGGTAAGTGCGTTATCTTTGTTTTCGTCAAAGACATCAAAGTATTTACGCTATGTACTGTATATTGCATAAAGTACGAGTATGATGATTACGAATGACTAGGCCATTATCTAATTTCAGCGAACATTTGTGCTATTATTGACCGTAAAAGACCCAAGTACACGCCTCGCTATTCAAAAATATTTATTTTTAATTTAAGTTAAGACCTCTATTCTGTATATCTTTTTATCAGACTTAATTGCAAGCCGTAACTTGAAAGACAATAATTAACTCTTCAAAGCTAAAACATCAAATTCTTTGAACTCTCTTGACTCGCGGAGCACATTATGCGAGGGAAATTATCAATTTTCTGTAATAATGCGCGGAGCTAAGCTCTTATTAAGTAAATAAACGGGGCCTTATCAACCTTTTTGTTTCTAAGAAAATTAACTCTGAGATGCAGACATAAAGGTGCGACTACTGAAGCTATGTGAAGATAAGGATTGCTATGTCGAGAGAATTTTAGTTAAGTCTCAGTACTAGCGAGGCTCCGTCCGTAGCCTTTTAAATTCAAGCATCACAATCCCTTGCAGATTTGGTTATCCATTAATTTTCTCCTACGCAGACGTCAAAACGGGAAGATTCTGAAAAGAAGCGATAGGTCATTGGCCTAACTAAACTAAAGTATAGTACACAATAGTAGACACACCCGTCTATATTTCGTAGTCCCGCTTCTTTTCGCGCGTCTCGTTTCAATGAATATTCACCCTATCGTACTCGAACAAGTCTATTAGCACGAAAGAGTTTATTTATGAAACATACTAATAAACTTCTAAGCGTCAAAAAATGAATAACAATAGAAATAGAAAACCTTATAAAATAAGCTCTTTCTTCAAAGATCATCCTTAAATTGTGCTTCAATGTCCAAAATACTAGTAGTAATACACAAAGTTTGTAAATTGAAATGCAACTTTTACATTAACCATTAACAATTTACAATGAAGAGTTGCTACCTACTACGATGTACACTTTGTATTGCACTGCACTCACGCGCAGAATGATCTTCGTAGCTGTAGTCTGTCTGTAGGCTACGGACTACGAAACACCGTAGCAATACAACGCGATTCTGTAACGTGTAGCTTTAACGGTGATCTTACAATCTTACCATGGATCTATTTTCTGATAACTTATTCTATTGTCTAATATGGTACTCATTTCTAGTCTGTATGATACTCATTTCTATTGATTAACCTAAGTTATTCAATACAAAAAAAATATTCATATTACTTGAAACGACCTCAAATATTTAAAATCGATAAAAGAATCTTTAGTTTCAAACTCTACCAGAAAAATAAAAAAGACAAACTGTATAAATTTTATTAAAATCAGTTTAGATTTGTTTAATAACTGTAAAGCAACAATCTTATTATGTATGCTTTCCAACAATTTACATATTTTGCAATCCTAAAGTGCTTAAAGAGGCGAGCGTTCTTTGGAACATCACAACTTCAAAGAACTTTCAGACTTGTATTAGGGAACTGTATACTTTGTGATATTATCCAAGCATGGTTATTGCTTTTGTTTTCGGTGTCCACTTTGGAAGTATCTGCTTTTGTTTTAAATAAGTGGACAAAGTTACTCTATCACTAGCATTCGGCCGCGGGTGCGCTGTTGTAGCTTTGAGTTGCAAGTAATATGCGAAAAATATAGATAGAGATAGACAAAGATATTTCTAAAATCAAACTTATTAGTCACTATAATTTTCACCATTACTTTTTGACATTATAAAGCTGATCCATATGACGCGTTTATTCGCGTTTACAATCGATAACGCGTTTTTACTCTTCTCTAGTGCTCTCTAATTAGCGGCACTCGAGTGACAGGACCTTACTCACAAATGGCTCCAAGCTTCCAACCTTCCAACCTGGAAGGTGTAAATAAATAAAAAAAATCGTTCATTACCAAAATAACAATTACATATTTTCTCTTAATAACGTTGGACTCCACACTAGGCAAGCCTATGTCGAAATGCGATAGATAGATCATATTTGTGCTTATTTAGCGCCACTATCGTAGCTATTAACGTGTGCCAGAAGCTTGCTTGCCAGTAGCGCCAGCTGGTGGTATAACGTCACTTATTCTTATTTCTTTTTCAGATACAATTTGTGCTGGTGATCGGTCACGTGGTCATCCAAACCTACACCTCCGAGTGTCCCATGCACGCCAGCTCGTACTGGATCGGACTGTCAAACCTCGCTCTCTTTATCTGCCTGTTCACAGACTTCTACAAAAAGCGGTACAGAGCTAAAGGAAATATGCCCATAGGCTTAGCCTTCACTAAGCAGGTCACAGAGTAAAAGTTTAGAAATAAGATGTTTAGTTGATTTCTAGAAAATAATGAACAAGTAAACAATGTATAGCTTATTTCATATCAGATAGAAACAAAACATTGTTTGAAAAAGTTAATGGAATAAAAGAAATAACAAATGAATGTCGCTCTTTGTTTTCGACAGTAAATTGCGAAACAAACCTTAAAAACATTTGTATGTGGGTAAAAGAAACATATATTGGTACTTAAGAGTATACGAGAAATTAACTGGTAAAAAACATGTGAAATAAAATCAAATGACGTTTTATTGCGTGCCGTTTTCGCTATTATTGCCTCTTTCCAGATAATAAATTTGCAATATAAGGTTTTCTCATTTTCTTTTTCGGCACGAATTATAGCGAACAGAGCACTCACGAGCAAAAAGTTGGCGAAATTATTTTATACTAACTTTTGTCCATGACTTCGCCTACATGGATTTCAATGTGACACAATGTTGTACTCGTAAAGATAAAAAAAATCTAATGGGTAATTTTGTAAATGCATGAATATAATTTGGAAGTACCTAGTGGATTTACTTCCTTTTCAAATACTTTTTCAACAAAATATCCAGTTCTATCTACATCTTAACTAAAATTTAAATAAATTAAGTCCACCTGTTAGGCGTGTAAATAGAATAAACAAACTAACAAACATTCATATTACCTACTTACTTAGATACGCGCCCCTTGCAAGTTCTACGTACTCCCTAAAATTTATAGACCCTCCAATTATTGCTTATGAAACCAGAAGATTTTTACACAAGATTATGCGTTAAATATATTATGTTTCATCAAATATAAATTAAAATTATCGGTAATACAAACAGAGTAGGCGCTAATAATTTTACCAAATACAGTGTGAGTCACGTTAAAGTGTACATATGAAAATATATGATACTAGATCTATTTTTATCGACAAAAAAGAGGTCAAAAAATTTTTGAGATTTTTTTTTATTTTTTATAGAATTTTTTTTCTTCCAATTACTTATTGTAAAGAAAACGTAATAACTTTTAAACTAAGCGGTATATCCTGATAAAATAAAAACAGTAATAATGCTAAATAACAGGCGATACTAAAAAAATACATGAAATACACAAAAAATGCCAACAAATAATAAAAAATGATACTTTTTGAAAAAAATCTGCTTAAAAATTCTTATTTTTTTGGTTATTTGATAAAGGACAATGGGCAAAATGGTACCCGGCTCCAATAGATATGTGTCTAGTATCGTTTGAAAGGTCTTACCAAGATGAAAAACTTTTACTATGACCACCAGCCTCAGATCTGGTTGCGTTCGAAGATAAAGATACTTTTTGTGTAACCTAAGTATCATACAGTATGAAGGGGGACGCGCTCGGGGCAGGGCACCGACGAGATGGTCGGACGCGGTGAGGAAGACGGTGGGTGGGAGTTTGCATCGTGCGGTCCACACAGCTTATGACCGCAGTCTGTGGAGGAACACTATCTGTGGTCGCGATCCTTATCAGTGAGGAAGGAAGAGACCGAGGAAGAAAAAGAAGAAGTATCATACGTGTCCATCGTATGGTACTTAGGTTTTGCGAATCAGGAAGGGTTTACTGTTCCAGCATCCTTCCTTAACTCTATAATTATTGATGGGGATATTGTGAAATAAATATTTTTATTTAAAGAAGTACTACCCCCTTATTAATAAAAAGTTACACCTAGGAAGAACCTTGGATTAAAATGACATTTCCATACCAAATGACAATTTAAGCCAGAGTTCAACTAAGGTATAACTTTTATTAATAAAGGGGTTAAAGTTTTATTACTTCTTAAGGGTTTTATTATGGGTTGCTAAAGCGAATAAACCCACAAGACCCAACAAGTCCACCCACAAGATGGAGCGACGACCTCACAAAGGTAGCGGGAAGGCGCTAGATGCAGGCCGCCACCAACCGGCCATTGTGGAAATCATTGGGGGAGGCCTATGTTCAACTGGACGTCCTATGGCTAAAATGATCACGATGATGATGATGAAAGCGAATAAAGGTCTAATAGCTTGGATAGTTCATCGTAGGTATAATCCTTTCCTTTTCAATGCTTCTTTTAGTTATATTAATAGATTGTACATTGTAGTCATAATACATACTCGTATACATGGATGATTGTGTTATACTTTCATTATAATACTTAGTGGAATTACTGCTTTCAATACGTGAATTAGATCTGGCCCCATAGCAGACATTTTCCTACATCTAAAGGCATTTTAAAATATATATTGGTTATGGCTATTGGAGCGGGTACCACTTTCCATACATTTGTGCCCATCATCCTTTCTCCAAAAAATGTCCCTATAACAAGTGGTTTTTATTACTTTTTATTATTCTCTATCGTATTACTTTTGTAAAACCAAAAATCACATGTCTCTATCCCTATCACAACGTTTGCTATGATCGTTTGAAGTAATTGGAAGAAAAAAAAATCGATATATTTTTTTTTAAATCTCAAAAAAATTTTGACCTCTTTTTTGTCGATAAAAATAGGTCTAGTTTCATCTATTTTCATAAGTATGTACACTTTAACGTGACTCACACTGTATAATAATTTTCCTTGTATATTTTCCTTGCTAACAGAAATTTTGTAAAATATTAACCGTTTCGTTTCGTTTCGAAATCGTATTTTTATGAAGTAGGTAGGTTTTGTTTTGCTGTTTTCAGTATGTAACTATGTAGTGAGCAAAAAAAAATTGTAAGGAAATTCCACAAACACCTTTTTTGCAAAATTTTTACAAAGTAACCATACCCGATTGAAACAAAATGGCCCATAAAATACGACGCTAACATTTTCGAAAATATAAGGCCCTGTGCTTCTTAGAAATTCAGGATTAGCCTACTTTTATGGCGCTACTTCCGAACAGCGACATCTGTTGCGAGCGGCACGAAACAAATCACGCGGGCCCTACATTTGCACCTACATGCAATTTGTTAGTGCCAACTTGAATAATTTGCCCATTTAGCGTGTCACCGGAATAAAATTCCCATGAAAGGGCGCGGCCACAGTGAAGAGCTGCCTCATATCAATGTCTATGCCCGCTAAATGGCCCCAGAATGCTCTTTATGGCGCTTGGCTATGCGCAGATCACGCACACAACATTATTTATGGCTACGTAATTATTTCTACAACGTACTAAACCTCATAAAGAGTAGATAATAACCGGATCTGGGCGAGTTGTTACAGCTATTGTGTGGACGACATTATTTGCAATATTTTCCACGCTAAGTTTGGTTGAAAGAAAACTCAACTGAGCGAAATCTTTTATTCCGAGCTAAGAATACATACTAGAAGTTAATTTAACTTTAGTGCTTTTCAAATCTTAATTGTTTGCCTTCATTAGGCTGCCTGGAAGTCCTGTCTTAAAGTAAACCTAAACAAACATTGAAATAAAATTGGCTCTAACCTACTTTGTAGGCATTAACAAATATTATTTTATCCCTGAGACTTGAGTAATTTAAGCTATCTTAAGTAACAGCAAAAAATGGAATATCACGCTTTCTGAAATTTGCGATAAACTCAACGCGGCTATAAATAATTATAACGAAAATGCTCGTGAATTACTCGCATACTTTTAATAACAATACACCAAGCCTATTGTGATATTTTGTAGATGGTAAGCTTTAAGTGCCTCCTTTGTATTCTGCTTGAAAAATGTTTTTCCTTAAAGGGGTTGTTGGCATGCTGCTTAATGTACACCAATCTTTGGTGTTCGTCGCCACAATATTATCTTGGATTAGTAAAGATTTGCATAACCTTCTGCTTATAAAATTAGCGTGCTTTGCGAAAGTAGAGCCAGTTTCTTTTTGTTTCTACAGTAATTTGACTAACTTAAAAACAAACTTTTATAAAAAAATAGTTTGATCACTATATTACATTAAATAAAACAGTATACCTAGTATAGATACCTACCTACATTTAAAAAACACACACATCGATAAAATAGTCTCATTTCAACTTCAAATCTCAGATACCTAATATAGGGCAAAAATCTCATATCTCTCGCTCATTTTGTTTACGCGGACGCGAAATCAATGTTGAATAAGCTTATTGAAACAAGGCTTCAAAGGAGATGTTGACAGGCAACTTTATCAATAAGCATTTTTCCGTTTTTGTGCAGACCCTCGCGCGTCCTTCGCATTGTTTTGAAAGATTTCTTACCCTCCATTGATCCGATGAAACGGAATAAGTTTGTTTGTTTTACTCCGATATCAGTTTTTAAACTTCACAAGACTCTTTTACGGATTGCAATGCGAATAACAAAGAAATGCGTGATCCATACCTGATAGAAATTTCTTAGTTTTAAACATAAGATTAACGTCTAATGATTCCGTTCTGATGCGGAAAATAAATGGTGTTAAAGTTTAATGAGTCTCTAACTAATTAATTAATGAAATAATTAGTGAATGGTGACTTTAAAAAAGTCTGAACGGTTTATCTATCTAAAGGAAGGATTTATTCGCATTCCATTATTGTAGTACGTGTAAAAGTGCTTTTAAAGCCTACTTACAGAAATAAATGAGTTTTATGAGTTTTTTTATGTTTTTATTGTCTAGTTTCGTCATGATAATCCCATTACAAAATTAGACACGTTAATTTTAATTTTGGCATCAGGCCTCGAACCCATTTTGTACCGCCAAAACCAATAAGTACCACTAGGCCAGTAGAATTAAACACAAAAATTGATTAAATCGGAAATAATTCCTACAAAAGATTTTTTNCATATAAATGGTATGGTGAAGTCAGAAAATCGATATCTTCATTTTAATTATTTTAATTTTCATACAAATCGGATTTTATTAAATTTATTTTGTATCACAATTAAAAAAAAAATTGATGATATCAAATTTCTGACTTCACCATACCACTTATATGACCATGTTAACATGGGCTAGTGTCGGCTCATATACCCATTTACCTAACACCCTGTATAGATAGATTAACTTTAGAAAACTTGTGTTACCTATGGTTGATTTTTTTCAAACGTCTTATTAAGTATCAAAAAATCTAATCTTAATACAATGCCACCATAACCTACAGGATTGTAACCTCAGATATTGTTACCCAAACCACAACCCATACGACAAAGTAGGACTAAATAGGTAGTCATTACTAGGTATTATTACTCGCTTGTTATTATAAACTCTTTTTTAAATGAGTTTTTTTTCTCTGTTCGAATTAAATTTCAAAATTGAGTTCCAATCCAAGTCATTATTTTAACAAAAGCTGCGACCAAGAATTTCCTGGAAACAGTTATTATGCTATGAAAATAAAGTATTTTTAGAACGTTTTTTTTTATGTCGGATTGTTAATACTTTATACAGGTTGTCCCAAAATTATCACGTCACATTGACACCCTGATGTCCATAGAGAAGTTTCATGAGTTTTGAGTTAATGGCCAATTTGAATAGTTTTTTTTTTCACAAAAAAAATTCCCACTGTTTTGTAGATGATGAGTAAAATGATAAGAGTGATTAGGCTTCACTCGTCAGCATAACCTACATATCTTTTAAATTGTGTTTCCATCAACAAAATGCTGACAAAGGTGACCGAGTTTCTAGCGACGCTTCTTCTCAGAACCAACCAATATGTTGTCCCATAGACAGTAGGATTTTACAGCTGACACTTGCTTTATTCTCAGTTTAAACATTGATTAGCTGAATATTTGTCTTTTTTTTAATGTTGAACAAGGCAGGTATTTGACCGCAATCACATCTAATTTTTTTTAAGTGAGATGCAATTTAAGATTTACACTTCTTTCATCGATTTGTCATTATTAAAATTTTTCCGTTTGTGGTTTGAGTCTAGAAAATTATTTAAAGTGGAAGGTTTAGGCTTTAATTTATTAGACTACTAGCTTTCCGCCCGCGGCTTCGCCCGCGTGGAATTTTGTCTGTCACAGAAAAACTTTATCGCGCGCGTCCCTGTTTCAAAAACCGGGATAAAAACTATCCTATGTTCTTTCCCGGGACTCAAACTATCTCTATGCCAATTTTCATCAAAATCGGTTGCAAGGTTTAAGCGGGAAAGCGTAACAGACAGACAGACAGACAGACAGACAGACAGACAGACAGACAGACAGACAGAGTTACTTTCGCATTTATAATATTAGTTGGGATTTAAAAGCTAATTCTACTGGACTACACCTTGTATAACAATCTTAATGTTGGTTTTAATTTTCCAAACTTATTTAAGAAGAAACAAAAAACATACGGGTCGAATTGAGAACCTCCTCCTTTTTTTTAAGTCGGTTGAAAAGTGGTGAAAACATGCAAGCTCGTTCATTGTTTGTTTCCACACTTCGTAAAGGTGACAGCCATGGGTATTGATGTGTAATTTCACATTAATTATCATGATCCACTGTAACAACAAACACGCGTAAGTAACTAATGACTGAATAAAGTATTGATCAAAAGGAAACGGGAAATGTACGCATGTAAATTACTTCCGAAGTAACAATAAGCTTGTAAAATACCCTTTCAAGTCGGACGTAACAACTTTTTGGAAGTTACGAGTTATGTTACTCATAGTCCCGACGTCACGACTTCTGCGACAAAAACTTCGCTAAATTGAAGGTGACACCACACGACGTTTTGTCACAACGTGTTAAGGCCGGGTAACAGAGAAAATGGCGAAAATGAGGTTTTCATTTTTCATTTTTGAGGTACTAAACAGTAAAATAAAAGGCTAAGATTTTTTTTGGGCATAGTTGAGGATATTTTCTAGGGCTATTAACGGATGGAAACACGATTTGATGAAGTTGACTCGATAGAATAAATTCCCAAAGTTACCTCTATTCGTTTTCTAATTATGGTTTTATTTTTAAAATAAGCGATTTGAGATTCTGAATCTTTTACTAAACTAAAGTTCAGAAATAACTTGAGGGCTTTTAACGGATGAAATTTTTATATTGCGTCTTATTTAGTTACTATGTTAAAANGCAATTTTAGTATGATATTTTTATTTATTAATAAACAAAGAGACTGAACAAAATTGATGCGTACCTATACTGATTAATGTTATTAACCACATGCAAAGCTTCGTGAATTGCAACAACTATAATTAAATTTATTATCCAAGCTCTAAATAATCGCTACTAAGAGTAACTTATCATAAAAAAAAATTCCAATCGCTCAAGCTCCCAAGGGCCTACCGATAGGTCGGGTGACGTAATCTTGAAATTCTTTAAGCTGGCGCAGAACTTCCAGAAGGTCGGGCGACGCCACGGCCGCTTTGAACCGTGTTTACTTCTGCAGTTATATTTTATATTTATTCGATTCTAGAATATATTCCCAAAAAGTCTGAAAGGTGTTTTAATTTGTATCACTTGGATATGATTTCTATTAGAAAGTGTTGTGAGTGTGACGCTTGAAGGGAAGGAAGTCAACCTAACCTAACCAACTGCGTATTTCTATACTGTGTAGCTGGGAATTGTGGCGGGAGCTCTTTGACGCGCTGTTTTCGGCGAAGAATTGCGCGCGCAGATTTTGACAGCGCGAAATACCTACTTTAGAAGAAATACCAAGCCTTAACTTTGCCGAAATAAAGTTTTGTGGGATATTTTTCACGCTGCAACGATTTGTACACGAACTTGAGATAATTGTGAAGTTTTAAAACTTTGTAAACCAAAAGTCATGTAATAAACATAAAAGTACGCGCCTCAAAAAGACCCTACAATGTAATTACGCTCTCTACGCTTGCTCTCATTGACGTGTTCTATTTGTACCTACAAATAGATCTCCTTTACATCCTTAATTTGAATTTGACCCGAAGATTACTTCCAAAGCATTTACAAATCAAACACCACGTTTGCGACACCTGAAAATGAATGAAAATGGAAACGGGAATTCAGAATTCTGCTAATCTTTGACAAAATACGTTGAACAAAAAATATTTCAAAGCTTTATTTGAACGCAATTAGTCCAGTAGAATTAGCTTTTAAATCGGAAATAATTCCTACAAAAGATTTTATTGCTTTAATGGGGTGAATTTCAACAAGTGCATATTTTTGCCTAATTTTGGTGGAAATTGTTATTTGTGTATTTTTATTCTTTAATTATAGATCAAATTTATTGGAAACTTATACTGTTTCTAAAATGATTAAGACATTAAATTTTGTCCAGTAGTTTTTTAGATTTTCCTTACACCAAAATTAAGAGAACACCAAAATTTATATTAAAGCACCAAAATTAGAAAATATGCTGTCAGTCGGTCATATCTTAGTGCCAAGCTCAAGAAATGGTTTTAAATTTACCAGCACCGACTCCAAAAATGAGTGCCAGGAAGAGGTGCAGCAACCGCAGTTAAGGAACGGCTGGGACGAACAAGGATAGGCGCATCCAGCTCGTAAGCCTTGATAGGGTTACACTGGTTGAGGCGCTCCTTTTCAAGACTTGGAAGCCTGTGGGTAACGAGCCATTGGACGTGGAGAGGGTAATTAATTATACACATATTTTCTACTTTGCCGAACATTTGCACGAGAACGGTTTGTTCAAAACATATGAATTTGGTCTTATTTAATGCAGGATTAAATGCCCTTCAACCGTCAGGAAGACCACTTTTCGATAGGGTAAGTCCTTTACGCGGTATAAACGGAAAACCGAAAAAGCGCCCCTTTCCGGGGCCCCCACCACTTAAGCACAACTCCGTCGAAGTCGAAAACCTAGGAGAGTCTTAATGGGCAACCAATGAAGCCGTTAAAGCAAGTAAATCTTTTGTTTGAATTATTTCCGATTTAATCAATTTTTGTGTTTAATTCTACTGGCCTAAATGGGGAGCAAACAATCTGTGTTTTGAAAGCTATTTCTGAATTTACTAAATTAATTCTGAATTCGCTGAACTGGCGCTGGATTAGGCATTTTTTGTTCCGTGCCAATTGATTGCTTTTTGATGTGAAAAACCCATTTAGATTTTTATGTTACCTACTAAACTAACACGACGTTAAAACGTAATACATAATTAAACGTCGCACTTTATTAAGTTAATTAATATTTAACATCGAAAGTGACCTTCCAATTTTTGTAAGGCTTTTATGGTAAAGAACGTAGATTACAAAAGAATCCCTTTTAGCGTCGCCAAATCAGTTCATCCGTTCATGTCCTTAGCTTATCGACTCTACAACTTAATTTGAAAATGAAATGTAAGTCACACATTACTTTAAGTAAATAATGTTATACTGTGGTAAACTGCAACTTACACGGGTTGAGTCACGAATAAATTGTAAATAACACTCACCTTTAACATTTGAAATTCAATTTATGCACTTGCGGCGCTCGTTAGGTTTCCAAACAGTTCTAGCAAAGCAACCCTACAAATTCACTGTTGAAAAGAACTGCTTTTCACACTCGCGCGTTACACGAGCTTCAGAAAGTTATTAAAATTTACCGGCGTTAAGAGTCGCCTCTCGATTCCCGGCAAGCGAAAGGTCATGGGCTCTATTCCCACCTTAGGCAGTTCGATTTTTCCAAGTTATTTAAAAAAAACAGAATGTTGTTTTCATAATGATGAAATCTTTTGAGCCATAATAACGATATATATTTGAAGCCGTATGTTGAAGACATCACAAGCTCAGAGTATTAAATTTTCTCTTCGTAGAATTCGTGATTAGCTTTTCAATTAATTGATAGAGATCTTTTACAAAGTATTTGATGTGGTCTTGAATTACCGATTTGTCCTTCAATATAAGAAGACACATCAAGGTTAATACTGTGTCTGTATCATATACAGGTGTAAATAAATTAAGTATTAAATCAATTAACAGTATTTTTGTATTACAATTCTTACAAGTTAAGTTCAAACCTCACAAATGACACACATTAAGTAGGCCTAGATACTAATGACTACTATAGACTGGTAGCCAAACAAGTATCTACTGAAATAGATGTTGCATGAAATTATTAAAGGCCTTTCTGAAAAAGTACCGCGCAAATCTATACTTATAATAAATCTGTAGAGAGGTCAATTCTGTACATGAAATATATTTTCAAAATAACTATCAGGGGGTGATTAGTGATCGATACTGATGCCAAAAATGCAATCAGTAAAATTTTTGTCTGTCTGTCTGTCTGTCTGTCTGTCTGTATGTTCCTTATAGAAACAAAAACTACTTGACGGATTTTAACGAAACTTGGTACAATTATTCTTCGTACTCCTGGGCAGGTTATAGGATACTTAGGAATTCCCACGGGCACGGGAATTAGCGGGAAAATCCTTTTGTATGAAAAATCTAAACTGCTTAAGTTAGACGCTTGAAATTTGGCATGCAGGTACCTTAGTAAACTTAAAGCTTAGTTACAACAGGATATTGCAAAATTCCCACGGGAACGGGAGTTAGCGGGAAAAAACATTTGTATGAAAAATCTAAACCGCTTAAGTTAGACGCTTGAAATTTGGCATGCAGGTACCTTAGTAAACTCAAAGCTTAGTTACAACAGGATATTGCAAAATTCCCACGGCTTAAGTTAGACGCTTGAAATTTGGCATGCAGGTACCTTAGTAAACTCAAAGCTTAGTTACAACAGGATATTGCAAAATTCCCACGGGAACGGGAGTTAGCGGGAAAGAACATTTGTATGAAAAAATGTAAACCGCGTAAGATAGATGAAGGGGGTAAAACGGGATCCACGCGTACGAAGTCGCGGGCGGCCGCTAGTGAAATTATAAAAACATTTGATAATGCTATAATAACGTCTAAAATTATTCTGTTAGGTTTTTTCCACGAAAAGTCCAGGTGTTTTTCTGTTCTCTCTTGTAAACCACTGGATTTGCATTAAAAATGTAGGTACTTTGTAAGTAGATTTTTCACTTTTAGAACTATCCCACTGTGCTGTTTACTCCTGGAATATCCCCAATTTTGTAGGCGATACAAAAAACAAAATTCCTATAACAATAAATTCCCACATCGATATTCAAACAGCGTCTCGGATAGCGGTATAAGTTATGGCGTGCGTTTTTCTTTATTTGACAGCATTTCGGAAATATTATATCGATAATTTTCAAAACTCTAGGCAAAGCCTATTTCGTTTAGAGGAATACAATCTCGGAAAACGTCGCTTCTGAAAACAAAGGGCTTCCTAAAACAACGAGAGTAGGGTGGTAAATTAGTAAAATTAACCATTACCTTAGTATAGGTAACATATGATTTTAAATATTGAAATAGAATTCAACTGTAGTAAAATCTTTACGATACTTTATTTCATTTGTAGCTTAGAATATAGCTCAAAAATAACAAATAGAACTCTACTTCACCTCTTCTACTGAACATCGAATTTAATATAACGCCTAAGCAAAATATTCACTGAATAACATTTCACTCAAAACAGATATTAAGGCAGCTGTCATTACCGCGGCATATTTTGATAAATCCTTCCCAGATTCAACGCTAAGTGACGCCTTACATTTTCGCAATTATGCCTAATTCTCAGAATATAAATTGCTTTTAGAGACGAGCTGTTAATTAAATTAGTGGTAATGTATAAAATCCCTATCTGGAAGTAAACACGCTATCCCTTTAATAGTCCAGTAGAATTAGCTTTTAAATCGGAAATAATTCCTTCAAAAGATTTTATTGTTTTAATGGCTTCATTGGTTGCCCATTAAGACTCTCCTAAGTTTTCGACTTCGACGGAGATGTGCTTAAGTGGTGGGGGCCCCCGAAAGAGGCATTTTTTCGGTTTTCCGGATATACCGCGTGTCCTTTACGCTATCAAAAAGTGGTCTTCATGACGGTTGAAGGGCACTTAATCCTGCATTGAATAAGACCAAATTCATATGTTTTGGACAAACCGTTCTCGAGCTAATGTTCGGCAAAGTAGAAAATATACGTATAATTAATGACCCTCTCCACGTCCAATGGTTTGTTACCCACAGGCTTCCAAGTCTTGAAAAGGGCCACCTCAACCAGTGTAACCCTATCAAGGCTTACGAGCTTGATGCGCCTATCCTTGTTCGTCCCAGCCGTTCCTTAACTGCGGTTGCTGGTACAGGAGGGTACAAGGAAGAGAGGCAGCCACATTAGGTAACACAGAGTCGTTCAGGAGAGTGTCAGGAAGAGGTGCAGCAACCGCAGTTAAGGAACGGCTGGGACGAACAAGGATAAGCGAATCAAACTCGTGAGCCTTGTTAGGGTTACACTGATTAAGGCGACCCTTTACAAGGCTTGGAAGCATGTGGGTAACAAGCCATTGGACGTGGAGAGGGTCATTAATTATACGTATATTTTCTACTTTGCCGAACTTTAGCGCGAGAACGGTTTGTCCAAAACATATGAATTTGGTCTTATTCAATGCAGGATTAAGTGCCCTTTAACCGTCATGAAGACCACTTTTCGATAGGGTAAGTCCTTTACGCGGTATAACCGGAAAACCGAAAAAACGCCGCTTTCGGGGGCCCCCACCACTTAAGCACAACTCCGTCGAAGTCGAAAACTTAGGAGAGTCTTAATGGGCAACCAATGAAGCCATTAAAGCAAAAAAATCTTTTGTAGGAATTATTTCCGATTTAATCAATTTTTGTGTTTAATTCTACTGGCCTATAAAATGAACGACTCTGACTAGAGTAAACATGATAATACTAGTAGTTAAACGTTTAGGCTTAGCAACCTTAGCTGTGAACGTGAATGTATCAACGTATGAGAATATAATGGACATTTAAGTCTTAAGTTTACCTCGTTAACCTACGAGTAATCAGCACTACATAATAGGCAAAAAACAACGTCGACATCTACAACTTACTTTAAAAGTAGGTAACCCTCATAAGTAGACCAAAAACTTCTATAGAATCCTAATAAATAACTAGAGCTCGCAATTTTGGAAATAGGTTTACAACTTAATTCTAACGGCCTAATTTTCGTACAGACCGTAATCAATGTCACATGTAGGTAATTTTAAATACAAAAACAGGTCATCCATCAAAACATATTTCATCGCTATAGCTATACTAAACAAATAATATTAGGTACGTATAGAATTATAGTATTTTACAAATTGCCTCGCAAAGTTACATGGAACCACGTAACTTTCACAGCCCAGAAACTTTCAGAAGCATATTTATAACTTTATGGTGTTTTTCACGAAGTTTTGCGGATATTGTTTATATTTATTAGCTATCTTACTAGTTTAGGTCTTGTTATTTCGTTGAGCGTGCAATCACCTTGTTACAAGTAAAGAAAAGCAATAAATAATACCGAAAGGGAAGCCGTATCGTGAATAAATTGAATTGTGAAAGGCTTTGTAAATTGACCAGCCTTTTAGGGCTCCATTTGCGTGGGTGTTGACAAATTATGAAAAGTTATTCATATTTTTTAAAAATCAAGGAATATTATACCTCTAAAACCAAGCAAATACCTATTTAACTTAATTATTTTAGAAGTTTAATAGATAACTCTCCTGAGTCTCCCTGATTAGATCAGGGGCTAATAACCCCAATCCCAATATTAAATAGCGGAATGCAATTTTAAGGTCGGGTGAGCCGGCCATTTAAGGGCTAAAGATGTGAGGGACATAACTCGATCATGTCCCTGATAGAGAGTGAAGTTTTCGGCCATAAAGTTATTTAATGGTTTCAGCTTTAACTGAAAATTAAACGTCTTCAAATATTTTACATCCATAGTTCACCCGTTGTAACTATACGAGTAAGTACTTAAAGCCTAACACCAGGGTTTTACTCGTAGCTCCTACATAGCTCCAAAAAACGCAAAATGTAGAGATTTACTCAGTGCATAGCTACTACCAAAGTAAAATGAAAAGTGTTTTTAAGCTCAAGTACCTGCATACTTTCTGACGAGTTGTAGTGCGAGTATGCCCGACGACACCAGTCAAAATACCTTGTATCTATGGAAGCATCGTCACGCTTCAATAACACCGGCTGTGTGCCAGAAGCTTTAGCTTTCACCAGAAAGGTTAGTGAACTGTGAAGTACCAAAATACCGTAATTTCAGGGATTTTACTGATACCAAATCATGCGGCCGAAACCGAATAGGTATCTGTCAAGCACTAATAGCCCCTATAACTATGTAGCTACCGCGAAGTTTAGCAGTCGACTATTAAATTAGAATTAGAAACAGCCTACTCCGTTTGGGCTCACTCCAGTCAAGTCGGAAACTTTTGAACGGGAGTTTAATATGTAAATAGCCCATTAGGGTCACATAAATAAAACAATACAAGTCCGTCTGTCACTTTCTTCAGTTAACTTTGGAGAGTCCACAATATTTAAATAACAGCGGTTCAGTAACTGTTTTTGAAAGACGTACTGTCGTAAAAAGGTTTATTTCCAACGACCACCACTAAATCTGCCACCACTGCAGCACTGGGTGGTGGTTGAAACGATTATCTAATATTTGGCGAAAAACCCCCATAAATAGTCACGGAGTAACTCTTCATGTAGGTAAGGTAGATTAATAATGTGGTATTAGTAAAAGAACTTGCACGTAAATAGACGCATTCCTCCCTCGTAACTCTCGTCAATTTTCTGATAGGAAATTCCACTGGGAAGCATAGACAGAATTCACAGTTTGAGGTTTTTGCTACCCTATTATTTGCCAATATTAGTAGAAATTCGCCACCTTAAGGTTGTCACGAAGAGATCCCTTTTATCATCAAAATACCAACTTGTAATAAGAAGGTAAAAATAATTGTCTTGTTTAAGTCGTCACTATACAAATTGACTGTAGTCAGTAGGGCAATGAAATACCTCGCATAGGGTAACTTAACTATCTAATAACATGTTCTGGGAATTTCAATCGGATTTATGCTCGAGATCACTTTCTAATTACGAATATCTCATAACCTATGTATAAGCTTAGAGCAAGTTTGCTTTGAAGCACCTGCTTTATGGAAATGTAATGATAAGTCGTATAGCTAGCATATCAATTTGCGTAACTGATACTAGAACTAGTTGGAAGACCAATCAAAGTGCCAGCCTACAGTACTTAGGACAAGGAAACTTAGGTAGTCTTCGAACCATAATGGATGATAGGTAGGTACACCAAGTGACTAAGCATGAAACCTTTGATTAGTCTGTATATTCTGTAGTTACAATATTTAGACTAGGTAATCACAGGAGGGAAATAAGATACCTACAGAAATTGAGTTTATTAGAGCCTCGAGCGTCGTTTGCCAATATTTGGCCCCTACTTAGATTCTCTAAGACCACTTTTTCTTCCTATTAAATTTTCCATTTAGTTTACCTCTTATATTGATTTCTATCCATTTTTCTATCAATTAACTACCGAGTCTAGTAAATCATCATCAACTTAAATAAACATCAATTAGCTAATTTATGTTTTAACAGCGGGGAGCGCTTCTACATACGCCGCCCTAGAGATAAACATGCTTATTCGAATGAAATCGATTGGTAATGTAACAGAATCGTTTACCGAAGACAAACGGTCAGTCGTAACGATGAAAAACACTATCCATTGGAAATCCCCGGGTTCTTTATTCTATAATAAAGGTTTACGTACCCAAAACGGCTGATAGTGGGTAAGTGGCAATAAAACAGCCTGGCTTAGGGCGATCATTCGTGAAGCTAGTCGGGCTTAAATTTTGGATTCATACGTCTATTACATTGTCATATTCCAACGAATCGGTCACGAACGACCGTGTTTTTATAAAATGACTAGCGACCGGCCCCGGCTTCGCACCTTCCTCTTGAATCACTCTTATAATTGTTTCAGGAATCAAAATAATTAATGTAGTTTGCATGGGCGTACTTTTTTCCTTCATTTTTTCCCATACGAGTGGTGATTCACCACTCGTATAATAATAAGTTACCTAGAAAATGTTAACGATCCGTATTTCGAGTCACAAAACATTTTTTAAAGTAAGAAACAACCGGGTCGGATCAAAAACCTTTCAAGGTGAAGATCCTCAAAGCAAGCCTAAACGAATGTTTGCCGAGGCGCTTCCCAAGAGTGCGGTAACGGAAAGTGTTTGTAAACTACTCAAACACTCCTACGCAATGAATGCAAGGGTACCTACCTAAGTACCTACCTGTGTGAAGTACAGGGCAGAACAACACAAAGACAAAAATCAAGTACAAGTCAAAAAATATTTATTATTATAAAATAATTGAGGTAACAAAGTATCCTTAAACCTATGTCAAGTCCATATCTCCTATCCACCAAAACACTAAACTGTTTTCGGCTTCTTCTGAATATTTCATATCTGTGATCTCTTTATGCACTACACCATTAATTTGCCCATTTTCTTCTTTCTTCATACTTTCAGGCTTCAAATTTTCGTCTTCTATGGTGTTTATGGGGTCAATGAAGTGATACTGCCCTGAACCGGTAGCCAAGATCGGTCTGAGGGGATGTATGGAGACACTGTTGCAGCAATCTCTGTGCAGTGGGAACTGAAATAAATAAATAGCAGTTTGAGGCAACTAATATGATTTAATTAATTAAATTAGTTACGAATTGTAGAATCTTAGGCTGGGTTGCACCATCTTACTTTAACTATGACAAACGTCAAAAATCTGTCAAAATCCATACAAAAAACACCAGTTATCGTCATAGTTACGATCAAAGTTAGGTGTTGCAACTAAGCCTTAGAGTGCACAACACAGCTAAGATACTAGTGGCCACTAATCTCTAGGCTGAGCAATTATAGGGAACTTTGCTAAGTACGTTAGCCAATAATGGATTTAGGCACTCCATACACCATGGTAAGGGTTGGTGGTTAAGGATAAAAAAAATTACATGAAGACATGCTTCAGCATTAAGGAGTAAGTATTAAATCTGTTTTGAGAAAAACAGAATCCTGTACAGTGTACGCAATTTGGTTTTCTCTATTTACCTTGTAAGTTACATTATCTCCAATACCCTCAGTTACATCCAAACTTTCCTTCCAGTTGGCTTGTTTAACGTCCCAGACTTTTACTATTCCATCAGTTCCTCCTGTGACTATGTATCTTCCGCACGGAGACACATCAAAGTAAACTCTTTGGTTTGTATCGACTGCTCTGGACAGTATGTTTAAGGGTCGCCGATAGTACCGTATGTCCCAAACCAGCAATCGGTGGTCTTTTCGAGCGCCAGACACAAGTCTGAAGCCATCTGGTGTGAATTTCATGTGGGTAACTCCTCCTGTTATTAAGAATTAATTTAATAATGATATTTTATACAGTGATGTGGCAACAACACACACTGGGAATAAGCAAACTAAGAAGCATTTATAACATTTAGAAATAGTTATATTGCAAAACAGCATTCATTGCAATTATGTAAAAGCTATCTGTGCTTTTTTAGCTTAATGTTGTTTTTTTTTTCTAATTAAAACAAGCTCTAATAAATGAAACTGTACCTCCATGACCATGCATATTCCCAATACTTTTATAGTTTCCTACTTCATTGACATTAAACAAACTAATTGTGGTGTTCCATGAGCCTACTGCCATCAAATTACCATGGGTTGCGATGCATGATGCTGGATTTGATATTTTATGCTCTACATAGTCTCTACCAGGCCTGTAAGTAAACAAAAATACTATTTGGTAAACAAACTCAATAAAAATAAAGAAGTATGTTAATAACAGCTAAATTGAGAACCTCCTCCTTTTGTTGAAATCGGTTAAAAATGTATGTAACCTTTTTAAACCAAGGTTATGGAAAATGTACCAACCTTTCTACTTCAAATGTGCGCAAGCATTTTTTGTAGCCTGCCACAATTCTAGTGCCTTGTTGGTTAAAAGTTAAGGATAGAGCTGGTTCCATTTCATCTACAACATCGAATCCTCTGTATGAGCATCGCAAGGAGCCATCAAATGCATCCCACATTTGTATAGGGCCATTTTGCTTTGTGGTTATCCAACTGAAAAAATATTTTAAACATTTAATTATGAAAATTTAAAGCGAGAGTAGTAACAAGGAGCTGGATGGGATATAATTCACCAATATTTTTTACAGATTTACTGCAGCAGAGCTTAAATTTTTTAAGCAATTTTTGGCACTTTAAAATGTTGTAATACATACCAGCATGTCTCTGGGTATCCACTGTTCATACCAGGGTACCAACAAAAATCATAGATCATACCAGCTTCTTTTACGTGAATCACTGAATCTAATATATTTATTGTTCTATTATAGGTAGGTGTACCTTCATAAAGATCTCTAGGTAATTCACATAGGTGCATCCCATCGTTATTCACTACAGTCAGACAGCAAGTGCCGTCGGGAGACCACTTGCAGCCTCTTAGATAAGGCTGGACGTCGTTTTTGGCTTTATAAGACCGTGACCAAGAAGAACTGCAAAGTTCAAGTAAAGTTTTACCAGCAAACAGAGTAGGATACTCAAAGACCCTTGCTGCACCGAGATTTTCTTCAGTTGGTTCTGGCGGTTTATCGCCGTTTCCATAATGACTAGTATCATCAATAAGCATTTCAGAAGGAAAGCTTTGGCCCGACATTGACGAAATATCAGTCTCCATTGATATTTCCTCCATTTTCACAATTATTTCATTTTCTATCACCACAAAAACAACACGCACAGTGTGAAGCGGTTGATGAATGAACTTGTCAAAGTTGTCAATGTCAGTCTTATCAATTTGTGTGTCTATGGTCAGTTAGGCTAGACGAACACGAACCAAATACAGTGTACAATAAGTATCACGTTATATACTTTCTAATATCACTTGATTTTAAAACTGCTGATATTTATAATTATTGGCAACATTGCAAATCAGCTGTCACCCCTTCCATCATCTGTCAATTTTCATTTCATTCATTCACGAATCGCAACTCGATGGAAAACGCGAGTTTTGGAAAGAAAAATATTTAAAATTGTGCTTCAATAACACCTAATATTGATTAGAAACGAATTTATAAAAATGGTACAATGATAAAAAAATATCTGCGCGAAGTTTTTTGTAAATATGTTTTTTTATCCGTGTATTGTTATGTGAATATCGTGTAAGTTTTAGATGTTTATGTTGAGGTATTTGCAGATGAGGCTTAAGTGGTTCGGTAGCGGGTTCCGTTTGGCTGCGGTGAATTTGTATAGAAGCAAGATGTCATACACGGAGACCCCGGCTAAGGCTTCGTTGTGCTGCGAGGACTCTGGCGATGTCCCTCCTCCTACGTTCGCGATGTACGAGGCTCTAAAGGACTCGTGCCAGAACAACGCGACGTACTTCCAGCCGGACGACAGTGAGAACGGCCAGCGCCTGTACCAGGGGTTCATGACGCTGATAGACCACATTGACACCGTGTGGCCCCTTGTTGATCATGTGAGAAGGGTATGTAATGTTTTGAATATCCATTTGAGATGCTAGTACTGATCTAATCTCTAATATTGTAGTAGCAGTTGCAAGCTTTAAAATATTATTATCTTCACAAACTTATTCACTGCATAATACTTTTGCTGTGCAGTAATGCAGATAATGCATCAATGTATTTAGGGTAACCAGCCTCAGCATTAAGAAGGCAAATATGTATATTTTGTATAGAGGAACAATGTTTTTTATCTATGAAAATTCCTTGAGTAAAGGACAAACTCAGTAATACTCTTTCAGTCAGCTAATCTTTTTATCTTTATTATTGTGTTGCAAATTTTGTCCTTAATTTAAAACGGTTTTAGCTTTCAAATCATCTACCTACATACTTTGTTTTGATATATATTTTTATATCTTGTTTTGCTTCTTGGAATAGATAGTACCTACATTCGGGCTTATGAAGTTGCAAATTTTATTAATAAAATGTGGTAGAATGGCTAACTGTAGAAACTACAAGGCCAACTTTAATTAATATAATGCTGAAATGTGATGCTATATGATATGCTAAGAAAATACACATAGAATGTCTATCCTTGAAAATCTAATTTAAGAATTCCTCATCATTATATTACTGAATACCCTTTAAGCCATAAATACACCTATATTTAAATTGATCTAGTAATACATTTTCTTTTTCCTTCCTACATCTGGCAATTACAGCAAGAAAAAATTGGCAGCTGTTTCTAAAACACTATAATGGCTCAACACAAGGTCTCACGGGCCATTCTCTTGATGTTTCCAACAATAATCATTTGTTTAGATTATATCAATACTGAACTGTAATTGTGAAGTTTTATTAATTAAATTAAGGCCGGGTAGCAGAGAAAATGGCGAAAATGAGGTTTTCATTTTTCATTTTTGAGGTACTAAACAGTAAAATTAAAGGCTAAGATTTTTATTGGGCATAGTTGAGGATATTTTCTAGGGCTATTAACGGATGGAAACACGATTTGATGAAGTTGACTCGATAGAATATATTCCCAAAGTTACCTCTATTCGTTTTCTATTTATGGTTTTATTTTTAAAATAAGCGATTTGAGATTCTAAATCTTTTACTAAACTAAGGTTCAGAAATAACTTGAGGGCTTTTAACGGATGAAATTTTTATATTGCGTCTTATTTAGTTACTATGTTAAAAAATGTGGAAAAAATCGTCCATGACGGCTTGGACAATCTCAATCAGTCGCGCGGTGGCGCTTACGGAGGACGGACGCGTGTCAGTTTTTTGGCCGTCACAGTATAATAATATCAGTGTTACTGGAGAAAGCTTAAATTTTTGATAATTAAGAATTATCAATTTTGTCTACCTATTGAAATTTAAATCGTTCGCATCCTTTTAAACGAAGACTCTACTCATGATACATAGTACATTCCTCAAATATGAGACAAAACCGATGAGTTAAAATTACATTTTAATAGTACCTACTTT
This sequence comes from Ostrinia furnacalis, assembly GCF_004193835.3. Classification (NCBI taxonomy): domain Eukaryota; kingdom Metazoa; phylum Arthropoda; class Insecta; order Lepidoptera; family Crambidae; genus Ostrinia; species Ostrinia furnacalis. The sequence continues at coordinate 434,348 of NW_021130689.1, read as the reverse complement.
TACTAGTACCTAATTTTAATACTACCTAGTCTTACACTCTTTAGAAGAGCACACTGACACAAATAAATAATAAAAAATACTGTCTAAGGTCTGTAGCTAAAGGTCTAAGCTGTAAGATAGAAGAATCTTCTAGCCATAAAGATGACAGATGCAGCAAATGTTAACGGATTTNATTAGAAAGTGAGTGTGACGCTTGAACGGAAGGAAGTCAACCTAACCTAACCAACTGCGTATTTCTAAACTGCGTATTTCTATACTGTGTAGCCGCGAGAGCTCTTTGGCGCGCTGTCTTCGGCGAAGTATTGCGCGCGCAGATTTTGACAGCGCGAAATACCTACTTTAGCAGAAATACCAAGCCTTAATGAAACTTTCTTCTCATTCAAATAAAAAATATATTTAAACATGATATTAGTATAGGATTTTGCATCCTTTACTAATAATAGATGAAACTGTTGACCCACATTTCAAATAATTAGAACCCCATTGGGATAAACTCTCATTTAAATAAAACAATACTTTTTCAAGCATTTACCATAATCTTAAACAAACTATTACACATAAAGTTCTAGGTTTACGTTAGTAATTTTCCAAGACTGATCATGTTTATTTTCTGTTTTAAAAACACTTGCTGGAGAACACAAGTCTGCTTGTTATGGCATGTTCTAAACAAGATTTATGTGTATGTGAAGAGATTACTCGACATTGTTTGTATGACATCATACACATGTGCAGATTATGAACTTTGACTGAGCATTTCTTCGTTATTTTAATAGTGCATGATTAATGAATGATGATAATACCTAGTGTTGATTTATGTAACTGTTTCTTATTGAGTTTTATTTCTAATTATATCATACGTAATGATCTTGGCTGATGGAGATAGGACATTTAAAAATTAGTAATTGGTACTGAAAACTTTTAATGTAGGTATAATTAGCATGTAGGTAATTATTAAGAATTAAATGTAAGTTAACTTTATCTTTTTAACTAACTATGACTATAATGTAATTATAACCATTGTTTACTTAATCAGTCTCCATTGTTGTAGGTGGCTCCAATGTACGATTTCGACGCGAAGTCGCCTGGCAACGGTTATCGCAGCTTCGTCTCTGTCGTGGACTCGTGTGTTCTTCACGGTCTGAAGCTGAGCAGACAAGTCTGTACTGGCCGAGATGCTCTGCTTTTTAGAAAGGGGTACTTCGTTAAGTAAGTATGATAGCCATCATATTTTCATGAATAAGTGATGATTGATTTTTCGCAGTTGCGTTAAAATATGCCTGCGCTCCATTTATTTTTATTACAGCTTTGAAAGCATGGTTCCTCATAAGAGGTACTGTAAAATAAATAAATCAATATTTAATCTTAACCCCTTTCCCAAAAAAATCGAATCAACACTTATGGTTTTTAGCATTTCGCAGTCAATGCATCGAAATCGGTGATTCATTGATTATTATTATTATTCATTGTTGATGTTCTTGGATTAACGACTTGACTTTCAAATCTACAATAATATTAAAAACACTAATGTATAATCTTTAGAGGTCGCGCATTATTTTAAAGGTTGCACTATCGCGTTATTCTTATCAGATTTGTGATACATACAATAGAAAGTGAAGTGAAGCGTTGAAAAGCATCGCATATTCAGTTTGCATATAAAATAGTTGCATCGATTCGGTGGTCTGACATTCCACGACCCGAGGATGAAATACGAAAATACAAGGCGACCGAACCGTGATAGGTAGGACTTGCTATTTTGTAGAACTTGCAAACTTCTAACCAGAAAAGATAACTTTGCTCTAATTCAGCAAAGTAGGTACCGATAGGCTGGTATTTGGTTCATGGGCGGTACCTACCCCATGAACTGTGCTACCCAGGACTATAGGAACACCTGCCTTAAAATCCTTAATATAGCAGTTTTTAAGATATTTTTAACTCGTTAAGCCTTTGTGGTAAGCTTAATTATTACCACAATATCCAGAGGCGGCGGCGGGGTTCGAAGTTTCTAGGATATCACCTCAAAAGAGATTTTGCCAGTCCAACATCGACACCAAGGGCTACTGTCGCTTAAATGAAAGTGAATCAAATACTCGTTACTTTAATCCTATTTCATTCCCTTTATGTAATAGGGCAGATATATCAGACCCAGGGACCGGTGGCCTAGAATTTTAAATGCACGTTATATTGCTATGTATTAAGTATGAACCAACATAAAAGCGCAGTTTGGAACAGGCACTAGGTATTCTTTGTATACCCAAATGTTCTCTTACGCATTGGCATCTTAGGTACGTGACATTTGCGTGTCTGCTACGTGACTATCCGTACCTATACGTGACTTCCATTGCTATCTATATTCGCAATCAATTTGTTTACATTACTGCTGAAAAAGATTTCGCATTTCACTCCTGTGATTCATTTTAGCTAAAATTGAGATATTTTCGATGTATGAGGCAATTCTTAATTACTTTGTGCTATTGAAAATGCTTACCGAACCGACTAATCATTTCCAAATTCGTCGTTTTTGAGATCATAATGTAATAGAAACAAGGTTGAAAATGTGTTAGCACGTTTTGATTACATTATATTTCAGCGAACGAAGAGAGTGCTTTCTTTATTACGGATACTACTATTTTATCCACAACAGAAAGCTCTTTGGCCTGCATCTCACCTGTTAGAAATTGATGATCAGGTCGAAGATAGAAGAACTTTACCCAAAATCCTCAATCACAGAGCAACTGGATATCTTACCTGTAACTGCCGAAACACAATAATATTGTTAACGTTCTTATTTATTTACTTTTTAGGGAAATCGAATCTTGCGGCCAGCTTCTAGCGTCCTTAGGGACATGTCTCCACCACCTTCACACGTTGCTATCCTGGGCACCGGCGGGAGACCTGTTCCCTACGGAACCACACTCACCAGAGGAGCTGTTCTCTCAAGCAGACACGATCAATCAGTATTGTTTCTATGGAAGATGTCTCGGATTTCAAGTAAGTGAACTAGTTTGTTCATCAGTATTTTGTACCTATATCTACCGCAAAACCACAATGCAAAAGGCAAGTGTGCTAAAGTTCGCCATGCTCAAAAGTGAAGTCGGAATTTGTAACGAAACCTCCTAAAAAAATATCTAGTGTAAAAAATTTAGACAGAGAACAGGTTAAAGAAAAAGAATAATGTTTAAAAACGTTTCCCTAGAGCAGTGTTTTTCAACCTGTGGGTGGAAGCCTCTATAGGGGGTCGCGAGAGGCCGTAAAAACTACCTCAGTAAAAAAATACAGTAAAGTTTTAAAGCTAGATTTATCCGAAATCTAATGATGCAAATGCATAAATGTTGTATAGATTGAAGAATTCGGTCCCTGCAACATCTTCGTAAAAGGCATGAAAAATAGCGAAGGGTCGGGGTCGCAAAAATTTTTTTCATGCTATGGGGGTCGCGTAATGAAAAAGGTTGAAAAACACTGCCCTAGAGCATATATCACCTCGCTTTATAGCCTCCTAGTAAAACTCAAAGCTACTTATCTTGAGTCCAGCTAGAGTAAAGCACATTAAAAGTATAATGCACCTTATTATAAGGGAGATAAGTAACCGAAGATCTTTTTCGTTACTCCAGAGACATGTTAATATCTTAGTACTATAATGTATGTGTAAGGTCGTTTTGCTCATAGTAACTTAATTGCAAAAGATAACCCAATGATATTAAATCATACCGTATCAATTATGTGTGTAATTATATTGATTACATTATAATTAATGCGATTAATACTCAATACTCAATACTTTTATTGCATAACCACATTAGCATTCACATTTATAGGTCTTACAATTTAGGCAGTTATACAATGTGGACCCAGTTAGGGCACAGCAACTTTAGGAAGGAGACAGAACGACGATCTTACTAGTCAAAAGAAATTAATGTACAGATTGAGTTTGGTGGAAATGTCATTATTAAACGTTTCGATAATTATAAAATAAAGTTAGAATTAATGAATTATTAAAAATGGAAAAATATTGTTAAAATGTCATGCTAATTATTGTCAAGTGTTGAAATGTCATGTTAAATATCAAGTGGTAAGCAGTTAGGTCCTACTAATTTATTATTCAGGTCAACATTAATAAATAATAACCTAAAAATCCTTAAATGTCAAGAAATTTTCAAAATAAATATAAATAAATAAGTGTATAAATTAAATAATGTCAAAAATGTAAAATCATGTCAAAAATGTAAAAACATGTCAAAATGTTAAATCATGTCAAAAACTTATCGTCTAAAAATTCTTTCAAATTATAATAAGTTTTCTGATTAAGTATATTCCTTAATCTATTTTATTGTGCGTTACGTGTAACGTGTGCTACTGGTCGCTTATCTATCATCAATTTCTCTTATGGACAGGATAATGATTATATTAAATATTTCCGTTTAACCTGACACTAATGCACAAAGTAGCACAAAATGCCATGTTTTCTTAGTATCACAGTTTTACTAGGCCAAATTTTCCTCTTTATTAAACTTAACAGTATAAGATTTTATTTTAGTTGAAACTTAACAGTGATAAAAAAAAAACATGGCTGATTTGAAAGATGGTGATTCTGGTGCCATGGACCTATAAAAAAAGTCGGACGGATTCTCATCAACAAAATACTGTGACATTAGGATACACCAGCTTGCCTGTACGTACAGGCCGGCACGCACACATTCACATCCTGATACACCACTTCAAGTGCAAACTTCACACAGTTGACACATTTAAGCAGCGAAAAAACAACACGAATACGACATGTCTTGTGTGATGAAATTGTGTAAAAACCGTTCTGTTCGAACAAACAAAAATTAAGGAATCACATTTCACAGGCAAAATAATAATCCAATCACTTATTTCCCGACATTAAAATATTGAAATTAATTGAAATCAAACGTCATTCACTCGAAAAAATAATACGTCAAAGACCAGTGTTCTCAGTTATTTACGTGGGAAAATTACCCGAAATATGGGAAATTAATAATATTTTAGGACTTTTTAGTTATTTATTACGCATACTATGGAAATAAAATAATTTATCATAATAATTGTGTTTTAATGGGATATATTTTCATAGGCAAATTTGATCCTTCCCAAAAATGTGGAACTGCAAAATTCAAATTTTCTTACATTGATTGCAAGTCAGTGTCAGGTTGTATGTTAAAAAAAATCTATCAGAGATAATAATAATATATTGATGATGCATAAGATTATGATTATAATGTACACAAGATTCGTAATTTGTAACTGCGTGAATCATTTTTGATCAACATTATGTACATACCCTGACACACTGACTTGCAAACAATGTAAGAAAATTTGAACATTGAAAATTTCGCGCCTACCTCAACGCATTCATCTTTCATCCTTTTAAAATGGCACGGAATAATTCTGTCTACATTTCCAAGTAACATCTGCCGATCTATGTTTTTCTTAAAATAAATGGGTAAAATGTTTTGGCTAACATGGCATCCCTAAATTCACTCACACAATAGACAAACGCCAAAATTTTGCGTCACAGTTTTGTTGTAGCGCGAGTTCCGTCCGCCTTTTTTTATAGGTCCATGTCTGGTGCTAGCAACCATCAAGTTAAAAGAAACACTTCCTTGGTCAATTAAAAATAACGCATTTTTTGAGCTTTCAATGTTGGTCTAAGTTGTTGTAGCCTGATTTAGCACTATAATCACCACCTTTCCAAGCAAACCGACTTTTATTTGTTAAGTTTCCTATAAGAATAGAATAGAATAGAATATTATTTATTTGGCACAATACACAATAGGTACATGATATAGGCACAATACAAGATTAAAACATAGAAAAAAACAAAAAAGAAAAATAAAAATAGATTTTAAGTGCCCTGTGCCAAAAAGGTCCCTGACTCAGCATTAGTTATAAAATTATACAAACACAAACTTCACTTTCAGTTCCTACCATCCATGCGTGGCATCCTCAAAGGCATATCCATATGCATGGCCGGGTTCTCCGAAGCGTACTACAGCCACGGGAACCTCATCAGCTCGGTCTGGACCGGAGGACAGTACCTCATCGACCCCGAAATGAGGGCACGGAGAATAGTAAATATATCCCAGTCGGCCAGTGTCGAGTTCTGCAAGGCGTTCTGGTTTCTTGCTGAGAGTGGTATGTGGATTTTTTGTTACTATGTAAAGTTGGTATCACATCGGACTATACAATTTTGAAATTATGATGACAGCAATTTTATGAAAGAGAAGAATTTCTTCTTAAAAAATCACAAGTGTTTATTCTCTGCAAAGACTTAAAATGCTATGATTCCTACCTGTCTAGATTCTGGGTGATTATTTTACTGCTTTGTAAGTCAGGCATACAAAATATAAGCCATTAAGCATCTTTATCACGCACTTGGTTTAAACATTTCTCAATACCATATTAATTTAACAATACAGCCCTGTGTAAGCCTTGTTATGGTACAATAAATTGCACAAGCTGCCTTTTTAGTTTTTCACTGTGACAATTAGTTTGCTCAAGTGACCGCACATGTGCGTTTTTTGAAGCAAACTTCGCAATAGGCTAGTTTCCCAAAAAATAACTTTTAGTCCGTCAATTACATTATCAAAAAATATTGGACACGTATACTTTTATTTGTCAATCAAACAAGTAATTAAGAAGTTCGGCGTGACGTCATAAAGTGCTACACTTCTAGCACGCCTTGACGTCACGGGCCTCTTGAATTTTTGCGCGCTTTATCTCTTTCAATTTCCATCAGTTTGAAAAGTAAAAAAAATAAGTGTCGAGTATTTTTTGATAAGTTAACCGACGGAGTAATTCAAACTCTTACTTTTTTACCCAGGTGTTTCCTGGGTTATTTTTCCCTAGTTGATTCAATCTTTCAAGCTCGCCAATCACTATTTCGCACTAGTTCGCCTATAAACCGCACATAACTAACACTTGTATTTTTGTAGAAATAATGAAGCGAGTGCCGAGTCTTATGTCTTCAACGGTGGCTGTAAATAAGCTTATCACGATACCCCCGGAACCTATCACGGTGACCACGACTGAAGGCAAAGAGGTGACAGTGCTGCCCCCTACGGTGCATATAGGCTTGCAAGGACTAAACGTTAGGCTGATCAGTGTCAATAAACGTATGGGAATGGTATGTGAAACTATTTGTATGACTAAGGCTGGGTTTCACCATCTTACTTTAGCTTTGACAAACGTCAAAAATCTGTCAAACTCCATACAAAAAACACCGGCTATCGTTATTTAGGTGGTGCAACTCAGCCTAAGATTAGAACATTATTTTGAACTTAAGCTACTTGTGTATAAAGTTGAAAATCAATTTGCTGCGTGGCATTAGGATAGAATATTATTAAGTGCTATTTCTGTGTACAGTTTTTTCAGGTGATAGTCTCATTCACTCAGGTGCCTTAAACATAACTAATACTAGATTTTTTTAACTTAATGGAGATATTGCACATGGGCATGATGTTGTACTAAAAAAAAATATTCCTATCGCCAGTTTCACGGACAAAAGCAATTTATATTCTTTTCGTGTTGCAAACCAATTGCATTGAAAAGAAAATGTGTGTTAATTAAGTATTTACTGATTTTCTCACGTTATTAATTGTTTATGTAACCGACACGAGTCGATGACAGCTCTCTGATAAGTTATGTAGCTTTAGTTATTATAAAGTAACTAAAATAATTTTGTAAAAATAAATAACATTATTCATTATTAAATAGACCTCATAAAGATAGCGGGAAGGGGCTGGATGCCGGCTGCCACCAACCGGCCATTGTGGAAATCATTGGGGGAGGCCTATGTTCCGCAGTGGACGTCCTATGGTTAAAATGATGATGATGAATTAACATTATTTGCTTTTTAGGCAGGAGAAGGCACATCAACCTTGCCCCCAGCTGAAGGCATAGTATTCCACTGCCACGGAGGGGGCTTCGTGGCCCAAAGCTCTAAGTCCCATGAGACTTACCTCCGAGAATGGGCGGCCAAGCTGAATGTGCCCATACTGTCCATAGACTACAGTTTAGCGCCGCAAGCACCCTTCCCAAGGGCACTGGAAGAGGTTTTTTATGCTTACTGCTGGATGGTGAATAATTTTAAGGAAATCGGAACTACGGGTAAGTCTTAATAAATTGTACAAGAATATGCCTCTATCTTAATGTCCTATTATAATATTGAGTCCCCAAAAGAGAGACTTCAAGAAATTTCGTATTTTGTGAACCAATCAAGTTATTTTCAACCTTTTAAGTACTTCAAAATATATTTGACTAGGTCCTATGTCCCCTAGATGGGGCAGAGGGCGTCCACAACAGTCCTTCATCGCGTTCGGTCTTGAGCTTCGCGTTTGATCTCGCTCCAAGTATATGACGCAAAATAGTCACGCACACCATTCACAGAATTGACATTTGCATTTTTTTTTAGGTAAACGAATAGTATTTGCCGGCGACTCGGCCGGCGCGAATCTCATAGCCGGCTGCACTCTAAAGATCCTCTCCACCGGTCTTCGAAGACCAGAAGGGTTATTCATGGCTTATGCCCCACTATTGGTCAGCTTTATACCTAGCCCAGCGAGGCTACTGTGTTTGATGGACCCACTACTGCCTTTTGGGTTTATGATGAGGTGTCTGAAAGGTAAGACTGGAATGTATTTGGCTTTCTTATACTCAGTTACCTTAACTTTAACAGTAACTATAATCGGTGTTTTTGGATGTAGTTTTACAGACTTTGATGTTTTATAACAAACCTCAAAATCTGTCGGTTAAAGTAAGATGATGCATCCCAGCTATATTGTGTGTAAATTAATTATGTATGCTTGTCTATTGCAATATATTTCAATTTTTCTTACACTAGATAAACTGCTGTCTGTACTATTTATTTATACTTTAATGCCAAAATTTTAACATTAGGCGAACTTAATGCCATGAGGCACTAAGTTCTATGTGTGAAGATTTTGAGTACAAGGTCTTTTCGTGATATTGCTGGAGATCACTTATTATAGGGATTTTCAAATTTTTCTTTTATGGGATAGGCAAACTTATTCCGCACACTTAATGCTTGATTTTAATAATATCAAAATATTCCAGCATATGCAAGCCCGAATACGAGTAAAAAGGACGACAAACACGGGGCTAATAACACACAAAATGCCGTGTCAAATGCGACCACGCCTCTTGACAGCAACGGTTTTCTCAAAGTCAGCCCGTCACAAGGTAAGAACTTACTGTCTGTAGGTATTGTGTAGGTACCATATTTTCTAACTGTGATTTATAATTATGAGCTGACCAAATACAATGTCCTCCCACCGAGGAGGCCCAAGAGCATACTTATAAAGCTTGTCCAGATAACGCGTTTTTACTCGCGCGTTTAGAATCTCGCAATCATGAGGTCCTGGAGGTTATACATTCTGTTCATATGCACTCGCGCGTTTTCAAAAGACACGGGAAAGTTTTCAAAGAGGCAAAACGCGCGACAGCACGTGTGCAGAATGTATGAAAATCTAGTATCTTAACGATAGCGCGAGTACAAACGCGTAATCTGGATACGGCCAGAAAGGGCACGTAGTTTTAGCGTAGGCCAGGCCTGTTCATCTCCGCGAGTTTACATCGAAAACAAAACACGCACGATGGCCCACCTACAAGATACTAGGTATTCGACAAGGCCTCACATACGAGCGAACGCACGCGTATTCTTGTGTATGATGGATGAAAATAAAGAAAATGGTGTATTAAATACTGTGCAGTATTTAACTGCCTAAATAATAATAAAAACACAGATAATGTACTTTTTTAAGTTGCCTCAAGACACTGAGTGAGAGGTAAATAAGTACCTAGTTAATATTATTCATGCTAAATCATGTATTTCCTCCGCCATTTTCCGCAGTTTGGCACCTCACGTCACACATACGTAGATTGATTGTGTACGAGCTGCTTACTGCACATCTTTAGAATTGATAGAAATGATACGATTTTAGACTTGATGATTTGCTTTGATTTATTGATATTGATAGTATACGAGTACACGCCGTAGCGGTTGATTGTGCACTGATTTGATGGATGAAAAGAGATACAATTAGGGTGAAAATGCTGATGGCGCGGAATGTGCGGTCAAGACCGTACAGATTGACCCAATGAAGAATGCTCTCAAAGTGAGATTGATATACCTACCTACTTATTGTTATTTTCTAAAAATACAAAAATTTGCCAAGTGCTTGTCGTTCCAAGCGCAGTGTAGGGTTCCGTAGTTGTCAGTCGTTACCATAATATATTTCATAAGCAAGCAATTACTTCATCTAAAGTCACTTTTAATATTTTCTTCTAAGGATTTTTTATTAAGTATGAAAGGACAATGTTNAGGTTCTATTCGACTGTACTTATCTTTTTTGTAAGTTACCTAGCGATTACGTACGTTTTTAAGTACTGGATATTTTTACACTGTGTTATTAATGCTACAAAGCAATGCGGCGCTAATGGTGGCTCTGGTCTGTCCACACAATCGCTCAACATCACTTTGGCTGGTTTTTGTACCACTTATGATTTACCCCCACTCTCTTTATTACTATATCTATATGATTTTTATCCTGTTCATCTTTTAGTCATTGGATTATTGAAATGAAACTTTGTGGTTTAGTCCGCGTTTATAATTTCAGTCTGCCATAGAAAGACCATGAGAAGTTAATTCTTCACAAACGTAATATGGTTAAAATCTAAGCTATTATGAAACACATGCTATGTCTTACCACAAAAACTAAAAAAAAAACTTTCAACAGTCACAATTTTTTTTTTTTAATATTGCGGTAACAAGGAAAACCTGTCCTTGTCTGTAATTGCATGTCCTTCGTTCAATGTAAATTTATAATCTTACGTAATAAGCACACGGTTAAAAATGCTTACATTTTAAATCTTAGCCCCTAAATGATTACATTAACTCACTTGCTAACCGTTAAGTTGCTATCCCTCCAATAAAATAGTAGAACCCGTTTAAACTGACACAAACGTCCTCATAATCCAAGTGTAATGCCGACATCTACTCCGCTCCGAAATTGCTCCAGAACTTTTAATGGAGGTTTTCAATTCATCAGACACGGGTTTAAGCCAATTTTAATTAGCAAACGCTAAAGCTGGCTCGGAAGTGTATCGTCGTTTTGGATAAAGAGTAAAGCTCGATTCACACATATCAGTGAAGTCACAGTTCAGGCTCATTACCGGCACAGTGCGAAATATTCTTTCATACTGTTTCTATGAACGCATCCCCACTTGTCAGTGTCAGTGACGACACAGTGCTCTCAGTGTCAGTGCTGACACCGGCAATCACGGACGGATATTTTTTGTCGGATCACGGACGCCGCTGCGGCATCAAAAACAAAATAACTTACTTCATAGTTTCTGGACAAGAATATTGAAACAGCTCTCTGACATTTTAAAATATTCAAAATATTTCACTGACGCATCAGTGCTACACTGATACTGAACTGAGCGGACACTGTGACGGAACTGTGGCTTCACTGATATGTGTGAATAGAGCTTAACGAGCCTGTCCCATGGGGACAACGCTTCACGATATAATGAGGTGATATTTATAGCGGGTCCATATTCGGTTGCATAAAAAATATTGTCATAATTTAAGAGTGCATAAAGTTTTTTGGCATACTCATCATTTCGCATAACGTTCATACAGAATAAATCATAAGGCATATATTTTTTTGCCATAACCACTTTTATTATAATAATATTTTAGTATATATTTTTTTTGTATTCTTGTTTTTTTAATAACGATTTCTAGGCATAACATTTATAGGCATCTAAACCAATGCCATAAATATTACCATTCATAATATATAAAATACCATAATTTTCACAAATATGAAATATAAAAATGTTACACATAAAATATAAGTTAACAAATATAAATAGACAAGCAAGCATGCAAGCAAGCAGCAGGCATGCAATCAAACAGCAAGAATGCAAACATGCAAGCAAGCCTGCAAGCAAGCAGCAAGCAAGCAGCAAGCAAGCATGCAAGCAGCAAGCATGCAATCAAGCAGCAAGCACGCAAGCATGCAAGCAAGAAGCGAGCAACCATGCAAGCAAGCAGCAAGGAAGCATGCATGCAAGCAAGCAAGCAAGCAAGCATGCAAGCAAGCATTAGAATTGCCTTATCTCCGGCGCTGCGGGAAGCGCGGTCCTTCCGCTCTGGCGTAACTATATGCTCGCTTCCGCAGCTTCGGCTTGCTGGTCGCCTTAGGCGACCAGCCTCAGCCGCTCCAGCTCGCATGGCTGCCGGATATATGTTACAGCGAGCGAGGACCGCACTCCCTTCGCGCCTCCGGCTTTTAAATTACACTCTAGTATAGGGCAGACTAGTACCACGTGGAAGAGACCACGGCCAGTCGGGATCAACGTAATTTCAGACCAGGCAAGCTTAATGTTGTAAAAGAAATGTGGACTGTATAATATGTGCGTTATAATAGATAAGAGGGATTCGAGATCAAACAGAATGTATTTTTACGAGCTTAAGTTTTCTAGAGACAGATCAAAAATTAAGAACAAAAATGACAATGATACAGAGAATTTAGTTGTTGCAAACCTATAGGCCCAAAGAGTATAAAATTGGCTCGTTCGCAACATCACAAATACATAATTATTTACTCTTCAATGTTGGTTGCTTATAGACAATATTTATGACTTTAAATGTTATAAATAATTAAATTATGTTTATAGTATTTTATTAAAAACAAACTTTATGTATATAAAAATTATGTTCTTTACATTTATGATTATTTAAATTATGGTATTTATTAAAGATGATCCCATATTGTTGTCATTGTCTATATCAGTGTTATGATCACAATTCTTTTTATTTTATTCATGACCTTCGACCAGTTGGACACATTAGATAGCTTCTTGTAGTATCGTGCAATATATTTTTAACTTTTAATTAAAATCTAGTCATACTGTAGCAATTTGGACGATTTATTTTATTTACAAGATCGGTATCTTATTGTCTATGATGACCGCAGTCAACATCACTATTACATGGATTCCTAACAATGAAGTACGGCATTGCCTTGTGCCGATTTTACATAGATTTTATCGACACAAATTATGGAACTTCATAGGATATGGAGCAGGCCACGCCCTAAAATGTCCGGATGTCGTCATAGTATTATGGAATACATATAAAATACTTTTATTATTTCATTTTTTAATCCTCAAGTGTCCGTTACAATCTAATTAATATTTAAGTATTCAAAAAGTAAGAGATTAATTTTGATACTTTACTGCTGTGCCCAGGAATCTAAGGCGGTTTCTGACAATGTCCTTTTACACGAGTTAAACGACTATTACTCTTGAACTAACTGATCTATCTTAACCGTCATAGTTTTCCTTAAAAGTTCATGAAAAGCACTATTATTATGAATTTTTCCAGATTTTTCAAACCAACACTTTAGTTTTTAGAGGGGGGGACGCCATTTTCGAAAAAAAAATTATCACTTTAAACTTTAATATTTTGCAAACGGATCACTAAATCAAAAAATAGTCTTAGTCTTAAAACCCCTAAGTCATTTTAAATGACCTATCCAACTATACCACACACGATGGGGTATCAATGATAACAATAAAACTTTTTAATATATATTTTTTTTAAATTTCTATATTTAAGTGAAAAAATGTTTTATTGTCATTAATAATAAAAGAAATCAGTCAAAAATAGTTTATTTTAATTTAATTTTGTACTTATAACCAATTTCAAGCAAAAAATATTTTTGGCCGCCTAAATCATTGAAATCTACGTATGTGCGTCACATCATTTTACCGAAGTCAGCCCTATAGCTTCGGCGCAGTGCCGATCACTGACGTTTGTCAACAAAATGGTGCTTGACTCTTGAGACAGGCTAAATTACACCATATTGTTAATGACATTGTGCATACATTTTTTTAAATACTTTTGCGAAGTAAAACTTCTGTACGTAGTACTTATTATTATTCTGTGCGTAGGACCTAAAGTGTGCTGTCAGAGTTAAGATGAAGTGCTTAATGACGTCATGCCTGTCATTTCATTGATTGTATCATTACCCTATTACAGAAGGCATAAGCGAGGGACCGTCGTCTTTCGAAGAAGTGTCTCCGTCTGACCTGGCGGAGCTGCAAGCCCACAAGTCGGGCAGCGAGCGCAGACAGTCTTCCGACACTACCATCAGTGCCGCTTCGCTGCAGAGCGAGCACACTGCTACCGGTACGCTCGCTTACCGTATCATAAGTCATAACACTTTGTTCCTTACTTAATCCTACTAATATTATAAATGCAAAAGTTTGGATGTCTGGATGTTTGTTACTCTTTCACGCAAAAACTACTGAACGGATTTTGTTGAAACTTTACATACCGGCTATAATTTATGACGATATGTGACCAACTTAATTTCAATAAATAAATAAGACGTGGGTAAAAAGCGCCATCTATCGTCATTGGTCAAAATCTACAGCGCTGGACAAAACATTTTGACGTTCGTAAATTATTCATGCGGGGGGAAGCCGTGAAACGCCATCTATCAACATTATCAGTAATTAAACGAGGTCCACGCGTACGAAGTCGCGGGCGGCGGCCGCTAGTTTTCAATAACATACAAATCGTCACCTATTCAAGTTGTAGCGATATCTTTATCCAATATCGAATATGTATCTTTAGTGGTTAAGGTGTGAAAATATAATATTCGTCACCATGTCCACTGCTGCGTAGTGTATAGTGTACTAGAACAGCGGTTCCCGAAAGTGCGGAACCCTGGGGTTCCGTGGAAAGGCCGCAAGGGTTCCGTAAAAAATATTATCCCACGTTTCGTGACCGACGTTGTTCGCGCGCTCCGACTTGTTTACGCACAAGGGAGGGGCAGGGCGTGCGGGCGGAGTAGTACGGGGGTTCCGCTAGGAAAAGTATAATCAATTAGGGTTCCTTGGCAAAAAAAATTGGGAATCCCTGTACTAGAAGACACATACGCTTATTTGTACGCCTGCATACAATATCGCGTACGCGACACTGCCGCTCCATCGAAAGAGTTTGTTTTGTGTGTAAGCTAACGCTAACGTGCGCATACGTCGATTGAGTCGTAGTCGTACGGGCAATAGACGGTAAAGAAATTGATATTTCACAGAAGGTTTACGTAAATAAATAATTAATCAAAATACATATATTCCCACTAGTTATTTATTTTTTAGCGTTAAGAGTCGCATCTCAAACTAATTTGAAAATTATAAATAACTTGGAAGAGCAGCACGGCAAGTGGAAGGTCGTGGATTCAATTCCCGCCCTAGGCAGTTCCATTTTTTCAAGTTATTTAGCTTTTGCCCGCGGCTTCACTCGCGTGAAATTTCGTTTGTCACAGATCGTCATAAATTATAGCCTATATGTTATTCTGGGTTATAAACAACAATACTGTAGTTTCATCAAAATCCGTTCAGTAGTTTTTGCGTGAAAGAGTAACAAACATCCAGACATCCAAACTTTCGCATTTATAATAGTAGTAGGATTTTCAAATATATTTCCACTGTCCAGGTGTGACCCCGCCCGAGGACAAGTCTCAGCAGTACGTGTCAGACTTCTTGGAACGTTACGTGCTCGACAGCGACACTGACTCGGAAGGCCGCCGGATACCCATCATCAAGCCCAACAAGAACCGGGACGAGTCGCATAAGTGAGTACTGTACCTCTAGTAGGAAAAACTTTCGAGTTCGTTTCGTTGCGTATTCAAAGTGTCATCGAAAAATTTTGTATGAAAAATTAAACAGCGCCCCCTAGGGCGGCTATAATATAGGGGGCGCTGTTTAATTTTTCATACAAAATTTTTCGATGACACTTTGAATACGCAACGAAACGAACTCGAAAGTTTTTCCTACTAGAGGTACTGTAGTGTTGTCAACGTATTCATAACTTCTTGTTGCAGTAATAGGTTATTTGCCACCACCAATCAATGGACTAGTTTCCAATTTTTTTCTTATAATGAATCTTGAAAATATAAGTATAAGTTATAATAATTGTGAAAGAATCATGAAAATACCTCTACAAATACAAAAGTTACAGTGCCCTAAAGTTGCGCATAACAAATATTCGCGCCATTTTGATCGGTGCAGTCACGACAGTCATTCGGAGTAAAGACAGTAAATCACCCCTGGTCCATTGCTGTTGACAGATCCATTTTTTTTTAAATCTAGTTTTTTATTTTTCAGCCAGGATCACTCAAGATTCTTTCTTAGTAAAATTGTGTAACCTTTTTTGACATATCCAAGACCTGTGGGTCTAGACAAAGTGCAAATTATAATCGCAAACCAGTCGAAATTTTTTTTGACGGATTCGGTTTTCGATTCGATCAAAAAGTGCGTTTTGTCTAGGGGGGCTGACCATATTTAAAAAGAAAAGAAGACTTTGACATTATAATGTCATTCTCGACAATGCGTCTCGAAAATAAAATAAAAAAATATATTTTAATCCCATTCAGTGAAATCTAATGTTTTCAACATCACGAAACTTCTCCATTGACGTACTTTTTTAAACTGTCAAAACGAGACTCCCATAGATTTTTTATGACAATACAAGCCGGTGACGTCACTATTTTGACAACTCAAATAAACTACTTTTTTCAATTACAACACAACCAAAAATCTTAATATACAGGTAACTTAAAATTAATTAAGTTTTTAAGACCAGAATGAAGTGCCTTTTTAAAAAAAGTTTGAGGAGTGGATGGCAAATACCCAATTGTGAAATTAAACTGTTTTTTTTCTACTAAACCTATCTGTACTCATTCTTGCTCTGGTCGACTGACACATTTTGTCAAGAGTTTGACTTAAAAATACTAATTTAACTCAGGTTTAATAAATTTTTCACGATGCTAACTTTTTCAGGCGATACAGAATACAGTTCAACAAAATAAGAGTGAAGTTTTACAAACCAAAAACAAACGCTTGTGTGTTATTAATATTTTTCTCCTATGTAACTAACTAACTAACAATTAATAACTTTCAGAGAAGGAGAATCAGAGAATTCAAGTACGTTAGTAGGCGAGCCGCCGCTCGTAGACGACTTAGAAAAAGAAAATAAGAAAAGGATAAAGACACGGTAAGGAATGTCATGTAGCATAATTAAGTAAGTTGATAATTGTTAAAAAGAGACAATGCTCCATTAATTCTTAACTTTGTATAACCTTGTCTCACTTACTCGCGTGAAATACAGGGCCCTTACCATGAACTTAGATTAAAGCCTTGGGCAGACCAAACGCGGGGCAGTAGCAGCGCAGTTTGAATGCGGGCCCGCGCAAGTTGTAATACAAGAAATTCTTTGAAGTATGTCACACCAAATTTGAACGCGGGCCCGCGCTCCAACCGCGCCGCACTGCAACTGCCGAACTACAAACGAGGCGGCGCGGGTGCAGGACAGAAGCGGCGCGAACGCGGGCCCGCGCTGTTGTATTACTATGGCGGCCATATTAGCAAGACACACCGGACGCAGGGCGGTAGCAGCGCGTTGAAAGCGGTTTTCGAATATTTAAATTTTTGACAACCGCCCGCGTTGCAACTGCTTTGAAACTGTGCTGCTTTCAGTGTGCCTCAGCCGCGCTGCAACTGCCCGCACTGCTTCTGACCCGCGTTTGGTCTGTGGAAGCCTTTAACGTCATCGCTCGCGAGTGCGACATAAATCTATGAAAATTTTAGTTCTTGAAAGTAGGGGCGCTGTTCGTTCGTTCGTTTCAGCCAAATGACGTCCACTGCTGGACAAAGGCCTCCCCCAAGGTTTTCCACAATGAACGGTCCTGCGCTGCCCGCATCCAGGCTCTTCCCGCGACCTTTACCAGATCGTCGGTCCACCTAGTAGGAGGCCTGCCCACGCTACGTTTTCCAGCCCGTGGGCGCTGTACAATCTATCATACATTCATGTAATTTTTTACCCAACTGCCCATTCGCTAGCGAGCACACCTAATGTAAACTAATGGGAAGCACATACGTCCTGGTATCATTTGAGTTATTTTACTTTTTGTTTATTTACAGAATAAGCGAAGCAGCCACTGGAATAATGGGTGCGATGTCGTCTCGCCTGGCATACATCACAGGGTCAAATACGATATCTAGACCCACACAGGAAGAGTGAGTAATATTGCCCATTTAGCTATTGAACAGTTAATTTTTAAAGCATCTGTAAAAACACATTTTATGTAAAAACGTTTTTATATCTGATTGTAACTTTCAATGATCAAGGCACTGCCTATTGAGGTGAGTAAACTACATATTCGTGAATCCTAGAAGTACACTTTCATCGATACACATGCAAAGTTTGCTTACGCGATAGAACTACCATGCGAAACATTTAACAGTCGTAAAAATAACTAATTTGTCAGTTTATATACTTACTGCAAAAGCCATCTTATTTTTGGTATAATATGCATGTTAGATAGTTGGTACTGTAGAATACGGTACCTTACAGCGGGTTCATTCTCAGTATGGCTAGGTTTTAGTTGTAATCACCTTCATACGTAGATAATTCGATGATTATGTTGATGACATGCGCGTGATCATCTGACGCATCATTTAGTGAACGTAAAAGTATTCAATATGAAATCAATAATAATAACTCCATCTACATATCGGTATCGGAATTCTTTACGAAATTAAATTCTTTTTTAGTTGTAAAATACTTTACATTTCATCTGTGTGCCTACCATGAGTTTACGTTAGGTGAGCTCGCTAGCGAATACGTCAAAAATTTCTATGAAGATTTTATTTCTTGAAAGTAGCCGCTAGGGGCGCTGTACAATATGTCATACATTTAAATGTCATTTTTTTACGCAGTCGCTAGCGAGCACACCTAACGTAAACTCATGGTAGGCACACTGAAGTGAGGCAATAATGTCACGAAATCATTTTACATACATTTTCACTAGTGTTGGACTTTAGAAACTGAGCCAACAGTCTAGTTTAAATAAATAAACAATAACACTTTTTTGCGCTTACTCCATTTCTATAGTCTGGTCTGCGAGCACGTAGAATTTTGTCCAATGACCCCAAGCTACCCATCCTTATCGCTCGCTCGTAATTATATTGCTGTCGCGAATGTACAACGGGCGGCCGCAGTGAGTGTGCGAGCGCGACAGCATCATAATTACGCGCGAGCGATAAGGATGGGTAGCTTGGGGTCATTGGTCATTCTACGTGCTCACAGACCGGGCTTTAGGCATTTTAATTCCATGTTCAATCATTACATCATTTAATCCGCAAGTTTTCCTACAGGTATAATGCTTTTCATTCTAGCCTGGCTGTGCGGTCGAATCTCGACGCGCTAATCGCCCGCAGTCCGTCCGACGAGTTCATATTCTCGGTGCCACGAGACCCCTACCTGTCGCCGTACTGGGCCGACGACCAGCTGCTTCACCAGTTCCCGCCAGTTAGAATACTCGTGAGTACCCACTTAATTTAGGTCTGTAGCAGATAAAAGTATTAGCACAGAATAATAATAAGTACTACGTACAGAAGTTTTACTTCGCGAAGGTATTTAAAAAAATGTATGCTCAATGTCATTAACAATATGGTGTAATTTAGCCTGTCTTAAGAGTCAAGCACCATTTTGTTGACAAACGTCAGTGATCGGCACTGCGCCGAAGCTATAGGGCTGACTTCGGTAAAATGATGTGACGTGAGGTGCCAAACTGCGGAAAATGGCGGAGGAAATACATGATTTAGAATGAATTATCATGAATAATATTAACTACTTATTTACCTCTCAGTGTCTTGAGGTAACTTATAAAAGTACATTCTGTGTTTTTATTATTATTTAGGCAGTTAAATACTGCACAGTATTTAGTACACCATTTTCTTTCTTTCTTTTATTCCATCATACACAAGAATACGCGTGCGTGATTCAGTGTTCGCTCGTATGTGAGGCCTTGTCGAATAGCATCCTGTAGGTGGGATATCGTGCGTGTTTTGTTTTCGATGTAAACTCGCGGAGATGAACAGGCCTGGTATTAGGCTGATTTGCACCATCTTACTTTAACTGTAACAAACGTCAAAAATCTGTCGAAACTCCATACAAAAAGCACCGGTTATCGTTATAGTTACCGTTAGTTAGGTGGTGCAACTCAGCCTTAGCTGTGTGGTCCCGGCAGAGTAAAAAAAGACCATCCCTACTCTTCCAGAGGATGTCGTAAAGGAGGAAAAAGCGAACATCAGGCCACTCCAATCCGTTTAAGCAGAGAGTAAATTAGAATGGGTTATCCTCTTGCAATGGAGACAAAATAATGAAAATGAATTTGATAAACTTACCGACCTAAAATTAACCAAATACAAATCTAGTTAACAGCAGTTGAAAACTTTGCCTTTATAAAGTTTCCGCGGTTTTCATTTATGACATGTGATGGTTTCAAAAAACTTCTTTCCATTTTATAGCTCAATAGCACATAGCACTATGCCCGTGCATAAAACTACAGTAAAGCTTCAACCACATCAATGCGTGCAGAGCGCGTGGTTGAAGCATAATACGTATCTGTATTGACATAATTCGTTTTATGGCGCTCTTTGAAGCGATGTTATCTACTCTACCTACCATATGTTATTGCAGACCGTGCATTTGGACCCGTGCCTGGATGACTGCGTGATGTTCGCGAAGAAGTTGAAGAGATTGGGCAACGTCGTGGGCATCGACGTGCTAGAGGGACTGCCTCATGGATTCCTTAATTTCTCATTGGTGAGTTCCTTTACAATACTCACCGTAACTGATGTAATAAAACCAAATTTTCATCAGAAATGTATACTCTGAATTTGCATTACATGTAAATCTGGTATAAACTTATAGGGGTTATACGCCACGGCCTCGCGGTTTTAATATGTCCATCTTATAAGACTAAAATTAAATACAGAAAAGTACGGACGCCACATTTAGTTACACTAAAGCATTGGAGATATTGTGTTCACTGTACACTGTAGAAATATCGCTTATATTATCAACTAGCTGACCCGGCGAACTTTGTTCCGCCTTAATGGCAATAAATAAGCAGACTTTTTTTTTAAATTTCGAACGGGATAAATAGTATCCTATGTCCTTCTCCTGGCTCTAAACTACCTCCCTGACAATTTTCAGCTAAATCGGTTCAGCCGTTCTTGAGTTATAAGTGGAGTAACTAACACGACTTTCTTTTATATATATAGATAGATAATGTGTCAATAAGGGTTTCCTTGATTGCGCTTACCAGTTGGCGCCACTGTCTTAGCCACCACAAGCAATTTAATTTAAGTGACAGTACCTTCTCGCCAGTGGCGCCAACTGATGAAACCCTCAAGACACGAAATCTTAAATACCATAGAGATATAGAGAGATGCAACTAATGCGCTGAGTTCGAAACTCAATGTCGCATTAGAAATTCACACACACAAAGTAATCAAAATACGAGGGCTGCACTAAAAGTATCGGGAATGGAATATTTCCACTGTTCCAGTCATATTAAAATCTATTTAATTGCAAAGTCCAGGGTTTTAAAAATCGTATACCATTTATTTATTTAAAAAAAGATTCTCGGTCGTATCACAAGGTCTTGTCAAACTTGTTTAGTCGTTGAGAAAATGGAATTGACTCGAGAAAATTCAAGAGCGATGATTTATTATGACTTTTGAAGTGGTTTAACACAAAAACAGTGTGTTGACCGGATGATTTCTGCATTTGGTAATGAAGCCCCATCCAAAACCACAATTTATCGCTAGTTTCCTGAATTTCAACGTGGACGTGTCAAGCTCAGTGATGATCCCCGTCAAGGTCGTCCAAAAACTGCAGTCACCTAAGAAAACGTTGATGCTGTGCGTAAGCTGATTGAAGAAGATCGACATGTGATATACCGCGAAATTCAGGCAACTTTAGACATTGGCATGAGTCAAATACAAATAATCTTGCATGAACAATTAGGTGTAAAAAAGTTGTTTTCCCGATGGATACCGCATTCGCTCTGTGAAGAGCAAAAAGCAGCTCGCGTTACTTGGTGCGTCAGAACTCTCGGGAGATTACATGCAGGATCCTCAAATGCTGTATACAACATCGTATCAGGTGACGAATCATGGATATACGCGTACGAACCCGAAACAAAAAACCAGTCACGAGTTTGGGTGTTCGAAAATGAATTAAAGCCAACAAAAATTGTTCGTTCACGGAGTGTTGCAAAAAAAATGGTGGCCACGTTTGTCTCCAAAACCGGCCATGTTGCGACTATTCCTCTTGGGGGACAAAGAACGGTTAATGCAGATTAGTATGCTAGCATTTGTTTGCCACAGGTCGTTTCTGAACTCCGTAAAGAGAACTGCAACCGCCGCATCATCCTCCATCACGACAATGCGAGTTCTCACACCGCGCACTGAACAAAGGAGTTTTTAGAGCAAGAAAACATAGAATTATTAGTCCATCCGCCGTACAGCCTCGACCTAAGCCCTAATGATTTCTATACTTTCCCTTAAATAAAGAATAAATTGCGTGGTCAGAGATTTTCATCACCTGAAGAAGCTGTGGAAGCCTACAAAACGGCCATTTTGGAGACCCAAACTTCCGAATGCAATGGTTGCTTCAATGATTGGTTTCGTGTATGGAAAAATGTGTCAAATTTCGCGGAGAATACTTTAAAAAGAAATACATTTTTAAATAGTAATGTTGTTTCACTTCCTTGATTCCCGAAATTTTCAGTGCCGCCCTCGTATGTGCTTAATATCCTCTGCGGTATCAGCACTCAACATTCGAATAATCTTTAGTACATTACATTATGACGTCTCTGCTGTCATCATTGCTTTCACGAGCAATGTGTTCTGTTTTTGGGCATATTGTTGCGACACCGGCCCCGCCCCCTTGTCACGTCTCCCATTAGTTTCTGTGATCTGTGTTAAATACCTACGTTAATTAATGTTTGTTCCACAGATGGCCAAAGAAGCGAACGAAGGATCGAAGCTATGCGTTGAGCGCATCAAGCAACTTCTAGACCTCGAGGCGGCGCCGGCGCCCGACCGCGACTTATGAATGTGCGGCCTCTGCTGCCACACGTAGCCTGACGCGTGGCACCCTTAGGACGCCAAGTAACACCGTAGGACATTCCCTAGCTAGTCCAGAATGAAATAAGCCTTATGGTAATGTCATACGACCCAAATTACGGGAGCACACGTGGGAATAGCATTGGGTTCATAGGAATTTCGCCTCTGTTTGCATTGAAAGATTCGTGCGTTTTTGGTGCGCATGTTTGTGACACCTGATATAGAAAATTGGTGTGAGACATAGAGACGTCACATTGCGTACTTTATGGTCGTAAAATACAGATGATCTCCCGTTTTTTGCATCAGTTCTTAAAGTGAATGAACTAAATTGAAAGGAATGGTAAGTTAACAAAAAATACCAATCAACCAGGGCCATTATGAAATGGCCCTGCTGGAAGGGCTTTTCGGGTCTCGGGACCGGGTACGATTTTGGAATTACAAAACTTACGAGTGAAAAATTCATGAGTGTAGATCGACCACACATACATCTTAATTTTAATGTAATGGTCCAACGGCGAATATGTAAACAATACATAATGAAATGTCGCTAACCCGTCGACCTACAAAATGAGGAATTTCTTCAAGGAATTTTGAACTTTAGATCTGTATCATAAGACGCAAAATCAATTAAGTACTTGTAATTTTGTGATGTGTCATGCGCTGGCGAACTTACAACTATGACGTCGGTGACTTCGTCATACTCGCACAGTAAAGGTCGTGATAGTTGTAAAAGGACGTGAGTTTTCGGATATTTTAATCTATTGACTGTGTAAATCCATTGTCATCAGTAAGTTGCCTTGATTATTGACGTTTGCTTCTTCTGTCTATTTATTATTGTGCTATACCATATTTCAATTGGTGAGTATTTATTATACTCAAAATAAGTTTTATTTATTTATTTCATTAGCAAATTTGAGCTCTAAAATGAGCTAAAGACATGTAGATAAACAAAGATTTGAGTGACATGAATCTTCTTAATCCATCCATACATAAATCACAATTTACTAATTACTAACATCACATACATACTTTATCATTTAACGTAAGAAAGAAAGCATGCAATACAAATATGAGCATTTAGTTATTTATAAACAGCGTGTCGTTTTGTCCGAACGTTTTTTTGAAATGTGTGTAAAAAAATTCAAAATGCATGTTGCCAAAGTAAGAGTTCAAATCGAGTGTTTTGTAAATCGATTGTTTTTTCTGTGGTCTCAAACCCACTGTATTCGTATTTGTGTATTATATTCTATCTACTACTACTACTTATCTACTGGTATAACGCATGGTAGGGAAGAGGTGCGTGAATGTGTACAGTCAGCGTCAAATAGTTCATGACACCCAAAGTAACCAAAAAGTTTGCAACACGTCTTTGTTACAATTTGAAAATGCAGGTTCTGTTGTCTACTTTTAACATCTTTGGGTGTCACGAACTATTAGACGCTGATTGTATGTATCACATCATACATTATTAGTAGGCGCGCACACCGTTGATTTTTAGTTGGCCGATAGTTGTGCCCGATTTTAAATTGTATGAAGAATCGGCCAAATCGAATCGGCATAGTGTGCGCACTGCCATACATGCCCATACTGATCAACTGCCCGACTAAACTATCGGCCGACGAAAAATCAAACGGTGTCCGCCTACTCTTATAGTGAGACTTTAAATGTGCTTTCTGACATGTATACTAGGCCATCTCTGTTACGTCATATTATGTCACCCCTCACGCACCTCTCCGCTGGAATCTATTCAGATGCTTCATACCTACAGTAAATTACAAAATCCAATGTACTACGTACGGCACATGACATTCACAAGTAGGTTTAAAACTCAAATACAATCATGTTTCGTTGATAGTTGAAAGCTTAATTAACTTACGTACGTGCGAATACCCATATCCATGTTCAGGATTTTAAAAGGGAATATTGTAAATGCATTTTAAATCATTGTTGAGTTCCTAAGATGTATTTATTACGAACGAGATAGTAAATATTAATATGATATTGAAAGTAATGTTCTAATGTCCAATTCGTTATGTTAAGTAAAATAATAATCGATTCCATATAACATAAACAAAATGTATATTTGATGCTCGTCACTGAAAAGCAGAGAGTGAATTCTTCAATAGCTCGTAGAATATTAAACAACTCTAATAACTACATATTACATAACGCTTTAAAAACAAAATTTATCAACCAATTATAGTTTTAATAAAAATAAACTATTTAGTTATTAAATCTTTTTACTTTACGTAACGAATTATGTACCTAATATTTTATCGATGTTTATTAAATAGTTTTGGAGTTGCGATTTGAATAATGGAATTGATGAAATCGAAGTACCTGTACTGTATAAACTTACACGATGATGTTATTACGAGAAGTAATTAAGATTTTTAAATGAAGTATTAACCGAATCGTAGATGCTACGTAAAATACTTTTACTTGTTGTGTTTATTTGTAGTTTTTTATGATAATTATGACGTCGAATGTACCGTACTCGTTTTGTTAGAGAGCTAGAAGTAAATACTTTAAAACCTTATCTCATTTTTAGTATCTTTAAAATATTAATTAGTTGGTCTATTCTGCAAAATGATTTCTACATTTCCGCTCTACCTATCCTTTTCACACACTTGTGCGGTTGATATAATATAGTGAGCAAGAGAGACAAATATAGATAAGAATATTAAAATCGTTTTGTAGAATAGTGCTTTAGATGTTCGTTTAGAGTTGTATCTACAAAATTTTAATACCATGTTTACCTAGACTAGCGAAATATAAAATTATTTCTAACCTATCTCACAAATCTATGTGTAATGCAACTAAATAGTATTTGATTAACTAAATTGCGGTTTTAAAACTAGAAAAGCATTGAAATACTTGAGTCGGTATTGGCTTTGGATGTTACATTTCATTGTTTATTTTATCGTTAAATGAATGCAATATGACATTGTCTGTGATAGTGAAATGAGGCTTTGTGAAAGCATAACAGTATTCTAAAATGCACGATTATAAAATCAACTTGTAAAATATATTGTATGTTGTTATATCTGTTAGTGTAATTAAAGAATTTGTAAAAATGTATTTAAACGATATTTTTATAGCATAAAGATAACTGTCCACGTACATGAAAAATTATATAAATTACTTGTGGAAAACATAATCATACTACTAAATAATTTTAAAGGACGCAAATATGTCAGGCCTTAAATTGGAAATGAGAAAATTGTATTTCGACCAAAGAAGTCCATAGCAAAAATGTCTACTAGTCAGTTCGACAACATTGTACGTCTTATATTTAATTAAACTAATGCTAAAAATCTTTTGTTTTATTTACTTACAACTCCACATTTTGTACCATTTACCAAAGTTAGAAAAAGATAGCTCAGGTTCATTTGTTTTCCTAATAGGTACCTATAATTTTTCTCGATGATTATTCGATTTCCTGTTACTTCATAAAAGCCTGTCCTTGATAGTATACATACCATCTGCGTAATGCGTAAGCATAATCTTGATGGCCGTGTTCCCGATTGTTATTTTAAAGATTACTAATACTGATATTGTTGTGTCGAACTAACTAAACTGCATTACTGCCAAGTGCCAACCAATTCTGGGAAGTAATTTGAATAACAATAAAATCTCAATGATATTGTTAATTATGTTTATTTTATGCTAATGCTAAATTTGCAGTGAACATGATGTTTAACAGATACGGTTTAGAAAGAGCAGTGTATGAGACACAATTGACTTTTTGGTAACAGTTCATGTTATAATACAATGACTTAGTTACAATTATTATAATTTATGTGTATAGAAATCAGGCTAAAATATTAAATAATACAAAAAATTTAAACAAAACAACAAAAATTATAAAAAATTCTTTGAGAACCAATTTGTGGATATGGTGCAGAATAAGCCAAACTGGTTGAAATAAATTGAATTCGAAACCAAAGCTTATTAACGCCAGCACAATTAAAACAAGTTCCTCACCTAGTAACTTGAACAAACAAATCAATGGTCATTTACAATCGACTGTGAGATAATTACTTATAATAACTGCTCAATATTATATCGACAAATGTATACTAGAAGAGGATTTAGAAGATCTTCAAATCTGCTACATTATTTATTACATTATAAAGACAGTAAAAAAATGGACAGATAACTTAGAATGATATTTATGATATAGTTAAAAGAATGCCTAGAGCTAAGCATTATCATATATTTTTACACATATCATTAGAATGAAATTACCAAGAGAGTTCATTTACAAATTCAAAGCTATCATGAATGACAAAAGTCAGATGTCATTTCCTGTACAAAATGATACTAAATTATTCAAAACACACTTCAAAATGCAATACGCATTCAGTGAGCTCCTTTCGTCGACAAGCATTAACTATGGAAGTATTCTGTACAACATGAATGAAAAGAGTCCTGAAATGATCAGTCATTTTAGTTTTAACTTTATGGCCTCTAAACCATGACTTATTGTAAACTCATTCATTAATGTCTTATTTTTATTCAAAACTGTATGTTAACAAAGTGACTTAAGACTTATTATTTAATCACTTGCTTTTTCACAATAACAACCAAGTTGAGGCTTTTAGGAGTAACTATTTGGGGTTCCATGGAGCTCAATCGTGACCATTGGTTTTCGCATGTGGAATCGACCCATTGAGTAATGGTGCAGCGGGGGTTGTCTTTCTGATTGTCTTGAGGAGTACATGAGCGTCTGCAGGTTCTATTCGCTTGTAGTAGTGTTCTTTCGTCTCCACAATTTCAAACCCAAACTTCTTGTAAAAATCTATTGCGCCTTCATTATTTACTTGGACATGCCTGAAAAATGAAAGCAATACATATTATGACAATATTAATGAACATGGCATTCATAAAAATAAGGATTACTTGGGAATTGTATTTCAAACTGAATATTGAAATAAAAAGCAGATTTAAAACTTTTCCACACCTTCAGCTATGAACAAACTATATGCCCAACAAATAAGGACAAATCATTAATATATTGATGGTGTAAAATTTAAACAATAACAGCTTTATACTTTTAGTTCTGATAACAGTATCAATCTAACATGAGTGGTTATGTAGAACTGTGTCACAAGTACAATTCACACCAGTCCAGCTAACAGATAAGGAAATATAGCTAAACGCTATTGAAAATCTAATTGAATCAGCTTTAATTCATAAACTATTGTAATTTACACTGCCATTGCACGCTATATTATATTTCGCATGATAACATCAAAGTAGACAGCATTATTATGCTAAAAGCAGTCACTAGCTTAGCCTTGCCTTAACAACAGATTTCCTTAACCAAATAACAGATACATAACCTTGAATCATTGTTACAACATCAAAAAGGGCTTAGCAGGTTACCAATTATGCAGTTGAAGTGTTCAGTAATTTAATTAGCAATTCACGTGTTGAATATGAGTACTTACAAGAAAATGCTGTCGAAATTTCCATCTTGTTCAACATACTTGAGCACATGTTCTACCATCAATGTTCCTATGCCCAGTCTTCTGTATGGGTACAAGCATCCCAGCGTCATTATATACAACCGCCGGGAGTTCTCCGACGTATCTATCCTACAGCACACTGCCCCAACGACAATGTCATTGTAATAAGCTAGTTTTGCTAATTCACCAGCTTCTAAAACGTCTTTGTAGAACTTGTCGTTGTAAGACACTGGAAACACGACTGTATTCAGCTTTTTCAACTGCTTTATATTATGCGGTGTCACGTCGCCAAGTTCTATTTTAGCTCTGGAAGTGTAAAGATGATTTTTATACAATAAATTTGCACAATTTCGGTATCAACGAGGTTGCAATTAGGACTTGCTAGATTTGAACAAATCTATCGAGTGATAAGGATAAATGACTATTAAATACAACGCTGAGTGAAAATGTTACTTACCTAGTCATTTTAATAACTATTCTAATAAAAACACTACAATTTTAAAACTAATCTAACCATTTAACACAGTTATATCACACGAGATCAATCCCGCCATCTGCCACTAGCTGTCGCTCTGTTCGCCATTATTTTTGACAGCAGACTTTAATGTTACCATGCTGCTATTCAAATATTATAATTCGCTCAGCTTACAAAAGATGATAATATAATTTATCAACTATTTACGCCTTTTTCCGAAACAGTATGACCTACAAACAGTAAACATATGTTACAAACTGCATGTTAACAGAGCGACAATGCATAAAGGGCTTTTAATTTTTTATAAATCAACATTGAAGATGAAAGGAGAAAAATATGAAATAATACATTAAACTACTAAATGCAACGAATATTCTTTACTGGCAATTCTGTAGCTTTCGTTCAGAAATCTTATAGCGCAATAAAAAAAGCGTTCAGAAACCGAGTAGTAATATGCCATAGACTATAAAATTACTTTTGTAGGCAAAGGAAAAATATCGCAAATGTTGTCAAATTACGCGTGAGCTCAAGAGCTCATCCCGGGCCCCGGCTCATCCCTAATCCCATGCATTTTACCTTTACAAAAATAAAATGGCGCGGTGATTCGAAAAAACATCGTAATTCAATTGTTTCATTTGTAAAACGTCACATACTTCTGAAATTCTTCTAAAAAACGATAATTTCGTTATCAATTCTTATCGTTTGCGCAAAATGTTACTAAATCAGTTGCGACATGTGAGGTCTAAAGCAAACTTCAATAATTTCGTGCATAATCAGAAGTTTCATACTTTAGATCGAGCAAGATACCAACTTGCTACGTCTCACGAAGCTCGTATGTCTCCAAACGCCGACACAACCACAGTGAAAAATGTTGAAATAAGCCCTCCTAACAGCCGAATACTGGGTGAAATTTTCTCAACAACTAGAGTGGTGCCAATGGTTTTGTCTAACAAGGAGCCGGTTATTTTATCCTTCGACGATGTGCCTGGTCCGAAGACGTTGAAATACTTGTCGAATGTGCGGCAATATTTGTCACAAGTTGGTACTCAACTCATGGCTGGGGCTCTGACGGTTGGGCTAAATATTGGTAAGTTGAAATTACCTTTAAATACTTCAATTTACGTGTAACATGTTACCAATAGGGATTTTCTACCTTTAAAAATCTCTCAGGAACATATATCAACAACCGAAAGCCGCTAAAAAGCCTATCCGTGCTGTTCGACGAATATGGCCCAGTAGTTCGCTTCGTCAGCCCCATGGGAGGAGACATAGTCCTCATAAACCACCCGGACCACATCCAGAAAGTGTACACCATGGAAGGAGAAAGCCCCGTCAGATCCGCTCTGGACTCCTTAGAGAAATACAGGCTGGAACATAGGAATCATGCATTTAGCGGAATTTATTCAGTGTAAGTAAAATCCCTATCGTACGCTTTATCTCGCAGTTGTTGTGGGCGACACTAAAACATTACACAAATTATTTTAAATCAATAGTTTTTCCCGCGTAAGTGTCGGTCGGTCGCCGTAATACAAACTGTCCTAACTTTTCACTGGTTGGGATTTTATTGTTAGAAGCTGTAGATCCTGGCTACACAGGAGTTGCAGCGCTGGGAATAGTCCCGTAACTTTTCCCTGGATGTTAAACTATCTTCATTAAAATGCTGTATACGTCTAAAACTGCTGCTGCTCCTGCAGTTGCTAAGATACTTATAATCGGCCGTTTGGTGTAGTGGTTCAGAACGGACTACTATTCCGAGAGGTCCCGGGTTCGATTCCCGGCGGGGCAGAAATTGAATAGATGAATTTTAATTTTTGTGACGGATCTGCTGGGTGTTAAGTACTATGTATGTATGTACTTAAAAAGTACATATTATTATTTATTTATTTTCTCCCAGCCACGGCCCCGAATGGATCCGCCAAAGGAGCACCGTGTCGAGCCCGCTGCACGACGCGGTCGCGCTCCACATGCACGGCCTCAACGACGTCTGCGAGAGTTTCGTGCAGAAGGTCTACAATATGAGGAACCACCAGGACGAGGTGCCCAAGGACCTTATGAAGGATATCCATAAGTGGGCGTTTGATTGCATTGGTCAGTATTCTTAGCTAGTATTAATCTTTGTATTTTGAGATGCCAGCACCGCTGGTCGATTTATGACAGGGTCTTTCTTCATCAGGCAGTATTCCCGAACCAGTAAAAAATATAGTGTGGCACCACGCCCATTCACGAGGTGAACAGTCGACCTTTTAGGTATAGTCTGGTCCCTAAGCACGTAGAATTTTGTCCAATGACCCCAAGCTACCCATCCTTACTTATCGCTCGCGCGTAATTATATTGCTGTTGCGCTCGCACACTCACTGCTGCCGCCGGTCGCACACTCACTGCTGCCGCCGGTCGCACAGTCGCGACAACAATATAATTACGCGCGAGCGATAAGGATAGGTGGCTTGGGGTCATTGGACAAAATTCTACGTGTTCCGCGAC
The DNA here is from genome assembly GCF_004193835.3 of Ostrinia furnacalis. Taxonomy (NCBI): domain Eukaryota; kingdom Metazoa; phylum Arthropoda; class Insecta; order Lepidoptera; family Crambidae; genus Ostrinia; species Ostrinia furnacalis. The sequence goes on along the minus strand of NW_021130689.1, from coordinate 402,878 downwards.
CAGATCTTAGCAGGAGCAGAACGCGCTGGATGCAGGCAAGTCGTTAAAATGTAGACGTTGCAAACTTTTTGGCTACTTTGGGTGACACGAGCTATTTGACTCCTTCCGATTTCCCGATTCCCTTTAAGAAATAAGACAATCCAACTAATCACGTTTATTCAGGGTTAATCGTATTCTCGAAGCGGTTCACGATGTTGGATACGGAGCTCATCTACAGCCAGTGCGACATGTCGTGGCTGTACCACAGCCTGGAGAAGGCCACGGAAGCGATCGTCAAGTGCGAGTCGGGCATGCACCTCTGGAAGTTGTTCACCACCCCGGCTTGGTATTCGCTGGTGAAGAACTGCGATAGTTTGGACAGGTACTTAACATCTATTTGTCATCATTTCCAAACTTTTTTTGTCTATTCCAGGTGATCAAAGTGGACCCCAAGCGACATTTTGGTGTCTTTTGATCACACATGGATAAGTCTATTTTGATCACCTAGGAGGTGATCTTATCCATGGGTGATCAAAGGATACCAGTGTCGCCTGGAGTCCACTTTGGTCACCTGGGTGATCAAATTTTAATAGACCATTTTTTAACATGAACAACGAAAGCAATGTCTCAGATGGGAATTGAACCCAACCTTTCGCGTGCCGGGTGACTGCTCTCACTCAGTGTCTCAGCAGATTTTTTTTACATATTTAGAGAAATGTTTAACGCACTTATATTTTGTTGCAGTTTGATAGGAAAGCATGTCATGGAGGCAGAACAGTCAATTTCAATTAAAAACAAAACTGAAAATGTTTCAAGTAAGAATCTACAAAATTTACAGATAGCATAGCGTAAATATTAACATCACTAATTAGAACCTTATGCCATTAGCTGAGATAACGAAGATTTCTAATATAACTATCTTAGGGTAATTGTTTAGTTGAACAGAATAACTATTCTAAACAAATGTATTTTCAGGTCAACATTCTTTGATTGACACCATGTTACTGGGAGAGGAGAGAATGAATGCAGAGGATATAACCACAGTAATTATGGATATGCTACTAATTGGAGTCAACACGGTAATGATTTTGAACGTACAAAAATTTAAAAGGAGCGATATGATGTATTTAGAATTTTAGATTCTTCTTTATCCTCCTGAGACCCAGACCCCTAAAAATTGTCGGATTGTCTTGAATTTTGGAAGGCAGGCTAAGTTTCATATGTACAACTAACAAAAAATGCGAAAAAAAATCTAGCCCCCCTACATACGCCAAAATGGGGGGTGTCACCAGTGACACTACGGGTTTCAAAGACATTAAATTAATTAATATTTTAATTACTTCAGGTATGGTAAAATAGGTGTTTTCAGTTTCAAATTGATCTGCAATTGTTTAGAATCATATAAGATTTACTTTTTAACAGCTTTTATTGAACTTGTTACTACAAACTTTAATTTAACTTGCTATAAATGTGTGAATGTATGTTTGAGTAAAATCTTGGAAGCTGAATTAGAGCTACTTCCTGCCAACCGATTGAGCTGAAATTTTGCATAGACATGTAACTCAGATGAGACTTCAATATAATGAGGTCATGGAGCTGATCTGATGATGGAGACGGAAGGTAGCCATAGAAACTCTGTGACTAAACGATGTAACTCTGTCGAGTTTTGACTCATTTGATTGGTATTGACAAGTACTCTGGTCTTGGATGATATCCAGGGTCTGATCTGAGGATGGAGCATCAATTTTTTCATCATCAGTATCATATAATTGACTTGACGTTACCATCAGACAATCCTAAAAAGGACCATATTTCAAATCACGAGTGCCCAAAGTGTCACCAGTGACACTCGAATTAATTGACGAAAATACTTATTACAATAGAAACATTTTAATAGTTTTATCGCACAATCTGAGAGATATATTACCGTAGCACACAGAAAACACAAAACAATACCAAAAAACTTGTTTTAAATAATATTTTCTTTTTTTGGAATGTGTCATGTCGGAGGTCGCGCGAATTCAAAATTTCAATTAATGTTTACAAAATCAAAAACCCTTTCGTGCGAGGCATAGCAATTTTTTGGATATGTGACATATTCCAACGTTTTACACACTTTTATTAATTTTCATAAATACTAATAAATGGCGCTGTAAAAAAAATATATACACAAGTGTCACGAGTGACACCGGGGGTCTCAGGAGGTTATGTTTTCGTCTGCAACTCACACATTCTTGTTCCAGATTACCTCATCAATGGCATTCCTCTTATACCATTTAGCTAAATATCAGAGGGCTCAAAAACATCTCCATGAAGAAATTGGTGATCTGTCAATAGATCTAAAAGATTTTAAAAATATAAAGGAGAAGACACCTTATCTCCAAGCATGCATCAAGGAGAATCTAAGGTGATGATCAAATAAAGTGCTATAGGCATAAGGGGGCGTCCATAAATTACGTGAGACAATTTTGGCCATTTTTCAACCCCCCCGCCCCCCTTGGTGAGATTTGGTGAGATTTTGCCTGACCCCCTCCCCCACCCCCCTAATCTCACGTGATATTTAATAAAATGCCCATTTTGCAATGTCTATGCTTCGAGTATATTAGATTTATATGAAAAAATCAGTAACCCAGTGTAGATTTGGTGAGATTTTGCCTGACCCCCTCCCCCACCCCCCTAATCTCACGTGATATTTAATAAAATGCCCATTTTGCAATGTCTATGCTTCGAGTATATTAGATTTATATGAAAAAATCAGTAACCCAGTGTCGTGCCACACGCAGTGCAGGGTTCCGTAGCTTCCCGTCGTTTAGTAAGACAAGCAATTGCTTCAACCTAGGACCAGTTTTTTGATTCATAGTTAAAATAACTAATTGTTAAATTTTGCTACTAATGGTTAAATATTAATAAAATGTAAACTAATAGTTAAAAGATGTACTAAAACTACTCAATTTAAACATTGTTAAAAAAACATTTTTTTCTGTTATTTAACCACTTGTCATTTGATATCTGTCAAATTTGACTATTGGTTACTTTAACTACGAATACATAATATTTTCATACTTATGACATACATTTTTAGGGTTCCGTAGTCCTGACAAGAAACCCTTATAGTTTCGATATGTCTGTCTGTCTGGGGTTTCGCTTGGAAATTATTGGCACTGAGGAGCTGTAATTTTGTGAAGGTATGTATATTAATCACGCCGACAAAACGATAAAATAAAATTTCTAGGGTAGCTCCCCTGCATGTAAAGTGGGGATGATTTTTTTTCAAGGAAAACTATAACGGTTAAGATACATTACTTAGTTTAAGAGTAATAGTCATTTGACTCATGTATTAGACAATTTCTTAACCAGTAAAAATTCCTTAGAAGAAAATATGAAAAGTGACTTTAGATGAAGTAATTGCTTGCTTCTGAAATATACATATTGTGGTAACGACAGACAACTACGGAGCCCTACACTGCGCGTGGGACGACACGCACTTGGCCAATTTATTACGCAATAGCGATGCTGATGACGTTTTTTTTTAAGTTCGAATTTTCTTAACTTCGACATTTGTTCTGCTTCTTTAGTGTTCACAAATGCAGATGGAGGCATTTTTAGTTTAATTTGACTAGACGGTTTGGAATAAATTGTCATTATCATCATAAAAAAAATCCTTTTTTTTTACTTCAATAACCCAGTTTTCTGGTAATTTTACTCTATTTCTTGCGGGAAAAATTACGTGATATTTTCCGAGACCCCCCCTCTCCCCCACGTGAGATTTAGTGAGATTTTCGGTGACCCCCTCCCCCCCCTAAAAGCCTCACGTAATTTATGGACGCCCCCTAATGTACAACTGGGGGGTTCCTGTCTGGGTCAAAATTAATGCCGCGAGGCTGCCAATGTGTTTTTTTAAGGACAGCTCTGTCACATCACATGTCACCCCTCAGTTAAACACAATCCCTGAAATTTTATTAGAAAGGAATAAAATTATAATTGAGATATTTTTGTTTCAGATTAGTGCCTCCAATCCCAGTACTTACAAGAATTTTGCCCAAGAATATAATATTGGACCGATACAAGTGAGTGCTTTATATTATTTTTATTCTGTGTAAAAACATAAAGTAAATTCATAGATAGGCATAGATGCCTAAATTAATTCTAACACTATTATTAATTTCTGGCAGCTATGCTCTACATTTAAGTTTAAAAAAATATCTGAAAAGTTAATTTTCCATTAATGAAGATACTAATTATTGGACATTGATTACAGTATACCACGTGGCACTCTTATCATAATGTCAGCGCAAGACACAGCCCTCAAAGAGAGCAACTTTGAAGATGCCAATGCGTTCAAGCCTGAGAGATGGAACAGCCCTGATGCTAAAGATTACCATGCTTTTGCTTCTATTCCGTTTGGTCATGGTGCAAGAAAATGCTTAGGCCAGAACGTTGCAGAAACCATGATGACCCTGCTGACGATTAGGGTAGGTATTTGCTGTACTGCATTTGTTTCATTTTTAGAGTATAAATATTATTTTACTAGATTTGTTGGTCCTAGCCCATAGTCTTTGGGTTATGTCACTGCTCCTATGTTATAATTAGTGGTTTTATCTCTATTATTTCAGTTGGTGCAGAAGTACAAGCTGGAATACCATTATGGAGACATTGAGCCAACTAAGACTTTTATTGCTAAACCGAACAGAGCTCTAAAGATAAGATTTATTGATAGGACCCAATAGTGCGACTGATACTTAACAAGAGCTTAAGCTTGAAGTAAATTCAAACAAATGTGTTTATAGATTAATTTTATTATTATAACTTGCTAATAAAATTTAAAAATATGACATACATTGTTTATTTATCACACAGCTAGATTTTTAATGGATAAAAAGGATTTTTGTTTAGCACTAAAGTGATTATAAAAATTAAAGGATAATACGTAGGCTGATTACAAAGTTTCATAATGATATAGGTAAACAATATTGCTCAGATACCTAGTGTATTACATTGCATACCATTTGGTACCTAAGTAGGTCATCTAATAAAACTATATTAAACCTAGAGCTAATATTGCCATGATGACTACCTGTGGCGCCTTGATGTAAATATGTTCAAGTATTTCCCTCTCGTCATTTCCTTGGCCTCCTCTAGTCCCAGTTGATATGCCATGTCGTGAAGCTTCTTCACTTCCAAAATTAGACCACTCGCAGACAAAGAGTTCAGTTCTGAAAATAGAAACAAGAAATGTTGAAACATAGGTACTTTGTTATCAGCTAAACTTGTTTTAAAAAACCTAGGCTAGGTATTATTTTAGAATTTGCATCTTCTGGGTCTAACAGATTTGATGTTTAGTGAAGAATTTACCACATGTAGAGCAACCAACACGGCTTAAAATAGCTAAAATGATTATTTCTAGTTTTGAAAGAATTAACCAAATGCTTAGAGTTATGACTTACGTTGCATATAAGTGTAGTCTTCCTTGGTCAAGCCTTTATTCCAGGATGGGGGAGATTGATTGGCATTCTGCACTGGCGCAAACTCCGATACTCCAGGTACTGTAAACGAGTCATTTGAAGATTTAGACTCCTCATCACATTTCGTTATGTTATTTCCATCATCCATAGCAAACCAAAAGTTTAAAATTATGAACGGTTACAACCGAAATGCCAAACAACAAAATACAACAACGCCATGGAGAACGGACGATGAATGGAATGACATCACAAATCCCGCGATTTTTGAAAATCACAACAATCGATTACTTTGGTTATGATTATTTTAATTGATATTAAACACATACTCTGTTCAGGCCATAGCTCCGGTGATGCACGATCGAGCTTCTCTAAACTGAGAAGACTTTCTTCCAATGATGTCAGAGGAATATCATCAGATGTGGTTTGGCCTACAACAAAACAAACATTCACCATGAAATTACCACTGAAAATAGATGGAACTGCTTCAATTGTTAAAAGTCACAAACGATTATTTAAAATGGTGTTATTTTTCGATCAATTCCACGAATTAATTCCGAATAAGAAGCTATTTTACCTTCCTGCACAAAAGAATTCTGTTTCGCGGCCATTTTCCAATTTTTGACAACATTAATTCCATTCATAGACAAACCATAGATCAAAAAAGATCTATAGACACGTTGTAATTATTGCCAAGCTGAAAAATATTTAAAATATACTTTTGGTAGAAACCAAAGTTTTGAGATGTTCTCCCAGAAATAGTGTAGTGCACATTTGTCGTCAGTATAGTGAGACTATCGATACGGCTACAGCTAATAGAAAATGTTATCTTATGATCAGACAACAAGAGAAAGATGAATAAAATACATTAATCTTTCTGAATGAGCAATTTTGGACGCATGCTGATAAAGTGGGATAATAGTCAACAAGCCATAAAACAAGTCACAAGTAGTTTTAAACCAGAGCCCCGATTACGGTAATTTTTAACGTCTCCAATCCAGACACGCTTCTCGATTCTGCGATACGATTGGTCGTTCAACAGCGTACGTCAGCTGTCAGGGTCTGGATTGGAGACGTTAAAAATTACCGTAATCGGGGCTCAGTACCTACATAATTATACAATATCAAACGTGCAGCGGGCATATTGACGAAATAAAAATATTATTAGGTATGTTCTAAATCGTTCTCCTACTACAACGCGACATGCATGATGCCTAGAATGCTGGCTACATTTCCGCGATGAATGGCCAAACTGATTCGTTAGCCAAGAAATGCGCCTGAGTCCCGATTACGGTAATTTTTAACGTCAACAATCCAGACACGCTTCTCGATTCTGCGATACGATTGGTCGTTCAACAGCGCACGTCAGCTGTTTTGACCAATCGTATTGCAGAATCAGAAACGCATCAGAAACGCGTCTGGATTGTAGACGTTAAAAGTTACCGTAATCGGGGCTCAGTTCTCATTTTCCCACTTGATCCCTACGGACCATAAATTCACTATTTTATTATTAATTTGATGTTGTATTCAATAAAATTTCTTTTTTGTTTGCCTCGTTATTACTTTTGGTAATGAAACTATTAACCAATCGTAAGGAATCAACTTCTTTTATCAGATGCTATGTTGAATTACGGGCTCGGGCTCGGGTTAAAATGGGCTTCAGTTAACTAACAGTGCTCGCGACTTCAACATGGGAATTCCTCTAAAAACCGTTCTATGTTTTCCCTGGGTCTCAAACTGTCTTGAAATCGGTTCAAATGTTCAATGGTTGTAAAGAATATCAAAATTGTTCTTCCATCCTCTCAAATTTTAAAATGTATTGTTTTAGTATGGTAGGAAGGAAGGATCTAATTACACTTATTTATGCCCTCGGCTTCGACATTTCGATTTTAGATTGGGTTCTTTCTTACAATCATGACGATCAACAAAGTACCCACTAATTTGTGTGCTAGACAAAGTGCACATTATAAACGCTAATTAGTCGAAAAATATTTGAAATCCCTTTTTTTGTATGGAGATTTGACGGATTTGATTTTAGATTCGATCAAAAAGTAAAAGTGCAACAAACTGAATGAATTGATTTTATGTTATTACTTACAAAATGTTATGACACATTTGATAAATTAACGAAGTCCATAATTTAATTTAATTAAAATGGACGGACTATGTTAAGTTAACCATAGTCACGTTAGATAGATATCGATAGTGACCAGATTACTGTCCAAAAGCATCACTAGCTACTACCCATTGGTAGTTTTCTTCTCTTTCTTTCCGGCTGTCAACTGTGGACAAGGTGCGTACGCCACATGGTTTTTCAGTGAAATAAATAGTGAAATCTCTGGTTATTGTATCGTAAATACGGTCAAAAACATAAAAGGTAACGTAGATTAAACATACGTGCTGGTTTGACTCCAATTCACAATATTAATATTTTGGTATAGACCGCAAATCTACCACGAAGCACCATGCCAATACTTCCATGTAATGGACTAACAAAGTTTATTATTGAGTTAAATACACGCTGAAGTGTAAAGCATTACCTGTTTAATTATTTAAAACCTGATGCAACTTATTTACCCATTGGTAATGTCTGGATATGATCACAAATTTTACATAACCTAACTTCGTATCAATACAAGCCATACTCCAGCTCATACCAACAGTGTACCGTAGAAAACACAGCTTGTTACTACGTAAAGTGGCACCTAATTACAAACTTATGTAGAATATGTGTTTTTATTATCTCTGCTATAGTTTGGCGGGTAGTCAATTTCATGGGATATCTCAGGGTTTAACTGACCATTACCTCTTAACAATTCCAGATGCGTTCCGTCACGCTCAAGGATGTCGAACAAGACAAGGTCGTCAAGACCGTAGCTGCTCACTTGAAGAAGTAAGTAAAATTCCTTGAATAATAATTTCTACCTTGCTCTGTATCACTTGTTCCAAACATCAATATTAAATTGGGTAAATCTTATTTGAAATGTAGTGCCTTTACTTATTTATATTCTTATTTTCCTTTCAGGACCGGCAAAGTCAAGGTCCCAGAACACATGGACCTCGTCAAGACGGCCCGTTTCAAGGAGTTGGCCCCCTATGACCCTGACTGGTTCTACGTACGTTGCGCTGCCGTTCTCCGTCACATCTACATCCGCTCCCCTGTTGGAGTAAAGACAGTCACCAAAATCTTCGGTGGTCGCAAACGCAATGGTGTCACTCCCTCACACTTCTGCAGGTAAATGTCTTAATTTTTAAACTTATGGTGGTGTGCTTTGTATTTAAATTCATTTATGTGAAGAATCAGAAAAAATGTGATTAATCCTGAGTTGCACATTAGTTTTCAATGTACAATTTATTTTAATTTGAAGTAGGTATTTTTAGTTCATGGCTTCAATCTCAACTGGCAAAAAATGCCATTTCAATAGTTTATTTTTATCTTTTACTTGTGCTTTTAATTTCATAATGTAGATTGCAGCTCACCTTTAAAATTTTTCTTGTTTCTGGAATTTTAATTATTTTAAACCCCCAAGTTTAATTATTTGTTTTTTCACTCAATGTTTTGCTGTACTTATTTATTTCTATCCAGTGTTACAGTATTTATGTTTAGTAACTGTTTTTGTATTTATTTTATTTGAAATTATGAATGTTATGATTATGATGACACACAGAACTGGTCTCCTACAGAGAATACCTTAAGATTTTAGAAACAAATGCCAACAAACCCAATCCATGTCCATTTAGTAAAAAAATACTGGTTCTTGTTGTCAGTATTGTATTTGCCAAATAAAGGCCTAATGTCATGTGGTTCTTAAAATGTTATATCTGTCGCAGTCGGATTGTATAATCCGCCGTTTTACATTACCACTAGGCATTTTACATTACAGCTCTGTTTTGTAATACGGCGGTTCAACGTTTAGGCGGATTGTCATTGCGATACGTTCTTCAATACGGCGGCCCACGTTTAGCCGCATCGTACTACTACATATTGTAGGGTGACCATACTTACAAAATAAAACAATGTTTAATGAAAATAAATTGTAATAAGGCAGATTTTAAGAATTATTACCTTCGTTACTGTATACTAAATAATATATTTGGCTTCAGTATTTTTTTTTTACTTATATAAAAATCACAAGGGATAGCCATCTAAAAAAAAGTAACTCAAAACAATTAGACTTCTAAACATTTTAAGAATTAATTAGATACTTGGCTTTAGTCTTTTTTAGACATTAAAAATTATCTAAGGGAACAGGTAACTCAAAACTATAAAGTTTTAGTCATTTTTTCTGGGTTATTTTTCTTTAAGATAAAATTATTTTCACCGGCCACAGCCATGATTTCATATTTTTACACTAATAATATTGTGTAGGATTCCGCCGAACACCAGAATCCATAGCCACTTTGTCCGGCAGCGCCACGGTATTGAAAATAGGAACTAAAAACTGTCAAAGCGGCGGGTAATGACACGCTGTTTTACATTACGGCTAGCCGTATTGAAGAACGTTTGGCGCCGAATACATTCCGGCGGATTTTCATTCAGCCGTATTCAATCCGGCTAAACGTTAATCCGCCGTATTACAAAACAGAGCTGTAATGCAAAATGCCTAGCTGTAATGTGAAACGGCGGATTATACAATCTGACTGCGACATATCTATAAAAGCGAAAAGTCACTGACTGACTCACTCATCACGAAATCTCAGAAACTACAAGTGCTAGGAATAAAAAATCTCAATAGTCTCAAATTTTCCATGGGGGTTCCTTTTAGAACGTGGGTGCTCACTAAGACGGGATTTTGCAATATTCAACCCCCTAAGAGGGTAAAACGGGATCCACGCGTACAAAGTCGTGGGAGGCCGCTAGTACATAAATAACTACAACTGATGATTGTCAATTCCAGATCATCAGGCAGCATCGCCCGCAAGGCGCTGCAGGCCCTCGAAGCCCTCAAGCTGGTGGAGAAGGTCGCCGACGGTGGTCGCGTCCTCACGGTGCAGGGTCGCCGTGACCTCGACAGAATCGCCGCCCAAGTCCGCCTAAAGGCCAAGCAGGCTGCCAAGCAGAGTGTCATTGTTCTGTAATTTAATTTACGAATAAAAAAAAAGTGAAAAACATTTTCTTTTTTATTATCACACTGATTTTTTTTCTGAATTGGATTGGAACTAGACTTAAAAATCTGAGTCAGGTAACATAAAACTACGAAAGCACGGAAAAAGTTATTTGCATAAACCTACTAGCATTTTTTTCAATTTTCTTATGAACAGAATGCATCGCGTGTCATGCCTAATTATGGCAAAAAAGAAATCTCAAAAAGAGAAGGTAACGCGATGGTTTATAGATGAAAAAGTGGGTTTGGTTTATTCCCGTTGTTCGGGTTGTTCCTATCGATCGGGCTTGTCCCCATTGGTAGACTTAAATTATTTTTATTTTATTCCCACTGTCCCCACCCTTCCCCACCGGTCGGAGGATGGTACAATGGAAATGAAAAACAATTGTTTTTATTATTTTATTAAAATCTCGTCTCCACAGGTGTGGTGTGCACAAATAATAAACCGTGGGTTCGACCATCCATTTATTTATATCAACACGAAAAAAATTATTTTGGTGGATATCAAAATAATATTTAAGCTATTCATTGAGCTCATATTATTATTTGGTTACAAAAGGTACAAAACTGGGTTATAGGGTACATCACTAGCCTGTCATTGGTGATTTTGACAGTGACATTTTGGTGACATCCATCAACAACGTCAAGTCGTTCGCAATCCGATGCTGACTTCAAATTTTATTTTCGTTTCGCGTTCCTCATAGGGGTGTCCACTTTGAAAAAACATCGATGTTTTTTTCGATTCGATATTTTAAAACTGTACATCGATTTCTTTCGATGTATTGGAAGAAAACATCGATGTTTTGTATAAATCGAGTACTTTTTTAAGATTTTTTATAATCCACTAATTTAAGCATTGTATTATTAAAAAACAGTAAAAGCCATACATGAGAAAAATCTTCATTATACAGTGTGAGTCACGTTAAAGTGCACATATGAAAATAGGTGAAACTAGACCTATTTTTATCGACAAAAAAGAGGTCAAAAATTTTTGAGATTTTTTTTTATTTTTTTTAGATTTTTTTTTCTTCCAATTACTTCTCGTAAAGAAAACGTAATAACTTTTAAACTAAGAAGTATATCCTTATCAAATGAAAATAGTAATAATGCTAAATAATAAGCGATACTAAAAAAATACATAAAATACCTAGAAAATGCCAACAAATAATAAAAAAATATACTTTTTGAAAAAAATCTGCTTTAAAATTCGTGTTTTTTTGGTTATTTGATCTCCAAATAATGCCCCCATAACAGGTGGTTTTTATTACTTTGTATTATTTTTTATCGTATTACCTTTGTAAAACCAAAAATCGCATGTCTCTATCCCTATCACAATGTTTGCAATGATCGTTTGAACTAAGCCTCTCCGGGCGGGCCATTCAACGCTTCGTTAACAACGAAACTGAAACTGGCTCTAGATTTGTAATTTTGATAAAGACGAGTTACATTTCAAATAAAAACAAAAGATTTCGAAGTAAAATAAGCATTTTAGTTAAAATTAAAATTGTCTCCACCTGTAGTGGAGAATAATGTGGTGGCAGGCCTTTGTTTAAACGATCATAGCAAATGTTGTGATAGGGATAGAGACATGCAATTTTTGGTTTTACAAAAGTAATACGATAGAGAATAATACAAAGTAATAAAAAATACCTGTTATAGGGGCATTTTTTGGAGAAATTTATCAAATAACCAAAAAAACACGAATTTAAAAGCAGATTTTTTTCAAAAAGTATAATTTTTTATTATTTGTTGGCATTTTCTGGGTATTTTATGTTTTTTTTTAGCGAGAAGTAATTCTAAGAAAAAAAATTCTTTAAAAAATTAAAAAAAATCTCAAAAAATTTTTGACCTTTTTTTTGTCGATAAAAATAGGTCTAGTTTCACATATTTTCATATGTACACTTTAACGTGACTCACACTGTATATTAAAGTAAGAACAAAAAAAAACATCCGCATTTATTTTTATAAGTTTGTTATATCCTAAGTATTTCCAGTGTTCTTTTGGAAGACTTTGCAAAAATAACAGTTTATTTAAACGTTTGCCTTTCAGCCTATTTCTTTGTTGATTGACACAAACAAACTCGCCAACCGACACGCGTGACGCGACATTGACATAACAGTTTTTTTTTATTGTCACTAGAGACACTACTCACTGCACTCGTACGCAGTGTTGCCAACGTTTTTAAAATACAAGTTGGGTTGTCCGTATAAGTAAAATTTTAGTGGTCAGACTTGAGTTTTATGAAATTTTAATTGGTTATCATCGATTCGATGTTTTAACACTGAAAACTTAAAAACATCGATACATCGAGTATTTCAATAGCTTTTCAAAACATCGGATCCATTCGATGTATCGCATTGTAAACATCGATGTTTTCGATACATCGATGTATATCGAATATCCCTAGTTCCTCAGTTCAATTCGCTTCACAGATTTGATTGGATGTATTCTAAATAATAATATGCAGTGATCACAAAATGTTTGTGACATTCGGACGTCGCACTATATTGATAGTGTTAGTGAATGTAATTTCGTGTGTATTGTGTCTCCGGCAATATGGGGATCCAGGAGACACTTTGTACGTGGCAGGTGGAGAGGAAACTACTGGAAAATTGACTGTAATAAACAGATTTTCGGAGGAGGAGAACTCCCAGCTAGAGAGGAGAAAACGCGATGTGGCTCCTTCAACACCTCCCGCAGTCGCAGCAAACATAAGTACATGGGTAACGATCCATTTCCTTGTTAAGACCACGTCCCCTTTGTTGTTTGTAATTTTTACTGCCGTACCCTCGGACAATATAATAGTGGGTCTACGTATCTTGTTTATTTACTTGTGTACTTTCTATTATTACTTATTATGACGTCGTACTCTCGCCGCGCGGCATTGATTTTATTTTTTCATTGTTGAGAAAATACTGTACAGTTGCCAAAAAATGTTAGTTATGAAGATACATCAATTAACATATGCCATGACTAAGCTAAATAGAAAGTAGGCTAGTACTTGATGAATTAATTTTTAAAGTAAATTTATGACATTAAGTACCTACCTACATAACAATGATAACAAAGACTGTATTGTTAATGATTTTAAATATTTACCAATTTGAATTAGTTGATGATTATAGTTGGGTAATATTGAACTAGTCCTTGCCCTTGAGTCCATTGTCATAGTGTCAGTATAGCTCCTTAGTTATTTTTTTAGCATTTTTCCTTAGATAACAATGGTTAGGGGCCCTAGTGGACAAGTCTTATTAGACAATAAATTGAATGAAGAACTTTTTTCAGGATAGGTACCATCTTATAATTTTTTGTAAATAAATATGATCTACATTTTTTAGTTTTATAGGTCCATGATAACTAAGTAGCTTTTTTTTTTGATTAAGGTTTTATCAAAAACAAAGGTTATTCAAAATTTTACATATACTAATGTTTTTTCCTGCTTTAAAAATTCATAATAATTGAGTCGTCTAGTTTCAAAACCCGCTAAAACGCTCCTGCAACTAATTTCTGTTTATATCTCTAAATGATGCTACTGCAATTTTCTCATCATACTGTTCAATCATTTTCGATCAAAATACACTAAAAGACTACTAAACTAGCACTTAAAATTAGGTTTGTGTTACAAACTCCGCTAAAACGCCGTCCGTTTCTTTCAAAACCCTCTAAAAGTTGATTGACCAATGGTAGCACGGTATTTTGGTCACGTGACTGCGAAATCAGTATGGAGATTTTTTTATAACGTGGTTGCTTCATAATTTGCTCTTATCAAATCCCGCTAAAATACAACATGTCCGTTTCAAATCCCATTAAAACCGAATGTTCGTAACAAAATACGCCAAAATGAAAATAGTTTTCATTATAATTCAAATTGTATTTAATTTAAAGATAAATAGCAATTACTGTTAGTATTGCCAGATGACAATAATAATTCGTATCATTTTTTTTTTGCCTAAGGCCAAAGCTATATGGATAAGCGGTTTTTTTCAATTTCTCGAAATCTTATCAAAATCGTTTTAGCGGGATTTGAAACTAGACGCCTCAATTATGCCATTTTTATAGCTAATTAATCTAACAACAAATTCATCTGATTATTTTTATTAATTTGATTACATCTGATTAGATAAACGGAGTGTATGTTATCAAGTTAATTTTGATTTCATAATCTATGAATAAGCTAGAATTTTTTTAATTAATTTGAAGTTTTGTTATTACTTTATTATTGAGTGAAGTATACATTTATACCATTTGGTAAAATTAATGTATTTGACAGACAACCAACCTGACTGACAGTCATCAGCAGCTGATGGTACACTGGGTGGGTGAAGGCTCCAATGTCATAATCTGCCTGGCCCGGGACTCCACTCCCCGGAGCAAAGGCGTGATCTCACCGTCAGCCCTGTTCATATCTTACAACTATGGCAAGAACTTTACGAACAAGACTGAGAGCTTCCGTTTGGGAGACACAGCTGATAGTGGATATGCACAGTTGGATAAGTTCTTCAACCACCCAAAATACCCAGAATTTGTAAGTATTGATTGTAGAAAAATCCAGTGTATTCTAAACTTCAGAGATACTAAGTACAGCTTTTTTTACAGTGTGTATTTGTGGACTCTACCAACAAAAAGCTGTATTACACAAGCGACAATGGCCGTAATATCCACAGATCAGACCTGACATTCCACCCCAGTGAGCTGGCTTTTGATGAAGAATTCCCTGATCGATATGTCATTTTGGATAAAATTGACACTAGTCGTAAAGTAAGTACTTTATACTATAAAATTATCATTGTAGTACGATGTTTGTTCTTGGTGTGATTTCATTTAACGATAACAAATGCTTGCAGTTGTATCTCACTGTTGATGGCGGGAAGACTTTCAAGATGATCAATGGCTTCGTAAAGACATTTTTCTGGTCATCTGGCCCTGGCTTCTCGAAGGTTTTCTATGTGGAAAGATGGAAGCCAGATAGAACGAGTACAGTATTCAGCGCGAGTGATCCGGCGGACTTGAACAACGCCGACGTGTTGTTCGAAGAGGCCAAAGACTTTCAGATAAAAGGAGACTTCATGTTTGCGACGAAGCAGTCTAAAGAGGTGAGTATTTGTTCTATTGATTTGGCAAAAATGATTTGGTAATAACACAAAAAAAAAATCCATGACCAAATATGACTTAAAGACTGTATGTGTATATTTCTAGCTTCTTGTAGCATAATTCACATAAAATTAAACTAAAAATCATGTTGAGATCATCATCAATGTCTTACGTAAGTTTAATGCTTACCTACCTAACTATAGGTATTACCGTGCTACATCTTACTGAAATCGCGACCCGCCGTCTACCCTACAGTCGCCGGCATCGATGTTATTGTTTACAACGAATTTATTTGTTCTCTGATCCTCATCAGACTAAGTCCATATTAGTTTCCTTTCGATTATCGCAATCTTATCAGGCATTACTCCTACGAATACTTACGAAGGTAATCGATTTAGTATGTGCGATGTTTTTAAATAGGTGGTATCATGACACTGCCGATAAGTTGGTAGGTACTATTGTTTACATAAGTAGGTGTTCTATTTACATGTAAACAGCTATGCTGACACGTGTGAGGTGTAATGTTTCTTTCTGTTTTATTTGTGCCTACTTTTACTAAAACAGTAATTAGACCGTATACTTAATTGACCGTCAACCGACGATGTAAACTAGACTAGACTAAGTATTCTTATAGATGGAAGCCTGTGGTTGGACACATATTGGCTAGGTATCTATTTTTGAGTGTAGATTCTTGAGTTTAATATAGTAAGCTATCTAAAGCCCTATATGTACTTGAGCAGATTAACTCAAATGGATCAATTCTATTTCGATTTGTTTTTACATAATCTAATAAACAATTAAAACAGAGACCAAGAATTCGTTTATTCTTCCAACACGCGGCGGTTTCCAGTCAAGTCTTTGTTCATCACCAAGCAACATAATATCATCCCAAAGTTTTAATAGGCAGGCACTCGTATTAAACTAATCGGATGTCTGCCTCAGCCCTACAATTAAATCCATATGCTTTTTGTTAATTCAATTTCAATTGATTGTATGTAGTGTTCTCTTCCTGAACAATGCCCCAGACCGTATCCTGCATTTAAAAAGTAATAAAAATCTTTAATTTACTTATAATGTATGCAGTAAACGTAGACGAAAAGTTGGTGCCTCTCTTAGCCATGTTATCATGATTTATTTATTTATGATAACGTTTCTGATGTCTTCAACCTCACACAATACTTGGAAGCCAATAAATATTAATTGAGATAGTGACGTTATTCTATCATTATCTAGAATTTTTCATGTTACGTGTCATATTGTATGCGGGCATTTCCACCGCGGATAAATGTAATTCATAAAATTGCAGAGTCGATAACAATCCAGATAATAACTTGTAATGAATTGTAGCAGTAATGAATGATTTTATTGTTAAATAATAACCTGTTGATAGAGATTTATTTTTCCTCAATTAACATACTAATTTGGTGGGAAGTTGTGACCTTTGTCACACTCATTTGATATTATATTTCAATAATGTATTAAAAAAGCAATAAACGTTATTTATTATTTATTTATTTAATTTCTTCTGTTTGTTTACTCAAAAATAGTTCGACAGAACTCTTTCTGATGTACTAGAACCGATTCGAATAAAAATGATATAAGTCAGTTAAAAACAGCAACCAAACAAATACCTAACTAACCTGCTGGAGGTCTAGTAGGTACATATTTCAGGTCCGCGATGACTAGTTAAAGGTACTTGATACCAGTGCAAGGAAACGATGTAAGTGAATAATACGCACTGAATTACCTGGCTTGTCTCTCGCCTTGTAGCGTTCGAGACGTTCCGTTAACACATTGAATGGGCTCTTGTTTGGTCCCTCGAGAGGTTTCTACTTGAAATTTGAAATGGATGAGTGAAGAGTCATACATTTTAAACACTTAAAGCATCTAATAATTCATGTTGCGCCACTTTTCAAATCCTACAAAACGATTTTTTGTGACCTACGATTAAGCTTGTCGAAATTAAGAGGGTCTTGTATTCCGACCATACAGCAAGCGCGAAGCATTTTATAAATTCACCACGTAACTTACTAAATCGCACAAACTAACGACTAAAGATTACGACGAAGCTTGGTGACCTTTAGATAGAAGATATTTAGCCCTCAGGCAAATTATTGTGTTTTGATTTGTTTGTGTTATGGGCGATATTTAATCGGCCGATAACTCGTAGGTAGGGTATTCGGCAGTTTTTGTATTAGAGAAAATTATAAAAAGTCCGTTTATTTTTAGCTAAAAAGTATAATTAATTAATAATTAGCTACCAGACGAACGAATTAGGCTCATTTCATTATAATCAAATTTAAATGTACTTATTATAAATCTGTCTATGTATAAAACTTTGATACAGCTGTATCAATAAATGGAACAAGAGTTTTGAACTAATAAATATTACTAAATTAATTAAAATCAAGTTTCAATATAATTCCATTAAATTCAATGAAGTGTTTTTTTCACAGAACAGCAGTTATAAATCGTTTACGAGAACATTGTTGCCTTTGTTGTTATACGATACACCGTATAAGGAAAACCTACAACATAATGTGCCTTTGTTCATTCTAGTTCGATATTCTGTTAAATGTCGTGAAATATCCATGAACTTTCATACATATTTCATTCCAACATTAAGCAAACTGATTACCGCAAAAAGTAACAAACAGAGTTACTTTCATATTTATCATCTTTATCTACTTAATTGCTAAAGATTTATGTAACCACACACTCAAAGAAGCAGGTAGTGATTTCAAAAATACCATCTCAAGTGGGTGAGCCACTAAACCACTATTTCAAGAATTAAGCGTAACCGATTTAGGAAGTCGTAACTCGATTTTGTTAAAACGACAAAACGACTACGTAAATTTCTTTGACCTTCAGAGGATGAAAGTTCGTTGTATCTTCTTGACGACAATTCATCATGTCGGACATCTCAAAATAATCGGTCACCTTCCTTCTTTGTCCAAGTTTAAACGTAAATGACTTACTTATAAGTGAATATGAACGACATAGAAATATCCTAGTCCATAAATCTAGAATTAATAGCAAAGGCCATAATAATATAAATCAGGAATTGCAATTTATTTATGAATGTTATAGCAAATTCAAGTTCATAGTTTATTCCATGTTTATTCTGGTGCGAACATAAAAACATACATTCTCACATACTTACAGTGTTAATATTTTATAGGGTTCTGCTAGTTTACGATCAGGATATTAAGATAGTTAATGGTAACTTTGTATGTTTAAATATACAGTATCCATTCTTATTAAACAAAGTTAAATAAGACAAAATTTCTGAAATATGCATCCTCCAAATAAATATTGTTGGTTACTACGGCGAATCGCTTGAAAAAAACAATTACAACGGTGATTTGTAACGTGGTCGTTTACTTCTATTCGGACAGATGTGCGCTGTGTAGGGCTACCAAAACTAATTTTAATTATTGAATATTTCAAAATTGGCCACTTTGAATTATACAACTACGCACGAATTAATATTTTGCTGCCAATTATTTTTATTGCTGGTTGTCTATTTTTATAACATCAATTAGTATAATTACAAGGACTTTGGATTTGATTTAAGTTTATTGAAACTACTTGTTTCCTATTTGTTTCCTAGACCCGTATTTATTTAATCGTAAACATAGAGTGAAGTTTTTGCTTCATTGAATTTCTATGTTTATTTATATAAATCACAGGACGTAATCCAATCTTTAGTATAATCTACTTTTAAAGGTCGTTTTATTAATTTTGATCAACATTTATACATCGGTATAATAGTCATTGAAGTATCAAGCTTCAAGGTCTGAAAGCCAACTCTGGTTGGTGCTGGTGGTAGGTAGCCCTAGCAAACTAACGGTCCAGTCACTGTTACGTTGAGCCAAGTAACGTAACGCTGTTGATGACCGTCATTATCTTCATATTCATTCATAGTTTCATTGACTAGCTGATTTTTTGCACATCAAATTGAGTTGTTCAGATGCCTAACTAGACGGAAATTTTGGATTTCATGATTCATGCTAATATGCTAAACAGTGGGTGTTGCGGATTTAGGTACTCACTGCGAACAACCATAACCTATTTTGCGGTTAGTCATAATTTAATTAAATTAATTATCTGTTCCAAGTATTGTATTTGTTTCTGGAATATTTAGGATTTGAAACTCAAAGCTACGTCCATCATGTTTTCATGATTCATATTATCAGGGGCTGACAAAGTTGACTGGGTCGTCTCCAGCCGACATGTTGTTCCGAAGTGGTAGTAGATTAGATAGATGATGATAGATGGTGCAAGCTATATTTGGAACTAGTATGTATATGTGCCCTAAAAAGGCCTATATACCTACTATTAAAGAATTTGGAATCGAGTTGAAGAATCGTGTCAATGGACTTGACTACTAACATTAGTATCAGTAACTGTTTCCAAGTTCAATATTGTTATGATTCATGACGCTGTTATTTGATTTTGTATGTTCCCCTCTCCCGATAGTAGGTCATGAATATAATTAATTATGTTCGCTAGAGTAATCGTTTTCATAACTACTAAAGTTTTACATTACCGATACTTTTACATTGAGAAACTATTATAAGTAATTAATTTTATTTATAATGTAACTTTTTATCTTTACAATACAGAACATACCATATAACCACAATTTTATTTATAGAACTGCGATTCATCTTCTCTCTTGACGAAAACATAATACATTGAACGATGCATATTAATTAATTTCAGTATAAAATAAGTAGGTACTACCGCCTCAACGACAATAAAACTGAAGTAAATAAAGTTAAATTAGAATGAATCATTTGCAAGTAGGTACTGGAAAGTGAATCATACTTTTAAAACTGATTATAAAAAGTAGTGGAATATCTAAAGGATTGTTAACAGATAATCAGCTCTAACTAAATGTAATATGGCTGGGTTTTCCTAAACTATAAACATAAATTACCACAGTAGGTCTTGTAAAAATGCTTAGGTAAATTGCCAAGTGTTGATAACAATAAGCAATATTTAAGTCGGTATATTAATTTGTTGTGTAATGCAAACCTAACACATTGAAAGACTAAACTGAAAATACATTAAACCGCTTTGCAGGCAATTGAAAAGAACAAAGACATTGTGAAAGTACCTATGTACAATATGTTATTGATCATTCGATATTTATTTTATGGTAATGTCAATGTCCTAAAGGAATATAGAACAAGTAAATATGTAAATTGAATATTCGAGTTCGATGTATTGGTTGGTTGTTTACTTGGTGTCAAGATAATTTTGTGTTTATTTCCATTGTATTGAACATTTTGCGGAAGATATTGAGTTTTGCTATTTTTAAAACTGGTTTCAATGCAAAATTGATCTTTGTATTTTAGTTTTCATAATGGATGTAATTGGCCGTGCTTGTAAAAACTTCCACAAAAAAGTTGTTATTGCCTGAGTCAAGCATACTTTCGTAAATAAACGGGAACGTATGTATGTTTGACCTAAAACGCCCTGGAGTTACTCAGTATAATTTATTCGGCTAACAAGCTTAGTTACGACAAGTACACCGAACCTACGAGTTTGGGGTCGAATGCGCGTACAATGCCTCAGTTTCGTAATAACATGAACGTTTTGTTGCAGCGAAACACACTGCACCTCTACATCTCCCACCAACGAGGCCCGTTCTACAAGGCAGAGTTCCAGACCGAACTGGATCTGAAGAAGTTCCACATAGCAGATGTCACTGACAAACGTATATTCGTCTCTGTCATGCACACCGACTCTTTAGCCAATTTGTTCGTGTCGGAAATCAACAATAACTTCTCACAATACAACTTCGTATTGAGCCTGGAGCAGATATTGTGCTATTTCCCCGATGGCAACTGGAAGGACAGCTTTCTAGAGTAAGTAGAATGATTTGCAAAGTCTATTATCTCTGGAACTCGTTTGGTGACTGATGGCAGGCGAACGACCACTTGTCGCCCTTATTGCTATAGGTTTAAAGAAAATTACCAGCGAAATGAAGTTCATGTAAATACTAATAGTAGCCTCGCCAGATAAGGCGGTAATTCTGCCCAGCTCATTATAATGTACGCTAATTTTCTACTTTATATGAAAGGGCTTAAGTCCTTCTTTCAGAAACAGTGAATTTTCGCTCGCTGCGATTTGTAAGTTGAAAACATACTATATGTAGATTAATGCAATAGGACCTAGGTCTTTCTGAATGACCTCTAGGACGTTCTACGCCCCAATTAATGAATAAGCCGGTTTCGATTCCTATTCTTTTTACTGCTGTAGGTACAATGTGTAATAATATATTTTTAATGCCTCCGAAATCAGAAACTGGTTATGTGACGTCTATGATCACGAAGAACTTATCAATCAGCAGATATGTTAAGTGTCACTGATCGTTAATCTAAAATTCTTGGCATGATTCATATGTTTTGCTTTACGAAATTGCGAACGAATTTCTTTGTTCTTCTTTTGGATACGATAACGAGTATCTTAGTGTTGATTTGATAATAAAAATAAATTAATTACCCCATGAAGTCGTTAGCTACTGGTAAAGGTCACATTATCAGAATAATAACTATGCTTGTATGGAAAACTAATTAGTTCGAAGGCCTTTTATTATGGGTGTTGTTATGAACCTCACATTGAATAACACATAGTCCTATTATCAGTTTTTCTTGTAAAACTTTTTTGTAGGTTCTGTTTCCTCCGGATTATTTATTACTGGTTTCTGTTGTACTCTTTTGATTACGATAAATTACTTATAGTCTACTTAAATGGGGTTCTGAACATTGTACAATCTTTGAAAATCCATCAAAAGGAAGAAACTCTCTGATTCAATAGATCCGACATATTTCATTATTATATTTGTTTTCAGGGACGTAACAGAAGACCCGTTCACGGATTTATACCGCGTGGAGGGTTTGAAAGGGGTGTACATCGCGTCCAAAGTGAATTCCACATCGCTCGTGTCCAACATTGGGCCGGAACACCTCGTCTCCATGATCACGTTCGATCACGGTGTCACTTGGTCGCTCATCAACCCACCCACCATGGATGAGAATGGTAAGTAAATAATCCATTATTTAATTACAGCCTACAGGTCTAGCCTCATCTAGCATATGTATAACAGGTATGGGATAACATAGCTCAGGCCCTGAGGTATGTGAGTGGCACGGAAGGGGTGACGTAATAACATAATATGACGTGGCAGTGTACAAGTCTGAAGCACATTTGTAGTCTCGCTGACGTTAGACGTCTCAAATAAAAACATCCTGCCGTACCTCAAGTACTGATTCAGTTAAGAACTAGACCAATAAATTTAACCATATAATACACAAGGAGCGGTTGGTACGTGACTACGAAACATTCTCCTCAATCAAACCCTATTCCATTGTCCCATCTTGACTTTAACAAAGACACGGTTGTTCGGTCTAATCAATTAGCAACTCAGCATTATGGAACAAAGGATAGGTCAAACCCTACCTTGCGCCTCAGTTATTACTTTAACATAAACAGCCGTACATTCCGTTTTTTTAAACACCATAGTGCTCCAATTGCTAAATAGGTAATGTATTGCTGTGGTCTTGCGGGAATTCCCCGTATCGTGTTGGTAAAAATAAACAAAACGACGGGCAGTTACAGAATAAATAAACTGTTCAAACTATTATATCAATTCTTGGTTCCAAAATAAGTAGAGCGTGTTATGGCGATTAGATAACGGATACGACTTCGTACGCGTGGATCCCGTTTTACCCCATTAGGGGTGGAGTTTCGTAAAATCCGTTCTTAGTGAGCACCTACGTTCTAAAAGGAACCCCAATGCAAAATTTGAGACTCCTAGCACTTGTAGTTTCTGAGATTTCGTGATGAGTGAGTCAGTCAATCAGTGACCTTAAGCTTTTATAGATATAGAAGATAATAATTTAATATAGGTGCTACAGCTCCCGGTATAAACGCTATTGCTCGATATACGAATGATAATTGTCACCTGTGGAATTCTAACCCGCAATGTGAACTACAAAAAAACCAGCTGTACAACGAAAACTTCTTTACTCAATAATTACTACTTAAATAATAACAGTCATGTCAGTTTGTTGCCATCGCTAAATAATAATAAGTATGTTATTAAATTTAACCTTTCTCGTGGATTTCATACAACTCACAAAAACTCGTCATACAGGCGAATCAGGTTTATGTTGTTTATGTTTATTTGTGTAGTTAAGATGAAGCAATTACTTTGCTACATAGTCGTTGATATTAAAATGATATCCATATCTACCCATTCAAGATGATAAAAATGTTATAAATAAATATTAAATGACTCTTACGAGTATCTTCTTATGTAACAAGTAAAATCTGGCAACTGTTCTCGGTTTTGTATGGTTTCAAACCTTTCACCGAGACATCGGTTCATTCTATTAGTGCAATTTGGATTAAAATATTCTACAGTCGACAGCACATCAGAGTTTCACCATCAATCCCTAATTTTTAAGTGACCCCTATGAAAACAAAATTCTTGTTATGTGTTTCCATAGGGGTCACTTAAAAATTAGGGATTGATGGTGAAAACGGCCATGAGACTATTATACTTTTTGGGTGCTAACCTGACACAGTATTTACATTGATATACCGTCGTGTGTATTTCTACTCGTAGAGATATGCTTTAGTTAGGGACTATTTGACGATATGGTATTAAAATAATTGAAAAGTGTTAGTAGACTCTAATATTATTATGCGGTTATCGTATGACGTTTTGTCATTATGTATCATTTTATTACCACTTTAGAGAACATAAATACATACATTAATAGTCCGTTAGCCGAGCCCATAGATATAATAACTTCTAGTGATGTAGCTTCTTCATCTAATCAAACATAGGTAATTATGTTTACAATAAATTAATTATTAGTTTATAATGGATTTCATTACCACAATACAATGTAGCTGATAATGACTATGATGTCAACATGTATGTAATGTGAGCTTGAAGGATAAAAAAAAAATGTTTATGTTATGGTTTGTACATTTGAAATGTTATCTGAAAATAAATTTGTCTACCTAATTCCTGTTACCAGTATAGGTATTTGCTTGTGAACGCAGAACTATAATGGTTTCCTGAAAAAATCGGTAAAAAAAAAACATGTAGGTAGGTATGTGAAAGCTGATATCAATATCACGTGATTATGAGGTCAATAGGGCGTAACGTTAATCTTTTTTTGTTGTTGACTGAATTTGTATAACATGAAAAAATCTACTTGGACATTTTACAGTGTAAAAATGTCCAAGTAGATTTACACTGCGTCATCACACTAAGGAAATCGTTTACAGTGGATACCAGACAATAGATAAACGAATAAAATGCTTTTTATATTATGTAGATAAAAAAATTGCCAGAGCAAAATATTTACAGTTCGATAATTCTTTCGTGTTTATTACTTGTGAAATACCACTCCCTGATCAATTACGAAATCTCAGACACTATAATATAACAACTACAAACTTGAGCCAGGTAGGTTCCTTATAGAGTGTAGACATCTGCTAAGAACGGATTTTACGGAACTCCACTCCTTGGGTAAATCGGTTTCCAGTTCCAAGGGCGGCCGCTAGTATTATGTATAATTTTAGAAAAATGCTCCGAAAACTTACCTGTACATTTTTTCCCAGGTAACCGCCTCGATTGCTACCTGAACCAATCCTGCAGCCTGCACTTGTGCCAGAAGTTCAGTCAGCTGTATCCAGTCACAAGGTGAGCGAATTACCTTACATGTCACCTGATCCTTTTGCCCTATGCTTACAACGCTAGTATTTGAATAGTTAAATACTGTTCGGTATACCTATAACTCTAACAATTCTATTTTTATGAATTGAAATCAATTTAATACGAGATATCATCAGTGACTTCGTAAGTAATTTAATATAATAGTTGCTGATGTGTCGAATCAATTTATTTAGGTTGGGAATTTACCATATTTGTGGTATAGTTGTGGTAATAATACGGATATGTTTTTTGTCTAAATATAGATACTTTTTTGTTGCTGTTACCTTTGATTTTAAATTTTAGTGTAGCGTTTTCCTTCCTTATATTGCAAAAGGAATAGGTACACAGTAATTTCGTGACCTCTGATTTTCCTCAAACAACAAGCTAGGATAGCCAATGCTGCATAATAATTTAATTTGCGGTCGCAGCATGTCTTGGTCTACGCATATGAAATATTACACCGAATTCTTAGAACCGCACAATGTCCCCATTATGATGAGGTTGATAAACGACTCTTGTTGAGTCTTGTTATCCTATGTCAATTGAATCACAAGAAAGCACTGTATGTTCCAAGTAAGTGTGCTTGAATGCCCTTTGTCCTGTTATCAACCAGTCAACATCTTTTTACATTTACCTCTGTTATTGAGGAACCTTCTAGTCTTTCAAACACGTGAAAATTAAGTCAATTAAAATTAGTACCATTTTGTACATCGTTTTACTAGTTAGTTCCTACTTAAAGTTCGGACGAACGTATTTGTGTACTAATTTGGTATATTTATTTTGATAACATCTTAGCATAGTCACGATCTACCGAGTGCATGTGTGATGATACTGATTATGGTCATTGACTTCTGTAAATTGTATATTTTTGTCTGCGCTGTGTTGATATTATCTTTGGGCGTCTTTACATGACTAACACCAGTTGGCTGAAATTGTGACGCTTCTTTAGTTGTTTTAAATATGACGTAAGCGTAGTTTGCTGTAGGCATAAATTTAACTTCATTATCTAACTCTAGTAGCACAAAGTAACTAGTAGTTACTTTGCTTGTTTTAGTAGGTATACTAAGGCTGGGTTGCACCATTTTACTTTAACTTTAACAAACGTCAAAAATCTGTCCAACTCCATACAAAAAGCATCGGTTATCGTCATAGTTACCGTTAAAGTTAGTTGGTGCAACTTAGCCTAAAGATTTTTTTCGCTATTTACACGAAGTTGTACCATTCAGGTTAAACAAAATGATAAATCTAACACAGTGGCATAAATTAAATAGTGAAAATATTACAATAAAATACTGCTTATTTACCGTGATCGTCGTCTTCGTTTTATGTAGTCTCTAAATGTGCTTAAGTCCTTAGCTTTATTAATGTCTAGCTTGGCCACTTGTTCCCACAAGCCGTTGAGAAATCAATTTCATAGTGTAACGTTACTTGCAGCCCGCCAGGAAATGTTGTAGCCGCTGTGTCAAGGTAACTGTGACGTGGTTGTATGTGTTGTGTGGTTGTGTGACATTTTGTTCATGTTTCATACCCTCCCATACCTGAGACATCCACACATCGACCTTCAGAAAGACCTTAAAATAGACCTTATAAATCCAGAGGCTATTGTGTTAAAACCTATAGTTTTAAGACCACTTGGACGATGTACTGCTGTGATCAGTTTAATAACATGTTTTGCGCATTCTGAAAGTTTCTATTATGTACAGGCCCGTTGGCTAGTAGTATTAGGCTGGGTTGCACCATCTTACTTTAACTTTGACAAACATCAAAAATCTGTCAAACTCCACTCTAAAAAACACCGATTGTCGTTATAGTTACGGTCAAAGTTAGGTGGTGCAACTCCGCTTTAGTTTATCTTTCTAAACGTCGATTTGTATTTTTGACGGGTGTTATGCGTTGCACATTGGTGATGGCATGAATAAAATATGAGTTTCTAAAATGAGTGATGTTGAAATACTATTATAGTTATTATTTTGTTGAATGACATTGTAGTGTTCAGTCGTGGTTAGAAGTAGGCTTTGCATACATATCGTATTTATTTTAAAAACCATGTTAAGTTTAACATAGCATATATTGCCATTGAATTATTGAACGATATTGTCCCGTTTTCAAAATAGTGTTTTCATTGCTTTGACATGTGATAGATATCGTTTTGTAAATAATACGTAACCCTTAGCGTGCTACTCTGAGAGTAATAAAAGCTATTTATTTACAGGTCAGCTAGCATTATGAGTTCCAAGTCAGCACCTGGCATCATCATGGCAACAGGCGTCATGGGCAAGTCACTGAAGGGAATCCCCGGGGTCTACATCAGCAGAGACGCCGGCTTGACCTGGAAGAGAATCCTCAAAGACTACTACTTCTTCAACTACGGAGACCACGGAGGCGTTCTCGTTGCCGTCAAGTACTTCAAATCCCGCGGCGAGACACGCAGGATCCTCTACTCGACCAATGAAGGCATCGAATGGAACTCTTATCAGTGAGTCACACAATGCATTCATATAATAAATTATCTCAATCGATTATTATGCCAATACAAACGATTGCATTCATTCGCAGGTTCAACCAAAATGACCTTCGCATATACGGGCTAATGACCGAGCCCGGCGAAAACACTACGACGTTCACTATGTTCGGGTCAGCTAACGACCAGCATCAATGGATTATCATAACTATAGATCTGCGTAACACGTTCTCTCGTAATTGCACGCCTGACGACTATAAATTCTGGTCGCCTTCCGCGCTCAACTCGTCGGTATCGTGCGTTCTCGGGGTCAGGGAAACTTATCAGCGACGTTTCGCTCACACTAATTGCTATAATGGCATTGATTATGAAAGACCCGTCAAGAAAGAGATATGCGAATGTAGTAGGCGTGACTTCGAATGCGACTTCGGCTTCAGGCGTCAAGGCAGCGAGTGCGTTCGCAATAAGAGCGTTAATTTTGACCCATACGCTATTCCATCGGATTGCCGTCCCGGAAAAACGTATCAACGCACCAAGGGCTATAGAAGGATAGACGGGGATATTTGCTACAGGGCTTCCTACTTGCCGTACTTACCAGATACCATCCCGTGCCCAATCGAGGAACCCACGGAATTCTTACTCGTCGCTTTAAGGGACAAAATCGCTCGCATTGACTTGACCGATAACAGCACCATAATGCCGGTAACTAATCAGAAAAACATTGTCGCGATAGAGTTTGATATGAAGAATAACTGCATCTACTGGGCCGATATTGAGTTAGATAAAATTAGTCGTCAATGTTTCAATAACGGAACCACCCAGGAGATTGTTGTGGACACTGATTTGTCCAGCATTGAGGGTATGGCTCTCGACTGGATTTCGAATGTCTTGTTCTTCGTTGACGGTATGAGGAAGAAGATCGAAGCGGTCAGAACAGATTTAAATCACGCTGGTAGAATGCGAACGACTATCTTAGACTCCAGAGTGCTGACTAAACCAAGAGGAATTGCCGTGCACCCTAAGGCAGGGTATCTGTTCTGGACCGATTGGGATAGGGAGAAGCCTTCCATTTCCCGATCAAACCTCGACGGTACCGAGGTGAAGAAACTCTTTGGAAAACCAATAGTACAATGGCCAAATGGTATAACAATTGATCAGATGTCGGAGAGGATTTACTGGGTGGACGCTATGGAAGATTACATCGCTAGTGCAGATTTGAACGGAGGTTACCTTAAGAGAATATTATGGAATGATGAAACGGTTTCGCATCCGTTCGCTGTTGCTGTGTTGAAAGACAAAATGTATTGGGACGACTGGAAAGCGAAATCTATCTTTGTAGCGGATAAGAACACTGGAACTGACATCTTAACGATCAACGATACTTTCACCGGATTAATGGACTTGAAGGTCTTCGCTCATTTTGTACAACATGGATCTAACGGCTGCTCTATCAAAAATCCCCCTTGCGAAGCTTTATGCTTGGGCCGTCCCGGGGGCGGATCAAGTTGTCTATGTCCAGATGGCTTTACAAAAATCAATGGGAAATGCATGTGCCCGAACGGAGAGCGACCAGCGGCTAACATGACCTGCCCCAAGAAACCTGGCTTGACTTGCGGACCAGTGAGTATTTTTAAGTTTTACTAAAGCTTCAATCACACTAACGCGTGCAGATCGCCATTGCTGGCGCGATCAAAGGCCAATGACACGTCGCGCGACCCAAGACAGTCTGTGCGACCTGTCATTGGTATATGATCGCGCCGATGGCGATAGGCACACGTTGGAGTAGTTGAAGCATAAGACTTCACCTATTATTTGAACACCTATTTTATACTCTTGTTTGTTTAATTCTAAATTTCATAATAATGATTTTCTAACAGGACCAGTTCACGTGCAAAAACGGTCTCTGTATTACGGCGACGTGGCGCTGCGACGGCAACAACGACTGCGGCGACCATTCGGATGAAGTCGGCTGCCTGTGTACGCCGCCCATGATCCCTTGCGCCGATACTAGCTGCTACCTGCCGCATTGGAAGTGCGACGGCGATATCGACTGCGCCGACATGAGCGACGAAAAAGGTCAGGTCAAACCTATTATACATTTAGCGTTTAACCACAGAATAATAATAAGTACTACGTACAGAAGTTTTACTTCGCGAAGGTATTTAAAAAAATGTATGCTCAATGTCATTAACAATATGGTGTAGTTTAGCCTGTCTCAAGAGTCAAGCACCATTTTGTTGACAAACGTCAGTGATCGGCACTGCGCCGAAGCTATAGGGCTGACTTCGGTACGTGAGGTGCCAAACTGCGGAAATGGCGGAGGAAATACATGATTTAGCATGAATTATCATAAATAATATTAACTACTTATTTACCTCTCAGTGTCTTGAGGCAACTTAAAAAAGTACACTTTGTGTTTTTATTATTATTTAGGCAGTTAAATACTGCACAGTATTTAGTACACCATTTTCTTTATTTTCTTCCATCATACACAAGAATACGCGTGCGTGAGTCAATGTTCGCTCGTATGTGAGGCCTTGTCGAATAGTATCCTGTAGGTGGGCCATCGTGCGTGTTTTGTTTTCGATGTAAACTCGCGGAGATGAACAGGCCTGGTTTAACTGCCTGAGATATGGGAGGAGAGATTTTGACATATTATGACGTGACAGAGCATACAGATCTGAAGTCTCTGAAACACCAGCCCGTGCCGGCACTAACAGTTAAGCACTACAGCTAGAAATTGATAGATCAGTCGATACGATTGATCAAGTTAGATGTAAAGCTTGCCTGTGTATTTGCCGCTCGCCGCTGCTTTTAATAGTGATATTGGGCATGTGATGCTAAAACCGTCTTACATTGTGTAACTGATTTCATGTAAAGTTGATACTATTCATTTTCGTTTTATTGTAAGTGACAGTGCGTGTATTATATTAACTATGCTTATAAAATTGTAGATTGCGACCGCAATAACTGCACGGCCGATCAGTTCCAATGCACCAACGGCAACTGCATCGAGAAGCGATGGGTGTGCGACGGAGACAACGATTGCAAGGACGGCTCGGACGAAGGAAACTGCCCCGTAAGTTTATAAAGATAAGATATTATTTACTTACAGTAACATTACATACATACTACATACAAGTAAGGGCTATATTTCACTGGGACACCATGGCGGCGCAACCAGTCGCCGGCTACCAACAAAATGTATACGGCTCTATAGAGAGTTACTCACCTGTTCGCGCCGCGATAAGCGGTTATCACGCCATTTTATCGATTTTGCCCATACATTTTGACGTCGATAAAAGTTATCACGGTGCGCATTTTAGGCCTACTGGTGTCCGTTTGGTTGCGCAAAACTGCATACATTTTGTTGGTAGCCGGCGACTGGTTGCGCCGCCATGGTGTCCCGGTGAAATATAGCCCTAACGGTTTTTCTGTTTTTATCTATTGTATCATAACTGAAACAAATTATTATGACTAATCAATTATGCAAATTGTTATAATTATGTCTCGACTATATCCGGAGGAAATTAATGTGTAAAAATTTATTTCAATGTCAGTGCAACTGATGTTTTCCGGACTACAGTTGATATGAAAAGTGACGAATTATACAGGGTGGAAACGATAAGTGATCTCACTCGATTATTTCTAAACTATACAAGATATCGAAAAACTGGTTACTGATCCTGAAAGTGCTTCATAAGCTCTTTCAAACGATACCAATAATAGGTTACAGAATAAACTGGAATTACCCCAAAATTCAATGTTTCCTTCCATACTAAATGTATGGCGATGACACAATATTAGAAGTGTAATTTATTTTTTGTTAAATAATAAACTTAAAAAGTCGGTTAAATAAACTTGTAACTTGCATCTTATTTAAAATTATTTGTGAAATACATTACTTTTAGGTTTTACTTGCTATAAAATTATCAAGAGATGAGTGCAATGACTGTGATAGTACAAAATGTATGGAAGACAGAAACATTGAATTTTAGAATAGATCCAGTTTATTCTGTAACTTGATATTGATACTGTTGGATAGAGCTCGTGAAGCACTTTTAGGATCAGTAACCAGTTTTACGATATCTTGTGTAGTTTTTAAAATTATGTAACTTTACCAAATGTATGGAAGCTGGAAACATTGAATTTTCGGATAGTTCCAGATTATTCTGAAACCTATTATTAGCACCGTTTGAAAGAGCTCGTGAAGCACTTTCAGGATCAGTAACCAGTTTTTCGATATCTTGTATAGTTTAGAAATAATCGGGTGAGATCACTTATCGTTTCCACCCTGTATGCATGATAATAAGTGTTGTACGCAACGCAGATATTTAGTCATTTTAAATGGCGACAATTATCTCTTTGCTGTTTTATCGACCTTGAAATAATTTACAATCAAGAAATAAGTATTTGGGACTCAAAAGCGACATTTATTTATTAGTGCTATAATGTTTAGAATCTAAACTTTAGATCATATTCCATCGTAGTCCCAGTTCACGTTCAAATGTTTTATGCCTTAACCGCATATAATTCATCCGTCCTTCGTCCTTCCTTATCACGGATAAGTCACGAAGTCATGACAGGCATATGACAATGCATAATCACTTCGATATGGCCGACCATACCTATAAAGGTCCACGGTATTAAAACTTTATAGCGTACTAACATGTTGTTAGTAAATGTTATTACTTTACAACGCTATACATAAGGTTCAAATTGATGCTTATAATTCTATAGATAACTCCAATGAACCCCATCGTTCGCGACGGCGCCAACTGTTCGGCGGACAGTTTCGCTTGCAACAACGACAGTTCCCGCCATTGCATTCCCAACTCGTGGGTGTGCGACGGAGAGAGAGATTGTTTGAGTGGGGAAGATGAGAAGGACGAAAAATGCAAGCACTCCACCTGCGCGCCTTACATGTTTAGATGCCCGAACGGAAAATGCGTGTTCAAATCTTGGGTAAGTGATGCAATATCAAGGTGTAGTTGCTCCTTTCGTTAGTAAGTTGATACTTAATTCTTCGCGTTGTCTGAATGTTAATTCAATACCTGTAAAGTGACAGAATATTTTAAAACTTTACGCAAGTCTTCTTCCTATATTTTTTGGATTATTTCAACTAAGGGTCACAGGGAAGTCTGATATGGCTAAATTAGGTCGGATTAATAAGTACGGAACCTTAATTTAAAAAAAAAAGAGTGGGATCAAGCTTGACTCCGAGTCTTGTCTCACCCTTTAGCACTAATCCATGGAGTTGTTACGCCAGTATGTAACAACTGCCTTTGACCACAAATATCATGTTCTTAGGTATGTGACGGCGAAAACGACTGCGGCGACGCCGAAGAATCGGACGAAAAGAATTGCAACTCGACTGGCCACACGAAACTGCTTCCTCGGCCGACTACAGAGAAGATAGATTTCCCTACCACCTGTTTGGATTGGATGTTCCGTTGCGAGAATGGCAACTGCTTACCGTATTGGTGGCGTTGCGATGGCGTCGATGATTGCGGCGACCACTCGGACGAGGCTGGCTGTGGAATGATACCGGAGACCACGTCGGTAGCGCCTGATCACGGGGCCACGAAGGCTAAGTGCGGCAAAAGTCAGTTCACGTGCCAACCAGGTTAGTAAAATGTTATTTATCTGCTTTTTTTCATAATGTCTAATTTTGTTATCATATTTTTTTTATCTTTGTTATTGTTTTTCTCTTTATTAAATCTTAACAATAGTAAATGACAGGCTCCGTTATGAAATTATGACTTTAAAGAAGTGATTTGCACCTTATGATCGTTTAGCTTTTTTATGTCATCTAAACTAATTTACTTTGTTGTTTTTATTTCTATTAATTATTATCAATGCCATAAATGTAGGTACAGTGCACCAATCTGCTTTAGCTATGTGCTTACCATGAGTTTACATTAGGTGCGCCTCCGTAAAAAAATGACATAAAATGTACGACAGATTGTGCAGCGCCCCTAGCGGTTACTTTCAAGAACTAAAATCTTCATAGGTTTTTTTGACGCACTCTAGCATGACGTTTAATTTAAACTCATTATAAGAGCCCTAAAGTTGGGCTTATAACAGAACCTTAAGCCTACTTTATAATCCGCCCAGGCGTATGCATCCCGCTCAGCTGGGTTTGCGACCACCGCGAGGATTGCGCCGACGGCTCGGACGAGCTCGGCTGTTCTCGGCCTTCCACCATCGACACCACGCCCACCTGTGCTGCCGACGAAGCGGCCTGCGCTGACGGCAAAGGATGCATCAAGGACGACCAGTTCTGTGACGGGATATCGCAGTGTGCTGATGGCAGTGATGAAGCTCTGTGCGGGTCTCACATAGTAAGTGCTTTGAATCTTACGCTCCATCGAGACTGAGTCGATATGCTCCCTTTACCTATGTAGTAATTTGGTTAAAACTGGACAAAAGTCCTTATCGATTGTAGAACTAGCCCAATAGGGTTAGGGAAACTGCTAAAGATTAATTACATACTTGTTAGCTACGCCCACCTAGTGACCAAGGAACCCTAATGGCTACGGATAGGGTTCATTATAACCCTATCGTTCTTGGTGTACTGTTTTTGTAATTGCTTCATTATCATCATGTTATTTAGTCTCCACTATATGGGCACGACCGTATCTAATTTACAAGAAGAAAATGATTTGGCCTACATTCCATACGCTGACCAGACGGGATGGGAGAAGACTTTTGGTTCTATTGTTTATCAAAAAATATTGTAAATAGCGATACGACCGGCTAAATTGTGCCGTATCTTTTGTTGTATATTTCTCTCTTTTCTTTCTTATCTTGTGTGGTGCACAATAAAGTGTGTTCTATCTATTTATCGTGTCTCTTCCTAGAGCAACAAGCCAGTCCTGGAGTGTCCTTCCGAGTTGTTCGTGTGCGATGAGGCCACGCTGTGCCTGCCGCGAATCAAGGTGTGCGACGGGCAGCAGGACTGCTACGACGAGAGCGACGAGGCCAACTGCACCGGCGGCGACTCGCACGTGCATCAGGTGAGGCTTATAGCTCGAGCAATAAGGTTCAAATTAAGTGGTAGCTCCACGCTGTGCCTGCCGCGTGTCAAGGTGTGCGACGGGCAGCAGGACTGCTACGACGAGAGCGACGAGGCCAACTGCACCGGCGGCGACTCGCACGTGCATCAGGTGAGGCTTATAGCCTGAGCAGTAAGGTTCAAATTAAGTGGTACCTCCACGCGTGCCTGCCGCGTGTCAAGGTGTGCGACGGCCAGCAGGACTGCTACGACGAGAGCGACGAGGCCAACTGCACCGGCGGCGACTCGCACGTGCATCAGGTGAGGCTTATAGCTTGAGCAGTAAGATTCAAATTAAGTGGTAACTATTAGTGCTTGGCCAGACTGCTAATGCGGGCGCGGCGCGTTGTACTCAAACATATGAAATCTTATTAGACTTTTCATTATGTTTGACTTCATGGTGCTGGACCGATTGAGGAAACGTTTTGTCCAGCAGCGGATGTCATTACGTAACAAATACAATCGAACGATTATTTAAAATAAAAATGTTAATACTCATGTTTATTTAACTATCCGTGCCATACAACTTTTAGGCTGGGTTGCACCATTTTATTTTAACTGTGACAAACGTCAAAAATCTGTCAAACTCCATACAAAAAACACCGGTTATCGTAATAGTTACCGTCAAAGTTAGGTGGTGCAACTCAGACTTAAACTATTACACAAATAGTTTTATTCAGAAAGTATGAACGAATGACAGTTATTGGTATTTCATGACGTAAGCAAAAGAACAAGAAAAATATTTTGAGTAAGAAACAAGCTCTGTATTATCATTTTTAACTCAATCTTCTTTTATAGTTGATCAGCATCGGCGTGGGCCTGTCGTCGATAAACTCGAGCAGCTTCCTGGTGTCGTGCTGGATGGCGCAGCAGAAGATGGTGCTCTACAACTTCCTGCCGTCCATCGCCAAGGTGTCGGACGGCGTCTGGCACAATATGACCTGGTCCAACGACTGCATTTATAGGTGAGAATGATTTTTAAGCGAGATGTTCAAAGTTAAAGTGTGGTACAGCTGAGGGCCTAGTGTGAGTTTACATCAAACGCGCGTCAAAAAATGACATTAAATGTATGACGGATTGTACAGCGCCCCTAGCGGGAAACGTTGAAAAACTAAAATTATCATACATTTTTTAGACGCGCTCACTAGTGAGCTGCTAAAAGCTGCTGAGATAAAAATTCACACTCAGCCCACTGATTATTTAAATTGATTTAACCCCTTTTTAGGTCGCTGTCAGTTTTTTGTTCATTTTGAGT
The DNA here is from genome assembly GCF_004193835.3 of Ostrinia furnacalis. Lineage (NCBI taxonomy): Eukaryota > Metazoa > Arthropoda > Insecta > Lepidoptera > Crambidae > Ostrinia > Ostrinia furnacalis. The sequence continues at coordinate 366,722 of NW_021130689.1, read as the reverse complement.
CTCTGCCCCTTATTTTGAGAGTTGTTTCATTTCATGAAACATATAGCTCATATTATATTGTTCTAAACAAATTCTGTTTTCATTCCGAGGGCAGTTTAAAATTCACGCCCTTATTTACGACCCAAGTGATTGCAAGAATTTTTCCTTATTTATTTAAATGAATGAATGAACGTTATCAGTAGAATATACTTTAAAGGTACTCAACCCTAATGTTTTATTATCACAGATTCAGAGATTTGGAGCCGTACACGAATTACAACGTGACTTTCTACATCCAAGACAGCAAGTCGAACAAGACATACGCGTCACTCAAATTCGTCAATACCACCACGGGAGAAGGAGGTAAGCCATAGTCATTATTGTATTTTCATAGGTTGATGATGTGGTACTTTTTTGTTGTTTTTCCTGGCCAATCAAGTTAAAGATACTAATTCCGGTGCTCGAATACAATATATTTTTGTGTGGGATCAACATCGAAATCTGAGAGTAAGAGTGTTATTTTTAACACTTCTTCAACTGAATCGCAACACCAGAGTAACAATCTCCCCATTTTCAGGAGTTTTCTCCTATATTACAATAGTTTTCTAATGAAATGTCTTATTATTAACACTTCTTCAAATCAATCGCAACACCAGAGTAATAATCTCCCCATTTTCAGGAGTTTTCTCCTATATTACAAAAGTTTCCTAATAAAATGTCTTATTAATTAATGTTCTTTTTCTAGTACCATCACCACCAGAGCGCATGACGGTCCGCCAAATGATCGGCAGCCGCGTGCAAGTGGTATGGGACGCGCCGAAGCAACCTCGCGGTGTCATCCAATACTACACAGTGCACTACGCGCCGCCGCTGCCGCCCATACAGAGCACTGTGGCCGCTAACGCGTCTAACACCATGGCTATCACCATCAAGGGCCTGTTTAAACCGAACAGCAATTACTCCTTCTGGGTAAGTCTAAAGCCTGGTCCGTGAGCACGTAGAATCCCGTCCAATGACCCCAAGCTACCCATCCTTATCGCTCGCGCGTAATTATATTGCTGTCGCGACTGTGCGACGCACGCCCGCAGTGAGTGTGCGAGCGCGACAGCAACATAATTACGTGCGAGGGATAAGGATGGGCAGCTTGGGGTTATTGGACGGGATTCTACGTGCTCACGGACCAGGCTTTAACACCTTTTCTTTATTACCGTCGCCACCAGAGCGCTGTATTTTGCATGTAAGCTTATTGAATAAAAAAATGGAATGCATCAAGATTTTTTAGATTGTGCACATAATATACTATCGGCCACAGTTCCAGCTACCAATTTCCGTCTTTTCTATCGCTCTCATCAAATGGTGATTCTTTGCGATAGAAGGAGACGACATGACCAGAAATGGGTAGCTGAAACTGTGGCCGATAGTACAAGCAAGAGTAGTAAGTCATGATCGTCTCTGGGAGTGCATTCCACATCAGCTATTGACCAATGAGGGCTATCGTTTTAGCGCTCACCAGTTGGCGCCATTGTAGAGTAAGGTCCTGTCAATCGCCAGGGGTGCCAACTGTTAAGTATAAAAACGATAGCCCTCATTGTTTCTTCGTTTGACACTTGCAACATGCGCCTATTGTTATTTTTTTGAAATGAGCCTTATTAACACCTATCTCCTTCTTATAAACAGGTAACAGCATCAAATAACGCATACACGTCGAACTCTTCAGAAGTGGCCAACATAACGTTCGAAGAGTTCGGTGACGTAGACGATCTTACCAACGTCAGTATGACGCGACTTAACACATCTGCTGTGTTCCTGTCTTGGTTCCACATTCGAGGCGTGGAGGGATACAAGGTGCAAGTCAGGCTGCCGCCTCAGTATCCTAGGAGAGAGCCGACGGAGACTAAAGCACATAACATTACTGGTAAGTTGTAAAAGATTTGGCAAAAGAGTGGTTAAAGTCCGGTCGCCGATAAGGATGGGTAATTATACCTGCTCAGCGACCGGACTTCAGTCTGAAAATAATTAAATTATAGACCATAAAATCAACTTTTTCATTTGTGTTTCTAGTATATCAATCATACCTGATCCTAAACCAGCCCAGGTGTTTGTGATACAGGAAGGTGATACAAGGAAACATGATGATTGAACAATGATTTAACTAATTCAATCAATAAAACAAAAAAATAACCAATGCAATGTTTCAGTTACTCTTTTAATTTCTTAGTCATCTAGGATATATTAATTTAGTATTCTAATAAGTTTTTTATTTTCAGTGACGAACCTCCCACCGGGCGTAGACCTCTTCATCGACATCCGAGCTTTCAAAGCCTCATTCATCGGCGAACCTTTCACGATCCCGTTACATACATTCGGCGAACCCGATGAGACTTTGAACCTGACCGCCATCTTGTTGAAGGATAAGGGCACTTCGGTACAGCTGCGCTGGGCCCCGCCTACGGGTGATAGATATAAAGACAAGAACCTTACTTATGAAGTGCATTACACTAATGTCGTGAAGAGGCTGCAACCTGGAGCGATGAATAACGGTTAGTACTTTTTCTTTCTAATTTGCTGCCTCGACAGTAAATATAAATCGTAAGCGTTTATAAGCAAAATAACAATCGCTATGGCAACTCCCAAAACTTTCGGCTGTTTTCGGCGAGGACACGTTTGCTAACTTCAATAGTGATGTGTTTCATTATTTTTTTTGCAGTGACAGAGCATACCATTACCATTTTGCTTATAAGCTCTTACTATTTCTATTTTCCGCCAAACGCACCCAATGTCTTGTATGAATATGACATTGTCAAACGATATTTGCTAGTAGAGAAAATCCCGTAGAAAAAGGACGTACAGTTTTATCAGAATTTCGTTTTCTTTACATACAAAACCTTAGTCTTGACCATAGATCTATTAAATCTATTCTGCCACTAAGAGTTATAACTTTCCAGATACCAAAGTGGTGACGTCTCAGACCAGTATTCAGTTAGACGGCCTGAATTCTTGCGAGAGCTACGTGTTTGCCGTAGGAATGGTGGGCGGCCCGCTGTCCAAGCTCACGGAAGTCATCACTAGAGAGAATCCCAAGTAAGTTATAAAATCAAAGATTGAGAATTTGATAGATATGAAATAAGCATTTTTTTTGTCTGAGAGAGTAACATAAAGTTGCTAGTTTAAAGCTAATAACTGCTTTATAACTTGGTGCCTAATTTCGTCATGATTAAAATTTATATGTGTTTTAGTTGAAAAGATTTTTTTTCCTTAAACCTTGAAAAAAAATCAGGTTAAACCTTGAAGAAATAACTATAAAAATAAAATACTTAATTATTTTTATACGTACTTCAGAAATGTATGTGAGGAAAATATTAATTGCCATGATTTTAAAACATCGATTTCATGTTATTAGAGCTCCAGTGAAAAACCTGCGTGCTAACTATGACGAGAAAACCGGGAAACTCACCATCTTGTGGGACGGCAACTGCGATGTGTTGAGCGAGGCAGTTACTTACATGGTAAGTAAATAAAGAACCACTAAAATAGTGTTATATAATGTTTCAGTTGGTTTTGTTAAAAAATATTTTATAATAATTGCCAATGTTAGAAAGAGTCTATTTTCCAATGTTAGAAGGATTTATACAATAATTTCATCATTCACTCATGGCTATACAATCTTGTGGTTATGTAAGCTATGCGGCTATTTGAATCAGCAAAGATGTGCTCGGAATAGCGTCTGCCTTAGGCAGGTAGAAACTTCTATGAAATATTAAAGAAAGCATTGTTTACAGTTGGACGTGACCGAAGAGACTCGCGAAAAGACTAGCAGTTATGAGTTACTGCCGACCAAGAACGCCAAGCTCTCTCACGTATTAGAGGGCGTGCCTGTCGGCGCCCGCTATCACATCTGTGTTCAGGTACTTGATACAAGGATAATCGATAAGAATCCTTTCATCTTTTGTAAAATTATGAATTAATAAACATTCAGTATCCGCGGGTGTGACATGCGAACGTAAAAATGGTTTTGATAGAAAACAAAAGGTTTGGTTCTTACACCAACGTTAGTGACGATGTGTGACCGATAAAATTTACATAAAATTTAATGAAACATTCTCTTATCAACATTTATAATACATTCATTAACTTTGCGCCTGCTCTGCACCTTATACTCCTGTGTTTATTAGATGTGTACTGAGTGAGTGAGAGATTTACTTTGACTGTTTCATGTAGGGCACTATTTCTACACTTCAAAGTGTACAAATTCCAATATAACAAGCTTCACTTATACTTGTACCATTACTAACTCATTGGTTCCCAAACTTATTTGAGACGCGCCCCCTTTCGACCATACAAAAAATTCCGCGCCCCCTCCTCCAGTCAAGTTTATTTATTGGTCGTATCGAGCAGTCTGGAATGCATTCTTTCAGCGGTCGCAGGTTTTTTATATTTAAGTACACAGATGGTCCCTTTAAAGGTCTGCGCCCCCCACTTTGGGAACCAATGCTTTAACTAATCTGTGTTAACATTTGCAGTCGAAGATAACCAACGCATCCGTAGTGTGCACCAAAGTGCGCGCCGGCGAGGTGGCGGCGCCGCGCGGCGTGGTGGCGTGGCAGTCGCCCAACGGACACGTCATGGTCAGCTGGAACGACGCGCACGACCACACCAACCCGCACAAGTATGTCATATATTGTGCATTTTAAGTAGTCGTGATAAGATCGATTTTATGACATGTATTTCGTTCGTTCGTTCGTTTCAGCCAAATGACGTCCACTCCTGGACAAAGGCCTCCCCCAAGGTGCATGGTCTACGAGCACGTAGAATTTCGTCCAATGACCCCAAGCTACCCATACTTATTATGTTGCTGTAGCGTTCCCACACTCACTGCGGGCGCCCGTCGCACAGTCGCGACAATAATATAATTACGCGCGAGCTATAAGGATAGGTAGCTTGGGGTCATTGGACAAAATTCTGCGTGCTTACAGACCGGGCTTTACTAGGTGGACCGACGATCTGGTAAAGGTCGCGGGAAGAGCCTGGATGCGGTCGGCGCAGGACCATTCATTGTGAAAAACTTTGGGGGAGGTCTTTGTCCAGCAGTCCGGTGTATAAAAGTGTTTTGTATTGCTCTGTGACATGGTGGTCAGTGACTTTAGTATGTTTTGGACAGTGGCAGTGACGCGCACTGGGGTGCGTGCCCGAATTAATCCGAGGCAATGGCATTGATAATACTTGTGTGTATCTAAATCCCGGTCCGTGAGCACGTAGAATTTTGTCCAATGACCCCTAGCTACCCATCCTTATCGCTCGCGCGTAATTATATATTACTGTCGCGANGTTTTTTTACACCCTGTATAAATATTTAAAGAGTAATTAAAATAAAGTAAATGAGTCTATAAAGTAATACTCAACTTAATAAATACATAATTACAACTATAGAGACGTTTCATCATCATCATCATCATTTCAGCCACAGGACGTCCACTGCTGAACATAGGCCTCCCCCAATGACTTTCACATCGCCCGGTTAGTAGCGGCCTGCATCCAGCGCCTTCCTGCTACCTTTATCAGGTCGTCGGTCCACCTTGTGGGTAGACGTTTGAGATTATATTATTATTATTTACTTTTACACAGTTATGTACTACAGCTTACTTTATGTATCACTATTGTTATAAAAATAATAAATAAATGAGTTTGTGAATGTTGAGACGCAAAATTATTGAAAATAATACTTTCACAAATGCCTATAGTTATAAGGCAGTTTATAGCTTATAAATACATTCGTTTAAATATAGACACACTATCCTTAATTCTAATCATTAAAGAACATCGCACATCAGTATATTATTATACCCCTCTCAGACTATTTGTGGGGTCCTCATTTACCCCACGCGAGTATTTAGTTGGGAGTGCAAATGTATAATAGGATAAACGTAATCGAGGTGCTAATTTTTATTTGAGATTCTTATTGTCGAAGGCCAATACGCCCCAGAAGCCCCGCTACATCACATGCACTGCATTCTTATCGCATGCGTCTAATTGTAATGGGGTGCATCGTTACCCCATGTGACTATTTAGTAAGGGGGTGCATACGTACCCCCTGATTACTATTCCGGGGATAGGAGATGTATACGTATCCCACTTGAGTATTTAGTTGGTGGGGTGCTAAGTTACCCCAGTCAGTGCGTAGACCGCTAGTCCTCAGCAGCTGCTATTTTCATTGGTGGGGTGCATTTGTACCCCAAGCGGCAATTTATGAGACATTATAGTAATAGCGCGCAATCCCCAGTTGTATTTAACAGTCTATCTAACAGTTGGCGGGGTGACACTTCACACTACCTATGAAACATAAGTCCCTTCTGGCGCAGTCGGGTAATAATGGGGTGTAAGCCTACCCCAGCTAGTCTTCATGCAGCGGCCCCTTCTGCCACGGCGCGGGGTCCCTCGGGCCGCGTTGTCCGCGCGCGCGTTTAGGCCACGGCTTCTTCAAATGCACATGTTCTACGTGGGCTCTCTGCTCGCCCGCGGTCGTGAAACATTTGCCGCACGTCTCGCATTTGAACGGCTTTAGGCCGGTGTGGATCTGAAACAAATCATACCAGGTCATTCATTCTCCTCGAATTGATGGGGTGCATTCATACCCCAGTGCAAGATAAACGCTTATACTTCCAGATACAAACATGACATGTAATCTCTGCATCCATTCAGATATTCTTCGGGGTGAAAACTTTCTGTACAGGTTTTTTGCATCCCTACATGCTAAATTAATCGCGTGCAGCATGACCCTACAATTTGGCAAACAAGGTCACAAAAAACGAATAACAAGTTTTTCCCCAAGTAAAATGAACGACTACAAAATTTTGCGTACGTTAAAAAGAAATACAGAGAAAAAAGGCGTTCGGAAATTTTTATACAAGAAAATAAAAATATTGAAAAATGCATCTAACAAATCGTTTCGGGCACAACAGATACTTTGCCAAATTGATTTTTTTTTATGTGACAGGAGGCAAACGAGCAGACGGATCACTGGATGGTAAGTGATTACCGTCGCCCATAGACACCCGCAGACCCAGGGGCGTTACAGGTGCGTTGCCGGCCTTTAAGGTGAAGATACGCATTCTTCTTGAAAGCTTGCAGGTCGTATCGGTCCGGAAATACCGCAGACGACAACCCATTCCACAGTTTGGTTATACGGGGCAGGAAGGATGGAGTGCATACAGGCCCCAATATGAGAAAAGGTGTCTAAATTAGAAACAAAAGGTGATATATACTCACAAACATGTGTCGTCTTCTATTATTATAGAAAGCAAAGTGTTTCCCACACAGCGGACACTCGTAAGTAGGTCTCGAAGCGCCGTGTACCCTCATTATGGAAGACCAGATTCGTCTTCTGAGTGAAACATAGTGAGCAACTACAACTGTTGGGGTGCACCAATACCCCACGCATAAAATGAGTGGGGTGAATCCAGACCCCAGCGCTAAATAAAAAGGTGGATAGATAAGATACTCACAAACATGTGTCGTCTTCTATTATTATAGAAAGCAAAGTGTTTCCCACACAATGGACACTCATAAGTAGGTCTCGAAGCGCCGTGTACCCTCATGGAAGACCATTAGTCATCTGCGTGTAATATAGTGAGATGCGACCACAACTATTGGGGTGCACTAATACCCCACGCGTAAAATTAATGGGGTGACTTCAGACCCCAGCGCTAAAGAACAACCTACAAGAGTGTTTCATTTCAACAGTGAGCAACCACAACTGTTGGGGTGCACCAATACCCCACGCGTAAAATGAGTGGGGTGAATCCAGACCCCAGCGCTAAATAAAAAGGTGGATAATTTGTAGGGTGACTCCAGACCCCGACGCAAAAAAAAAGTATTAAATACTCACAAACATGTGCCTTCTTCTATTATTGTAGAAAGCAAAGTGTTTCCCACACAATGGACATTCGTACGTAGGTCTCGAAGCGCCATGCACCCTCATATGGAAGACCAAATTCGTTTTCTGAGTGAAACTCTTCTCGCATCGGTCGCATTTGAATCGTTTCTCGCCTGTGTGCACCCACATATGGTCCTTTAGGAGCGCCATGCTCTGGAAGGAAATTGAGCTTTAATTTGATATGGTGAACGTGTATTTTGCATTGCTTTTGGATGGGACGGTAAGGTTCAAATACATTAGTTATAAAGACATATTTATCCGAAATCTAATTATGCAAATGCATTAAAATGTTAAATGGATTAAAGTATCCAGTCCCTACAAACATATTTGTAACATTATAAAATGCATGAAAAAAAAAGTGAACGGTCGGGGGTCGTCAAATATGTTTTCATACGTTCGTGTCCTGAAAAAGGTCGAAAAACACTGATGTAGACCAATCCTAGTTCTAGTAGAGCGAGACAACGAACCTGGAATATCCTGCCGCACTGCTCGCACATGCACGGCGTCTTCATAGCGGGGTACTTGGTTCGATTCTTGTCGGGGTGCGCGCGGCGGAAGTGCTGCGCGTACAGTCGCAAATCGCGGAGCTGGACTCCGCACTAAAAGAAATTGCAAAAAAATACTGAGTAAAATAAACAAAAAAGGTGGGGTGCAAATCACCCCAAAAAAAGGTTATCGGTAAATATCAGGGATGTTATGGATATCCGTAACCGTAACCGAAACTTTCGGATATCCGAAATAAAAAAATAACCGTAACCGAAACCGGTATAATATTATTCCTATATCCGTAACCGTATCCATAACCGAAACTACATATCCATAACATCCCTAGTAAATATGTAGTAGAATCCAAAAATATATCCAGTGACTTGTAAACTGTGGGGTAAAAAAAAAGTCATTTTGACCCCGTATGGGTGTGCATTGAACGCCACAACACTAAAGACTTTAACGGTGGGGTGCAAAAATACCCCAAAGTATTATTTCATACAGTAGGGTACATAATTCGCTTTTCATGCCCGGCTTGCTCTGTGTCGATGCTAGTTTATGGCGGGGTGGCATCGGGTGGTCCACGGTCTCCTTTACAGATGGGGCGTCCATCATCCCTTACACAGGATTCCACGGCCCCATCACACGGGGGTCCAGGGCCCACGGCCCGCCTCCTACTGGGGGTCCAAGGTCCATGGCCCCTCACACGGGGATATGGGATACCTGCACTTAACTTCGAACTCCCATGTTCTTCTGATTAATTTCGTTGCGGGTCTAATGACAGTTTAACTTTCCCCCGGGACAAACTTGACCTTCACTGGTTGGGTTATTGGCGGTCAAGCTGTAGATCCTGGCTACACAGGAGTTGCAGCGGTGGGAACGAGAGGTGGGAATATTTCGCAGGTGACGGGCCGCCGCTCTATTTTCCACATCGCCCACCCGTTGCGACCTGTCTCGATGCAGCTACTCTATGGTGTGGTAGCCCTCCTCACATGGGGGTCCACGACCCCCTTCATATGGGGGGTCCATGACTCTCATCACAAGGGGGTCCACGACCCAATAAAACGGGGTTCCATCGCCTATCATATGGGGGTCCAATGGGGGTCCAGGGTACACACGGGGGTCCCTTACCTGCTCGCAGGTGACGGGCCCGGCGCCCGCGGGCCGGGCAGGCGAAGGCGCGTGTATGACGGGCCGCCGCTCTATCTTCCACATCGCCCACCCGTTGCGACCTATCGATGCCTAATCTATTATGGTGTGGCCCCCTTTTCACAGGGGGTCCACGCCTCCTCACACGGAGGGTCCATAGTTCCTTCATATGGGGGGTTCACGCCTCAATCAAATGGGAGTGCAAGGCCCTATCACACGGGGGTCCACAGCCCCCTTACACGGTCCATTGCCCATCACATGGGGGGTCCACTGCCCATCACATGGGGGGTCCACGACCCAATCAAACGGGGGTCCATCGCCTATCATATGGGGGGTCCAATGGGGGTCCAGGGTACACACGGGGGTCCACGGCCTTACCTGCTCGCAGGTGACGGGCCCGGCGCCGGCGAGAGCGCGTGTATGACGGGCCCGTTGCGTTCCGTATTGATGCCTACTCTATAGTAGGGTAGCCCTCCGCAAATGAAGGTCCACCACGCCCCCCTTTATATGGGGGTCCACGGCTCCTCACACGGGGGGTCCACTTCACTGGGGGTCCAGGGTCCACGGCCCTCTTCCCACTGGGGGTCCAGCGTCCACGGCCCTCTTCCCACTGGGGGTCCAGAGTCCATGGCCCCCCTCTCACTGGGGGTCCAGGGTCCACGGCCCCCTCACACGGGGGTCCATAATTCCCTCACACGAGGGTCCACCACCACCAAGGGGGGTCCACGGCCCCATCACACGGGGGTCCCTTACCTGCTCGCAGGTGACGGGCCCGGCGCCGGCGGGCCGAGCGGGCGAGGGTGCGTGTATGACGGTCCGCCTCTCTATCTTGACACTACTGGTCTATGGTGGACTGGCCCCTGGGGTCCACGACCTATGAACCTATCACATGGGGGGTCCACACTTCCACAGCCTCTCGCACGGTGGTCCACGCCCCCTTTATATGGGGGTCCAAGCCCCCTTTATATGGGAGTCCACGGCCCCCCATCTACTGGGGATCTGAGTCCATGGCCCCTCACACGGGGGACCACGGCCCATCACACGGGGGGTCCAAAGTCCACGGCCCCTCTCTGACTGGGGGTCCAGAGTCCACGGCCCCCCTCCTACTGGGGGTCCAGGGCCCACGTCCCCTCTCCCACTAGGGTCCATGGTCCACGCTCCTCCCACTGGGGGTCCATGGTCCACGCCCCTCCTACTGGGGGTCCAGGGTCCATGACGGGGGTCCCTTACCTGCTCGCAGGTGACGGGCCCGGCGCCCGCGGGCCGGGCAGGCGAGGGCGCGTGTATGACGGGCCGCCGCTCTATTTTCCACATCGCCCACCCGTTGCGACCTGTCTCGATGCAGCTACTCTATGGTGTGGTAGCCCTCCTCACATGGGGGTCCACGACCGCCTTCATATGGGGGGTCCATGACTCTCATCACAAGGGGGTCCACGACCCAATCAAACGGGGGTCCATCGCCTATCATATGGGGGGTCCAATGGGGGTCCAGGGTACACACGGGGGTCCACGGCCTTACCTGCTCGCAGGTGACGGGCCCGGCGCCGGCGAGAGCGCGTGTATGACGGGCCCGTTGCGTTCCGTATTGATGCCTACTCTATAGTAGGGTAGCCCTCCGCAAATGAAGGTCCACCACGCCCCCCTTTATATGGGGGTCCACGGCTCCTCACACGGGGGGTCCACTTCACTGGGGGTCCAGGGTCCACGGCCCTCTTCCCACTGGGGGTCCAGCGTCCACGGCCCTCTTCCCACTGGGGGTCCAGAGTCCATGGCCCCCCTCTCACTGGGGGTCCAGGGTCCACGGCCCCCTCACACGGGGGTCCATAATTCCCTCACACGAGGGTCCACCACCACCAAGGGGGGTCCACGGCCCCATCACACGGGGGTCCCTTACCTGCTCGCAGGTGACGGGCCCGGCGCCGGCGGGCCGAGCGGGCGAGGGTGCGTGTATGACGGTCCGCCTCTCTATCTTGACACTACTGGTCTATGGTGGACTGGCCCCTGGGGTCCACGACCTATGAACCTATCACATGGGGGGTCCACACTTCCACAGCCTCTCGCACGGTGGTCCACGCCCCCTTTATATGGGGGTCCAAGCCCCCTTTATATGGGAGTCCACGGCCCCCCATCTACTGGGGATCTGAGTCCATGGCCCCTCACACGGGGGACCACGGCCCATCACACGGGGGGTCCAAAGTCCACGGCCCCTCTCTGACTGGGGGTCCAGAGTCCACGGCCCCCCTCCTACTGGGGGTCCAGGGCCCACGTCCCCTCTCCCACTAGGGTCCATGGTCCACGCTCCTCCCACTGGGGGTCCATGGTCCACGCCCCTCCTACTGGGGGTCCAGGGTCCATGACGGGGGTCCCTTACCTGCTCGCAGGTGACGGGCCCGGCGCCCGCGGGCCGGGCAGGCGAGGGCGCGTGTATGACGGGCCGCCGCTCTATTTTCCACATCGCCCACCCGTTGCGACCTGTCTCGATGCAGCTACTCTATGGTGTGGTAGCCCTCCTCACATGGGGGTCCACGACCGCCTTCATATGGGGGGTCCATGACTCTCATCACAAGGGGGTCCACGACCCAATCAAACGGGGGTCCATCGCCTATCATATGGGGGGTCCAATGGGGGTCCAGGGTACACACGGGGGTCCACGGCCTTACCTGCTCGCAGGTGACGGGCCCGGCGAGGGAGCGTGTATGACGGGCCGCCGCTCTATTTTGACACTTGTCTATGGTGGACTGGCCCCTGGGGTCCACGACCTATCACATGGGGGGTTCACACTTTCACATCCTCTCACACGGGGGTCCACGTCCCCCTTTATATGGGGGTCCACTTCACTGGGGGTCCAGGGTCCACGGCCCCCCTCCTACTGGGGGTCCAGGGTCCATGACGGGGGTCCCTTACCTGCTCACAGGTGACGGGCCCGGCGCCCGCGGGCCGGGCAGGCGAGGGCGCGTGTATGACGGGCCGCCGCTCTATTTTCCACATCGCCCACCCGTTGCGACCTGTGTCGATGCCTAATCTATGGTGGGGTAGCCCTCCTTAAATGGGGGTCCACGGCCCCCCTTACACCGAGGTCCACGCCTCCTTTCATGGGGGTCCACGTCTCCCTCACACGGGAGTCCACTGCCCATCACATGGGGGGTCCACTGCTCATCACATGGGGCATCCACGACCTAACACACGGGGGTCAAAGGCCCCCTCACATGGGGGACCACGGCTCCTCACACGGGGGGTCCATTTTACTGGGGGTCCAGGGTCCACAGCCTCCTTCAATATGGGGGTCCAAGGTCCATGGCCCTCCTCCTACTGGGGGTCCACGGTCCACAGCCCCCCTCCTCTCACTAGGGGTCCAAGGTCCATCACACGGGGGTCCTTACCTGCTCACAGGTGACGGGCCCGGCGCCGGCGGGCCGGGCAGGCGAGGGCGCGTGTATGACGGGCCGCCGCTCTATTTTCCGCATAACGCGCCCGTTGCGTTCCGTGTTGATGCTTTGGGAGTCGTTTCTTATGCGGTTTCTGGAATAAATGGAATAAAATAATGGATATTAATAATTCCACACTGTGGTGGNCTGTATGGCGAATGCCTTTGCCTTTTCCTGCAAGAGGAAAGAACGAAACCAAAAAAAAAAATCATTCGTCTGTATATCTCATTAGTCTGTGTATCTCATTCGTCTGTCAGATATAATCGATGCCATTTCTGTGATCGTAGCGGTGCGTTGGGGCAACGGCGGCATCGGCATCTTTGAATCGATTATGATTTCCCGTCACTAAAAGTTGGCTGTGACGTCACAGTAGGTATTAAAAAGTCGGCACGCTTGGTTTTAATACAGATCGTGTTACTTGCGTTATCTATGTATATCTATATCTGTGGTCGCGACTGTGCGATTGGCACCCGCAGTGAGTGTGCGAGCGCGATAGCAACATAATTACGCACGAGCGATAAGGATGGGTAGCTAGGGGTCATTGGACAAAATTCTACGAGCTCACTGACCAGACTATAAAATGTGTATGTTTTTCAACCGAGACATTAATTTCCAGGCCAACCTACCAAGTGATAGTATCTGATAAGGAGATCCCCGAGGACCTGCTTCATCCCGACGAGGACATGAAGGTGGCGTCGGCGGAGTTCTCGCCGCTACTGATGACGGCGCCGGCGCGCGGCCCGCTCTACGTCAGCGTGCGCGCCGTCACGCCGCAGGGCTACTACAGCGACCTCAGCGAGGTGCACACGCTGAGCATGGAGGGTGAGTGACGTCACGCCCGTGCGAGCCTGCCCCGAGCGCGGCATGACTGTCTCTTTAAGGCTATAGGGTGGGTAGTGAACATCCTATTCAATTGACATACACACGGCCACACTGTTAACTGTGCATTGCCTGTCATGTCGTCTCGTTATATCGCAAAGAATCACCATTTGATGAGAGCGAGAGCAAAAACGGAAATGGATAGTTAACAGTGTGGCCGTGTGTACCCATTTTTGAGCTGTCGTAATACGACTCTCGAATAGTGTCTTGAAATCATTTGTATCGACAACCCTATTGCAGTGTTCTCCAGTTTACTGTGTACTAAATCGACTTTCATTTGTTTTTAGCAGCGGCCGAAGCGGAGACTGCGAGCATGGGCAACGCAGTCTGGTGGGGCGTGGGCGGCGCCGCGCTCTCGTGTGTGGTCCTGGGTGGATTGCTAGTCCACGCATTGCAAAGGCACAGGAGACTGGCGCGCTCCTTCTTACGGTTCACTGCGCATACGCCGCGGTATGACAGCCGCCGCGGGCAGGCCACTATTGGCGACCACGGTGAGTGCATTCGATACCTTTTTTATTCATTGTGACCTGTATCTATGCAAGTGAAAGGTCACGTGCTGCAGACTTGTGGAACATTTTGATTCTGACGCTTGCGTGCGGAGCACTATTGGTAACCATGGTAAGTGCAGTCAACAGTCTTATTCTCTCTCGTGCGTGGTACTAGGCGGATTGCTGGTCCACGCGCTACAGAGGCACAGGAAACTGGCGCGCTCCTTCCTGCGGTTCACTGCGCATACGCCGCGATACGACAGCCGCCGCGGGTAGGCCACTATTGGCGACCACGGTGAGTGCAATCAACAGTCTTATTCTCTCTCGTGTGTGGTCCTGGGTGGATTGCTAGTCCACGCGCTACAGAGGCACAGGAGACTGGCGCGCTCCTTCTTACGGTTCACTGCGCATACGCCGCGGTATGACAGCCGCCGCGGGCAGGCCACTATTGGCGACCACGGTAAGTGCAGTCAAGAGTCTTATTCTCTCTAGTCAGTGTTGGGTGGATTACTAGTCCACGCATTGCAAAGGCATAGAAGACTGGCGCGTTCCTTCCTGCGGTTCACTGCGCATACGCCGCGGTATGACAGCCGCCGCGGGCAGGCCACTATTGGCGACCACGGTAAGCGCAGTCAACAGTCTTATTCTCTCTAGTGAATGTTGGGTGGATTTCTAGTCCACGCGCTACAGAGGCACAGGAGACTGGCGCGCCCCTTCCTGCGGTTCACTGCGCATACGCCGCGGTATGACAGCCGCCGCGGGCAGGCCACTATTGGCGACCACGGTGAGTGCAATCAAGTCTTATTCTCTCTCGTGTGTGGTCCTGGGTGGATTGCTAGTCCACGCGCTACAGAGGCACAGGAGACTGGCGCGTTCCTTCTTACGGTGCACTGCGCATACGCTGCGATATGATAGCCGCTGCGGGCAGGCCACTATTGGCGACCACGGTGAGTGCTGTCAACAGTCTTATTCTCTCTCGTGCGTGGTCCTGGGTGGATTGCTAGTCCACGCGCTACAAAGGCATAGAAGACTGGCGCGCTCCTTCTTGCGGTTCACTGCGCATACGCCGCGATACGACAGCCGCCGCGGGCAGGCCACTATTGGCGACCACGGTGAGTGCAATCAAGTCTTATTCTCTCTCTTGGGTGGTCCTGGGTGGATTGCTAGTCCACGCGCTACAGAGGCACAGAAGACTGGCGCGCTCCTTCCTGCGGTTCACTGCGCATACGCCGCGGTACGACAGCCGCCGCGGGCAGGCCACTATTGGCGACCATGGTGAGTGCAGTCAACAGTCTTACGCCCGTATTTACAAACTATGCTTGCTTAAGTGAAGTAGCAAATCGAACGCACATCGTTGAATAGAGCTCTGTGATTGGTTTCTTTCACCCTGTGCGTCCACGCGCACTGTGTGACCTCATAGCAATGTTTGTGAATACGAGCGTTATTCTCTCTCGTGCGTGGTCCTGGGTGGATTGTTAGTCCACGCGCTATAGAGGCACAGGAGACTGGCGCGCTCCTTCTTGCGGTTCACTGCGCATACGCCGCGGTACGATAGCCGCCGCGGGCAGGCCACTATTGGCGACCACGGTGAGTGCAATCAAGAGTCTTATTCTCTCTCTTGCGTAGTCCTGGGTGGATTGCTAGTCCACGCGCTACAGAGGCACAGGAGACTGGCGCGTTCCTTCTTACGGTTCACTGCGCATACGCCGCGGTATGACAGCCGCCGTGGGCAGGCCACTATTGGCGACCACGGTGAGTGCAATCAACAGTCTTATTCTCTCTCGTGCGTGGTACTAGGCGGGCTACTAGTCCACGCTTTACAAAGGCACAGGAGACTGGCGCGATCCTTCTTGCGGTTCACTGCGCATACGCCGCGGTACGATAGCCGCCGCGGGCAGGCCACTATTGGCGACCATGGTAAGTTATCGACTATGATATTTTGAACTCTACGATTGCAGCTCCTTATGCACATAGAAAAGGTTCCTTACATTCAACTCGCGCGCATCGGCCACCACTATTGGTGACCACGGTGCGCGCTGTCAACAGTCTGCTCGCAAGCAGCCTCAAAATGTCGATACATGCGCTTAGTCTCTCTCGATGGCACAATGGATAGTTTAAATACGGAACCCATAAATTCATAGGTGGTTATAGGTAGATACTACCTGCGAATTTTAGATTAGTTACTTAGATTCTAGGTAGAAATTAATGAGCAAGGAAATGAGTAATGTATCTGAAATACATAATTAAGTAATGTTTCGTGTTTCAGACGACGACGACGTGCCTCCCATCCAAGGCTTCTCCGACGACGAGCCGCTGGTGATAGCGTAAGCCTGTGATGAACCCGTGATCTTGTCGTAACATAGTATTTATATTTATTGTCCATGTCTAGGTAATCTTTACTCATTATATTCAATAATGTGGTTGTTCAAATTTTAGTCACACACTAAATTTAAGTACAGAAGTCAGTTTCACAAATACAAAATGTATGCACTGATTTATTGTAATCTAATTTAACCACAGCCACGAGTAAATTATTCGTTAAGAATGTTATTCTAGTACTGATTTATTTAACGCGCCTAGAGTATTATTATGTTATGAAATGTCTATGTTTAAGTTGTTTTAAGAAGAGTTGTTGTATACTGTACATTCGACATACGCGTTAAGTGTACGCCATATGCTTTTTTATTATTATTATTTGCCAAATTTTTGTGCGTTATGACAACGAACTTTATATTGTTGATAGAAAAAGACATTTTGCTTGCTCATTTCGATGTATCGTATCGTAGGATAGAACCGCAACTATCTCGTACATTAAATTTATTCGAGTTCGACACCAAAGATCGTTATAAGTACATTTAATTAACATTACAACCTAAGGTTTGTGTTGAACTTTGTGTGAGAATTAAAACATTTAGTAAAGGATCTCTTCATTCCCAATGTACTGTGCATAGTCGTTTTAAGTCTTTAGTTCCTATAAAATTTCGTAGCCACGTCATCTTTTTGACAATTTTTTTCTAATATTATTTTTGTTTAAATTACTGTCATAGAGAGGGCTGGACTCATATAAAAATTGTAAAAAAACATTGAATTAAAATGAATATAAAATATATTTCAACTACTTTTCATTTTAGCCTCCTTAACAATTAACACTAATTAATTATACTAAACACACAGTTAAAAGTGTTAACACTAAGAAAATATAAGAAAACAAGTTACATTTCCTTGTTACTTTTGACCTTGTAAAAGATTTATGGATAGCTAAAACTAGAGAAAATGTTCTGAAAATTACATTCTATGTAAAAGCTACTTTTATACTTATTATTTCTTCCATAATCTGCTGCCGAGGGTGCCCAACATTTTAATGTCAAGTTTAAAATCGAATGATTAATCCATTCTATTCAATACCAAGGTCTTCGAAGGCTCGGACGATCCAATCCTGAGCCGGGAGTAGCACCAACGCGTTGTCACGCCAGACTGACACACCTACAGCTGTTTTGCGGCCGTTGGTATTGCAAATCAATGGGCCGCCGACCCCAGTCTGGAAAGAGTATGAACTCAAATGTATTTTAGTACGTAACGTTCTTGCTCAGACATTTGCAGATCATGTATGCTCATTGTCCACTATAAAATTCAAGGTGTTATTGTTTGGGATAGTAAGTCCCAGGTCTTAATACTGGCTATGTGACAGAGAAAATACTTGAAATTCGTGTAGTGGTTAACTTCATTTACTTTAAATTCAGTTCCTGAAATGTAAGAATAAATTAATACGCTAAAAGTCGCAAGATACGAAGTTTCAATGAGTATTTGTTTAGAAAAATTGGCATAAACATTGCATATCCCACGGGCATGTGAGACGGATTTTTTAATACTAAATTAGCGTGCGATTTACGAATGTTTTAGCGAACTAGTGTTGTAGTGTAGAAAAACATGATATTGATACTCACTACGGTGCCACGCGTCTTTACAGTGACGCAGAAGCCATCGTCCGGAAAGTCGAGGGACTTTAAGCGCGCTGCACACTCCTGTTCGGAGGCTAGCGAGACCCTCTGCCAGCGGGGCTTGGGGCGAACGTCTAAAAACAAAATAATTGTGTTTTAAAGTTATAGGTACCAAAAATGGCGCATAATGCCAAACTTGATTTTTACCTACTCAAGAAAGTGAACTATGAATTACATCAAATTTATCTTGTTTTCGATGGTTAAATGCACTATTTTACGAGGATCGTAGGTACACCAACTTGGAAGGATATTTGTTTATGTATCGACGTTAGAAGTCATGAAACATCAAAAGTTTACAAGTGACTGGCTTTTCCCCTCGGCTTTCTTATCAAAATCCGTTCAGCAGTTTTGCGTAATTTAAGTCATCCTCTTCAACTTTTACATTTCAAGGCATTTCAATCGGGTAAGGTGAATTATGCCCGTTTTCACCACCAATCCCTTATTTTTAAGTGACCTAGGGGTAAAAAAAAAACAAACAAATTCTTGTTATGTCTTAACCATAACGTCACTTAAAAATTAGGGATTGATGGTGAAAACGGGCATTAAAGTCGCGAACAAATGCTAGATCGGAGGATCTACCTTGATCAAAACCACCCCAGCCGAAGAACATGCAGTCGTCACCAGTAGGCGCGCTGCCGAGACAAGCTGGCTGCACTTTGGCGTTCAAGTTGAGAGGACTGTTCCAGTGCTGAAATAAATTATTTTGTAAGTTAATTCTTATTATTATGTGTACTAGTAAATGATTACGACTATTAGTTAAGCTTTAAGTTATTTGCTAAATGTATGTGCAATACTTTTATGTAGTTTTAATATTTTCCTTGGTGTTCACAGATTCTACTGGGCCAAAAAAAACAACAGTTTTCTGTTTAACATGCGCAAGGTATTATTTTACGTAAGTAGGTAATCGTCGTGTTTTTACCAGTGCCTTACCTGATAATTAACTAAATAATATTAGGTAATGTTCCGTTTTTTAATAAATTAAACTTAATATTTATTTAGTCTCACCAAAAGCGCTAGATCATGTGCCAAAATTTTAGGGCGATATTGAGGGTGAAGAGTTACGGCGACGAAGCGGCTTTGAGCCCGAGATCTGTCATTAAGATTCCACAAGCCAGCTAACAGAGTAATTTCTTTTGAAGAGGTTCGTCTGAAATACAAAATGAATAAACATTATAACATAAATATATTTTTAAGGGCAATAAAGGTTAATATATTAATATCACGTAGTGTATGGGACAGAGTAGGTACCTACGTGATCTTATTTTATGAGTTAGATTCTAGATTTACTAATAAAACTTACACGCTCGGTGATCAGTGTTTTAAAGTGACGTTTAGTATGGAAATGTCATTTTAAAACAGTGATCAACAACTGTGTAACTTTATATTAGTAAGGGGGTTATTTATCTACCTATTTTAGTTCCCACGCGCGAATTAATTAGCATCTCATAAGCATAAATAAGTATGATATTCTGTTGTACATTCTGTTACAGATAATAATAATAATATTATTCTATTAAGCAATAAAAGCTATTAATTTAACGAAAAACGAACGAAAGAACTTGGTTCATTGTGTAGGTGAATTCAAATTCAAAATCTTCATTGCTCATATTAAGATCGGGTATTTAAAGGTAGGTATAAGTAGTAGTAGATAATATAATAAGATCATCCTACGCTGTGCTTGTCTATTTACTAAACTGTTTGCTACATTTTTAACCTAACTTTATACGACATACGAACCCATAGACACAATCGCCGGTGGTGACCGCGGCCCGGGGATGCACGATCGTGGCGTAACACAGAATGCCTTGCGGTCTCCTAGTCAACACCGCAAGAGCCATCCAGGGGTGCGACCCGCTAGCCGCTTCGCCGACCTGTTTATCTTGAACAAAAGATTTTGAAATAACAAAGTACACTCAGCATTTTCAAGAGCAATTTAGATTCTTTCAAGTCGTTATTATATGAAACTGAATTACTGAAAATTACCACACAAAGCACCGGCACCGCTTCGGATCTACTGTAAATATATGTCAACGTGAAATTGTAAACTCTGTCAGTTTATAATACATAACGCGTTAGATTGTAAACTAACAGTGGGTTAGGTTAGGTTAGATTGTAATTTAACTACGTCAGATTGTAATCTGACGGAATTCACAATTTTACGGTGACATATACACTACGATTTACATATAAAATTGTTGCATATTCAGTTCTAATGGTTTCATAAAAAGTTGATTTATTTTAGGCTTGATGTCATTAAAAGTAAAAATCTCAGCAAAAGTTTGCGCTCAGTAATTCAATTACCTAGTAACATCGTCAAAAAGGGATCTCTTATTTTCAAAGTATACCTACTTACTAATTTAAATTCTATACGGCTATACGTAAAGCAAGACTACGAATTCAGCTTACCATTTCTATTTATTTCAATTTGGTGCCGAGCAGTTCTGCCACAATTCTCAAACACTTGTTGATTGTCGTCAACAACGCCCAAGTCGACTTTTATGGGCTCCGTGCTGTCATCTTCAGTGCTTCCTTCAGTTGTACTTCGTCTCGTATTCTTTGCATAAAACTTATTCTTGTTTCGCCCCAAATTCAGAAGCTTAAATCCTTGAAGAACTTGGAAGTTTGGGCTTGACTGAAAACTAACAGTTTGACCCTCAGGGTCTCGTGTGAAGTCTTCCGGTGAGCCTGTTGATACTTTTGCTGGTCTGCCTCGCTTGGGAGTTTTAGAACTTGCTGGAAAATAAAATTGTAAAAGTAAAAATCTATTTCAGTTGGTCTTTATTCAAAAGCTCCGGAGTCCAATTTATTTATGAAACGAATTCATCCGATTACGTTTTTTGCTTTAATCGAGTAACAGAATACTCTTTTATATCGTGGTGAAGTAAAATAGTGCCGGATCTTTTTGATTTTTATTTGAATGCGTTTATTATTTTTTTAAGTTGCATGATAGTTAAGCGCTTACATTTCCTGGGGTCAATTGTGGAGTATCCAAACGAAGTTCCATCATCCTCATCACTGTCATCACTGCTAGCACCGTAAGATGGTTCAGGACTATCAAAAGACCATGACGGTTTGGATGGATTGTCGGAGTATAAACCGACTAGGCCTGGCTTAGGCAGCTCTACTACATAATCCTCAACATAGTCAGGGTCGTCGTAATCTTGTTTTTGTGAGCCATGGGTTCCTGGCTTCTTCAAATTAGAACCTTTTATGTTCCAATACGGGTCTTCGTAATAATCATCAACTGGAGTGACGACTCTAGTATGCGTCACCGTCGTTGGCTTAATGTTTTGAGGCCGAAATTTTTGTCGTAACAGAAAATCTCTCTGTGATAATGCTGGATTAACTGATTCTTGTTTATTAGACCTTCGAAAACGATTTGGTTGGCTTTCTGAAGAATCGGGGAACACTATTTTGGATGATTCTGTATTTAGTGGTAAAATGCAACAAATTAAGTGCGATTGTGCACTAATTAGCTTCTTAGTATTGGACCTGAAAAAGTGGTTTAAAAATACACTATAGCATGAATTTTATTTTTTGTAACTAAAACGTTGAAAAATTAAGTAGGTAGGTATGTCACTTACCTTTCTCGGTTGTAAATTACGCCATTTCTTCGGTAACATTCATTTTTCTTAACGTAGGAGCAGATATTCTCCGAGTTTAAATTATCTTTTGTGTCAATTAATGGTTTTTCGAATTGGAGTAAATTTTCGTCGTCAATCTGAATCACCATTTTACTTGGAACATCTTTAGTTGACTCAGTTGTGTTGGAAAGTGTTGGCCAAAATATTGTGTCGTCTTCAGGGAATTTAAACAAAAATAAATCTTCCCTATTTTCATTGTTTTCATCGTTTATGGTATTTTTTGTAACAGGGACGTTTTTCGAGTCGTCTTTTGATGTAGGCTTTGCAAGTGAATTAATAATGTTGTTTTGAGATGTCGAAAGATCTGATAACTCAGTTTTTAACGGATACTCGATGAAATTATCTTCTTCTGGATATTTAAATACGAACAGATCTTCACTTGGTTTGGATATAACTTTCTGAGTATCTGAAGTTACAAGATTTGCATCAATCGCAGATGTTAATTTATTTACTTCTTGATCTGAAGGAGACAATTGATGTAATGGCCGTGTTTTTGTAATATCATCGTCGTCCGGCCATATGATACTATTCGAGTCTATTGAATTAATTTCTTTTTCTTTTCTCCACTTCTCTTTTTCTGAAATTGCTTTTTGTAGTTTATCTTTTGTTATCAATAACGAGTTGTCACGAAATATTATTTTTGCAGATTCATCAGTATCAAACTCACTCAGTTCTTCGAATTTCGGAGGAGCTGGTTCTTCGCCTGTAAGTTTCGTTAGTTTATCACTTAACCACCAAAAATCACCGTTTATTTGCGCGTAAGTTGTTCTTGCGAATATAAAAAAGCAAATCAGGATATTTGTTTGCATTTTCGTAGTTGCGTGTGCGTTCGCAGGAGTGTTGCGAAAATGTGTAAAATCGCAGGAAGTTCCAGTGCGCGGCGCAATTATCCGACGATTTGCTACGAATTTACATTTGATGACAAACACACAATACTCTTTTAGGTTCAAATGGCTGATTTACGCACGCTCTGCATTGACTAAATAAGTACTGGGATAAATGCAGTAGATGTTGCGTTAGTCATTTATTGATTTGTAACAGGAAAACTGCTATTCCAGTTAAAGAAGTAGGAACTGATACGATATTTAGGTCATGGGAAATATTGTTTTAATTAGGTCACAAAACAAACACTGTTGCTAATTAGTTACTAATATTACTACTAATGATATCATATTATAATATTTATTTATTTATTTTAATTACACAGGTTTATACCTTATTACGTAATTAAATAGTTAGGTAACAACAAACATAATAACAACACCTATACAATATGTTAATGTTACTAATACCAGGCCTGGCTCACTCCGCGCGGTACATCCGATAATTACCTACAGCGGAGCGCCCCGCCGGCGGGTATTATATCAGTCGAGTGTCACGCGCACGCCCGTCGGGACTTGATCTTTTGCCTTTAATAAATAATTTCTTTTGAATACAATTTATGATGTTTTAAGAATTTTATCGTTAAAATATTAACTATTACCTTTCCGTGTAGGTAAATTAAACGGAAGATAGATACACCAAATTACGACAAGCTAGTTCTTTTACCATAATGCATAGGTACCCCAACAATATTCAATAAAAAATAAATTGTTGCCAAAGTACAGCGAGTAACATTAGATTAAGTTTGTGCAAAGCCAAATACAAATGGGTATTTCTCATCGCCACGGTTCTCATCGTCACCTTCGTGGCGAATTTTATTTCTAACTTATTTCAACTTTTTTTAAACAAAAATTGTAGCGCTTGATGTGAAGATTGTATTCTCAGTAAATCAGTCAAATAGTAAGTCTCGTTTGGAAGCTTTAACGTTTTGAATTTTTTGATGCCACGAAAGTGATTCTGTACTTCACAGCAATATTTTTTTCAAACTTTACTACTGTAAATGTCTTATTTTCATAGATAAATAGCAATAACATAATACCTACTTAATTACAAGATAAAATTTTACCGATTACGTCACCTACTAAGTTACAAGATTCTACGCAATTGGTTTTAAGGGTGACACTGGTGGCATTCTGAAATGCTAAAGAAGTAAAAAACGGATTATCAGAACCTCAATAAAAAAGAACTCTAACTGATTTATNACTATTACTTATTCTGTGTTAATACAATATGTTCAGAAATGGCAAAGTACCTAAATGATCTTTTTGATAGGACTTTGAGACGTGTTTGAATAGTGTACCTAATTGGTTACTACCTTTCCATTCATAAATAAATGAATAAAAAATAAATGATTAACCTAATGAAAAAGTTATACCGTTCGGTTGTTTGTTGAAAGGATGTGCAAATCAAGTTATCCGTTCCCCGTCAAGTTAGTAGTTTCGATCGAAATCAGTTTGGCAGCGACGAAGTTTTTAAAGTAACTGTTATAAGACCGAGGGAAACTTGCTGCGGATCTTGGCGTTAAAACGAATCTTGCATCTGGGAAATAAGTTTTTAGATTACCTAGTTTGCGCAAATATAAACTTTAAATTTTATAATAGCAACAAAGTAAACGGTTTCCAACAGCTTTTTAAGTAAAATGGCTCATTTAGAGTTAAGCTGAGATTTAATATCAGCTGTCCATATTTTATTTCGTTTAGCAAACACCCTTAAACTCCTTAACTACTGAAACACATTACCCTCAGTAGCATCAGAACAAAAGACAATGCCGGAAATTGGCGTCTTTTTTTTTCGCGCGGCCATCGACCAAACTTTGTTTTTTGATTACAAAATAGTTTAATAAACCAAACTTACTATGACATGTATACCTCTAAACTCAGTCTGAACTGAGTTACGAGCATTAGAAGTTTGATGATTTTCATACTAGATTTGCTTTTTGCGCGCAAAGTTTTGTAAGAAATTGCAACAAAATAGTGACATTGTATGTGTAAACAAACAACACCATCCATTAAAGGCTCCAGACATCAGTATGGGCAGAATCAGCGCAATAAAAAAATAGCGCAATATTTTGTTGCAATTTCATGCAATTTCATTAAAAAAAAAAGACGCCACTTTCCGTACAAAATCTGGCATTGCCATTTGGTAATTTAGTCACAAAGTTCCCAATGCGCTTAGAGGCTTATTTCACGCGGGCGCTCAATGAAAAATGCTAGTATTTTTTAGTCCTGTATTTTTCGGATACACTGGAAGCAAAGAAAATAATCCACGTGCAGTATTTGCGATTCCCATTCAGTTTATTTGCGTTCATTGACTATGCAATTAGAATGCATAGCCATGGTTGTGCGATTCTGTTTTTAGGTCAGCAAGGAAAATTGCATGAAATGGATTTTTCAACTCGCTCCTAATCTTATAAGTTTGTTTGCTGTCGGAATAATAATTTCCTGGTATGCGAGTGGGATTCCGAATCCATTACATTTTCAATAAACGTTTAATCACTTATGAGAGGATGCCTTGGGAGGATGCATGCCTTAGAATTAATTCTATTACTTACTTCAATAAATAATCATCTATTCAGTTCAGGAATAACGACATGAATTTGAGCTTTAACATACTATGAGATTTTAAAACAACGTCACGTCGTTTCTAATGAATTTGGTAATATAATTGCCAAATAATTCTCAGTAAGGCATAACAATATTGTCATAATTCTGCTCCTTATTCCTCCAACGTCTGTCGCAGGAAATTATCCAAGAAACAAACGATTTGATCCTCCAGAATTTGATGTAAAATGCAAATTGGAAATCACTTTGTCGAAAAGGGAAATTCTCAACAAACGCCTTGTGAAATACGGACATTGTTCCAAGATTCCCGAATGCCGAAATAGTATTCGGATACCGTTCGTTCGACCGAAAGAGATTTGTGTGGAACTCGCGTGAAGACCTCCGGGAATAGTACAATAACTTTACAGTCCGAGTGTAACGCTTTAGTTGTTATGCGATTTATTAGAAATTTGCGAAACTTGGGCGTAGTTTTTGGTTTAAAAGCTAAGTAATAGTAAGCAAATATTTAATTTCGTCACAGATGATTATAATATGTACTAGTAGTTTCGTTAAGATTTCATGAAGATATTAACTTTCAAACAGTATCAAATAGAAGTCGTTAAGTAGCAGAGCCTTCACGCACGTGTAAACTATGATTACCTACTATGAAGGCTTGGATTAAGAGAATTAAGCCCGTCACAGACTTAGCTATAATATATTAATATTTTTATAGCACACCATATAGTCACAGAAATATATTTATAGCTGAGTGTGTGGTCACTATAGAAAATGTATAGTAGTATGCCTAGCTATAAAAATATTAATATATATTATAGCTAAGTCTGTGACGGGCTTTACAGCGTCTGTAAATAAATAATGAGAAACAAAAGCCAATAACGTTGTAAGCATTAACTATGTAGGTAAAATGTAGAGCATCCTGGATGTTGGGCATTATAGTACTATTGTATCATTTTCAATCTACTGTTTAATTAAGCCTTAACAATGAAAAATTTCAGCTAAAGTCTAATAAAACGGAATTTCTAAACACAGAACATTTCATACCTTCAGTTCATAGAGTTACCGCTATTTACCTCGGCATTTCATACGAGAGCAGATAGGCTTTAGGTTTAGTACGTACTCAGTTCACAGTGAAATAGCGCGAAAACAAAGCCTGAAATACTTACCGCGGTCACGTGCGACTTGTCGCGTTCAGTAAATCAGTTTGCCAACATTTTTCACAAGATTAATGTAAGTCAAAATACATATTCTGCACACGTTCATACTTAGAGCGTTAACTTAAATTTTTCTTAGATTTTAAAAGTATGAATCCACAATCTGAGCTCCATTGCTTATGTATCAGGTTATTCCGTGATTCATTAAGAATTAAAACAGTGCGTACTCTTATTGATTTCAGTGAATACTGCGGTTTCTCCTGCTGCTGTTACAAAATATAAAAAAAATCTTCAATATGTAAACTCGCTTTAATAATAAGTTTTAAAAAACTTTGTACAATCTAAAGAAAAACATAGAGATGCGGATGTTCCGCATTTGCAGAGGCGAAAGCGGAGTTTGTTACAACCCTATGCAGTGAATAAGAAATTTTCATACAGAAGAAGTTAAAAATTTGCGAATATTTTCTCGGTAATTTAGTGGGTCAGTTGATAAAGAAAGGCGCCAGTGCCAGAACTGGCGTCGAGACAAAAGACTGGAAACACTTAGCTCGGTCACGTGCCGCTTGTCGCCTTCAGGAAATCAGTTTCGTTACGTTTTTCACGAGAGAAAACTTTAAACAGACTCTACTAAAATTACATTGAAACTTAACGATCCAGTGTATCTCTGCAGTTTGCGAGTTTACAGGTTAACGTCATCATTTATGACGGTGTGTTATCCCAAGTGGTCGAAGCGATGGAAAAAGGCACTCGAAGATTTGCAGCGCATAAAAATGGTCTCTGAGATAGAAAAACGTAATTTGTCCCGTTTAATTCAATAACATTTTTTATCTCACCTGCATCATAGTAAAGAAACAGATCATCCACAATGCATATTGAAATGGATGTTAAATATTTGCAAGTCTATTCGTCACTGTCGCCGCGCCTCTTTCATTTCCGAACGCCCGATTAAAATAATGCACTCAATGCAGCCGACTAAAAGCCGGCTCTGCAGGCAGAGCGGATTCAGTAATGGAAGTTATTAACCAGTATTACGGAGATTAAATCTTAAATTAAGGTCAGTTTCAGCAGATAAGTACTGTAAAAGAACACTGAAAAAGTTTAACTGGTGCAATAATGAAGAAAATTCGTGAAAATTCGTCCCACTTGTTCAGGCAATAAGCTATCATAGATACTAAGGATCAAAATATAAGAATGAGGTTTATTTTTCCATATTATAAATACGAGATGCTTGGGAGAGCAAAAGGAGACATAGAAATAGTGTTATTTAGCTACAAAAACATTGTTATTCTCCAAAATAAAGTCTTTTAATATCAGCACAGTAATAGAGTTGCTGCATATTTTAATATAATGGGAATGAAACGCGCGCTGCCCTGGACAATGACGAATGGACTCGCGCCGCAAATATTTAGTTTTAATTTCGATATGCATTGTTGACGCTGTTTCATAATAATCATTTTATTTGCTACCGTCATTGTATGCTGTGTGACATTCGATACGCGGTTGTGATCAGCATTTCATTTTGTCATAAAATAAGTAGGTAGGTAATATTGAAGTCAATTTCAGGGAGAAATTATAACATGTTCAATTTACTACATTCAGTTATAATTATGTAGGTACTCGTATATTAGCCTAGGCTTGCAGCTCTAGCGAATTTAGTTTTAACTATGTTGTACATATTGTTGGTATATCCTAATCTATTAATAAGTATCTTATTAAATAGTAAGAACATTAATTTATCATTGCCAAAACTTATTAACAAACATCACACAAAAACTTAAAACTAAAACTTTCATTATAATTTATTTCTACCTTTGCATTTTTTGCTGCATTTAACTTGATCTCAAGCGCACTGCTCTTCTCCAGTTCTATGAAGAGTTAAACTGAACCAACTCAGTAAATACTACGAAATGAGCTAAATAATAAATTCATACTTTAAGTTCCGTTGCATAAAGTTCACTATAATTCACAGCGCAGGTACTTGAGATTAGTTGCTTCATTCCTCATTGCAGGTCTTAATAAAGATTTCACGAGCGTTCTTAGTGCTTGAACAGTGCTCTTAGTTGAGTTAAAGTATAAAAACTAGATAAAGTGTGTTTCAGAAAATATTTCAAATGGGTCTTCTTGGAATTTTCATAAGTTTAAAGGTTCACTTTGTTACTGTTAGTTCTTGTTACTTTGTTGATAGTTGATTGGATTTATTATATTTTAAAAGGCATTAAGTAGGTAGTTTATAATATTCTGAATTCTGTTTTTCGTCTTTGGTGGAGTTTTCATCTACGGCTGTAAAACGCAGTGACTTATCGTAGCACGCACGTTTCGTAGAAGGGTGAAATACCAGAAACGGATCATAGTCGGAAAATAATGTGATATACAACTTTGAGCAGTGGCAATATCGTAACCAATTAGGTTTATCAGAAGAACCTCGAATGTATGTGAACATTTCGTTATTACTTAACCATAATACTTTTTAGCGTAAAACAGCAGTAAAGTATACAAAACGGGAAAATTACACAATTCATACTTACCATTTCCTTTGAAATAAGGCCGCAAGTATGATTTAGTTCGTCACAGCAGGAGTACTCGCGGGGTAAGTGGCTTCATCCCTCATTGCAGTCTTAATAAAGATTTCACGAGCGCTCTTAGTGCAGGAATGGGGCTCTGGGAGTTGTAGAATAAAAACTGGACAATTAGGTTTCTCAGGCTACATTTCTTTAAAATTTTCTTAACCACATTTTTGTTTTGATGACAAATGAAAGGCGCATCTACGAAGGTGCTAATGGGATGTTGTTCGATGTTAAGTTCAATTAGATCTTCGTCGCATGACAACTTGGGAAGTATACGAGTAAGCGCTGTTTTAAAAGCTGAAAGACAATGCAACCTCCTTACCATCAATTTTATGAACTTCTTGAGTGTTAGAGACCTGCATACAGTGAAATGGTAGGCACGTGAGGACTCCTGTGTAACCAGGA
Source organism: Ostrinia furnacalis (assembly GCF_004193835.3). NCBI lineage: Eukaryota > Metazoa > Arthropoda > Insecta > Lepidoptera > Crambidae > Ostrinia > Ostrinia furnacalis. Next base: position 337,181 of record NW_021130689.1, on the reverse strand, counting down.
TCTACAGTTTGACCGCCATTAAAAACCCAACCAGTGAAGGTCAAGTTTGTATCGGAGGAAAGTTCAACTGTCATTGGATCCGCAACGAAATGAATCAGAAGAACATAGAAGGAGTTCGAAGTTAAGGTTCGACTTCCTTACAGTACAAAGCGGATTACAGGTGACAAAAAAAGGTTTATAGATCGTTTCATCCACGAAGACGCGCCCCACCAATTTTTGGTCGAGGGAAGCGCGTTGTGCGGGGAGTTTGATCCGAGCAATCCGAGTGTCATTAGTGTGTACCAATAACACTCAAACATTAGCGGAAAAATGGTAGGGCATATCTTCGTGGATGAAACGATCTGTAAACCTTTTTTTGTATAATAACCTATAAGAAACGCACATGTAAAATAGACGCCTACACATCTGCGGCCGCTTATTTACAAATTATGAGTGCTGCATCCCCAAGACGAACGACGCTTGAAACATGCACGAGCCGGTAGACCTCTGCGCTACTGAATTCTAAACAGGGGTGATATTCCCAAATCGCTCGAGAATATTACGATTGAATGCAATTTCGCACACGTACTTGTAAGTTTAAAGCATGGAGTAGGAAAACGCGCATAAGGTGCCGTTGAAAATGACGATGTCGCTTAAGGGTGTCGTTTAATCGCTGAATTTACATTTCCATAAAGGTCGAAACTATTGTCCATTTATAGTATTTATCTTCAGGGTAATGAATTTCAGCTTAAATCGTATTCTTCATGGAATTTTTTATAGATCTCACAATTCGTCTCTATATTCTCCCGTTTCTAGATATTTATCTGAACACATCCCATTTGCCATTTCAACAGTATTTGAGAAGCTTTACACTATTTTAAGTACCTACCTTAAGGTACCAAGGTACACTACTAGGTTACTATTTTTGTAGGGAAATTTGCGAAATATTGTTTTCAGAATAGCCCACCTAATACGTTGTAGGCGGCATGCGGCTTTTCCGACGCACTCTCTTTACTACATCACTACGAAAGGGATTTGCTAAAAGCCGCAACATACATCACTATCTGAAAATACTGAACTTTATTCGTGACTCTCTTAAGGTCGGTTTTCCCCCGGCCGGCTTTTGATGGAGGTGCATAACTATGTTTTTATATTTGTTCCAGGCCTGCACAGAATTCAAATCACACATTTTATGCGACCGCGAGTGATATTGCTCTCATAGAGTTTTATTTGCATCAGTTATGATTCTTAATTGTACATTTGTATGCAAAATTTATAGTTTAACGCACATGATTGTGTGATATTGTGATATAAACAATTTTCAGCAATATACAGTGTGTGATGACAAATTATACAGGGTGATATACAAAACTTTCACCGGAACGAACAAAAATGCAACTATGTAGGAATGTAGTCGCTAAGTTACTTTCAATAAATCGACCTTTACTCCGTTTGGGCGGACGAGTGATTCAAAGTCTGTGTAGACAATGTAACTTTCAATTTAAATTTCGTTAAATTTGAGGACCAGTTTTGCTATATAGGGTTGCAGTAGAGTAGTGTGGTGTGGTTTCACCTTTTAGGTAATGTTGGTAATGAGTAGGTATTCCAAAACAAAACGTAAACATAAAATCATGATTGGCGGGGGCACTGCCGTGCCCCCAGATATATCACTGCCATTGCTTAGCTCTAGGAAATGTGGGCCAATGCTGAAAATAAGGTCTTGTTATTTCTTGCTCGAGTGGCTACCACGGTTCGGAAGACGTAGCGTGGGTAGGCCTCTCACTAGGTGGACCGACGATCTGGTGAAGGTCGCCAGGATGCTGGCAGCGCAAGACTTGTCGTTATGAAAATCCTTGGTGGGAAGCCTTTGTACAGCAGTGAACGTTATTTGGCTGAAACGAACGAACGATTTCTTGCTTCAATTTAATAATGTTCAATGGTCATATCGATAGGTGTACATACTCCACATGCATGGGAATTTCTATTCCATCTGTCATCGTTAGGCTCCGAATAGGAACGTGTCTTGCGTAATGGGCAACACACGCAACCCGTAGTCCATCTCACCCGTTCCCAATATTGGTTACGTTCTGAAAACCTGATTTCTCGAAATGCAACTGTATTTGTCGGTACAGTTCCCATAGTCCCAGAATGATTAAAACGATATTTAGGTTGGTATAGCATGAATCATTTCACAAAGAAAAGGAATCGGTGCGCGAAGTATGTTAGTTTCAGTTAGTTCCAGTTTCAATTCGTAATGTAGACAATGTAGAGCATAATAGACGTAAATGATCATCCGTATCGTTCTACTGCTTTCAACTGTTATACTGATTTCGGATTTGAGATTTTTAGCTTGAGCGTGCTCATCTTCAACATAGGTATGAATTTTTATACTGAAACCGGGCCTTCAGTTTCAGTGTCCACAAATTTCAAGGAGGATAAAGTAGTGCTTGCCTATCAAGCGCAAATCAGTGCTTTGAAGTTTGCAAGCCTACATTGCCTACCTCTAAATAAAACTATCGCCAGCGACTGCTGTGCGATCACCCCTGGGCGCAGTTAGGGTGAAATACTGCGCATTATGGCACCGTCCCGGCCAGAACTTCGCCGACTAATTAAACTTCACATAAGTGATATTTATTCGAATTAGCCTGTCGTTACGTACAGAATACCTACAAGTATTGTTAGAGTTATGAACAGACTTAGCACAGTTAAACCTTTATGTTTAGGTACCTACATTTAAGTGGATCACGTTTGGACTGAAAAAAAAAGTTCTGTAAACATACGACAGAACTTGAAAAAAAAATGGTTAGCGTTCGGTATATCATAAGGTATCACCTCCACATAAACTATATGTTCAGACCATGAGATGTAACTACATCGGACTGATCAACGGATCAATCGAATTTAAATTTTGTTATACAATGAATGAATTGTATAACTACTCGTATTCTATATATATAAAAGGAAGTCGTGTTAGTTACTCCACTTATAACTCAAGAACGGCTGAACCGATTTAGCTGAAAATTGCCAGGGAGGTAGTTTAGAGCCAGGAGAAGGACATAGGATACTTTTTATCCCGTTTGAAAATAAAAAAAAGTCTGCTTATTTATTGCCATTAAGGCGGAACAAAGTTCGCCGGGTCAGCTAGTTAGTTATAAAAGTTGCTTTATTCTGCTTTCATTTATAGCTTAGATGCTTCTTGTGTAACGAAGGGAACTAAAATTTAACTTTTAAGCTATGAGTACTTTTAGTTCGGGCATGTTTTAAATTATAAGTGCTCATAACATCTAGAAAGTTGGCGAATTGCTCCGATCCGCTCACGTTGGACGTAGACAAACTACATTTAAACTACGGTACAGTCAGTACATCAGAATATACATTTTTGTTCCAAAATAGTAGCTATTACAACTGCATTAGAAGCTACAGTGTTTAGGTCCACGTTGTCGCCTGTACATGGACGATAGTTGCACAGTTTCATTAATATTCTCAACCAACTCGTAATTTATTAACGGTAAATAGAGGAGATTCACTCAGCTCATAGGATTTTTTTAAATAATAGTATTAAGATTGAATATTATGCTTAATTACATATTGTTGCCAATAATACATTAAATTTTTAGTAAATGCTGGTAGGATTTAACCTTTTTAATGGCCTATCTCAAGAAAACAGTTTTATAGGTAGGGTAAAAAGATTATGAGACATGTAGAGGCTCCTTAAGTACAAAATATTTGACGATTTGTAAGTACTATTTATTATTAGTCTATACAATTGACTGTGACTTTGACTATATTCCTTATGCTGAAGCCGCGTAGGTAGGTATAAAAACAGATTTCAATTAAAGATCTAATTATGCGAGTAAGACCTGAGGGCCGGGGACTATTACCAGACATCAGAAAAACAGATAGAACAAGGGAAATTCAATATTAAACGAGCACCTCTGGCTAGCTCGAAAGACTCGACATAGCAATACGAGATCTTTTGTCGGCTGAGGTAAGAGGCGAGTATTGTCCGCGCCTTAATGAACAGCTAACGAACTGAGAAGCACTCCGCCTTAATGGCCGCCGTTAAAGCTGGACCAAGGAATGCCAAGAGCTTCGCCAGATCTTGGCGAAAAACTTAAATATAATTTGATGTCGTGCTATTTCGAGATGCGGAACCATTTGTGCGACCTAGGTACGGATAAAATACTTCATACCTACGCCTCCACACGTATTTAAAACATGGTCTGAAAGGACTAAAATTGCAATTTTACGCAATAAGAAAGACTTTGTTACAAGTTTTAGTTATAAGTTATGTTCTGTGACTTTATAATTTGTTACATTTACCTATTATCATAAAGAGAGTGAAGCACAAAATCATGATAAAATACTGTATACTTTTGCATGCCGTGGCCGCCTATAATTAAGATAGCACCTAGTCCTAAGAAAGAATATGTATGTAAACCCCTCTGCTTGTACTTGTTTGTCTTGTTGGTTGTCCTAAATAAATAAATAAAAAATAAATATACTGTATAAAGAGAGTGGGAGCACTAAATTATATTTAGACGTGAGTTGACGTTATACTTAATTATTGCACTAAACTTTCATAAGACGTGTCAGTCGCAACGTGTAATGGAAAATGTTGGTCGTTGCACGAGTGAGCTGTAACTTCGGAATCAGAATATCTGCTAAAGTTCGTAAGTGGAAAATGTGGTAGAGAAGTCAACACACAGACTGCTTTGTATTAATTTGAATAAACTTATGAGACGGGCTAAATCTCTGTCTGACAAACCACACCAACAAAAGAAAATGCTAAAAGGTTAAAAAAGTGTGGTGATGTTCTTATTTTTAGAATTTTTAAGTATGCCCGCATTTAAGACACAGATTTCCCTTTTATGGACGAAACTATGTCTGTCGAGTTATCAAGGAATCTCAGGAACGGTAAATTCTTCAGCCTGATTCAAATAAGAATTCCTTGATAAGCTTAGTTCCCTAAAATACGAATTAGAAGAAAGTTTTAAAAGGAATTGAAAGGTTTACAGAGAATCCAATATTGGCTGTACGAACAATGTTACGAGTTACTAGTAGTCGGCCGTTTGGTGTAGTGGTTCGAAACGGACTACTATTCCGGAGGTAGCGGGTTCGATTCCCGCACAGTACAAACATTTGTGTGCATGAACATATTTGTTTGTATTGGACTGGGTGTTTTCTATGTATAATAAGTATGTATTTACAAAAAAAAAACTATTTAAGTATATTTATATCCGTTGTCTAGTACTCATAGTACAAGCTTTGCTTAGTTTGGGACTAGAAGCGCAGTGTAAATGTCCAAGGATATTTATTTATTATTTATTATTTACTGTTTAAAACACAACGCGCAACGTAAAAGTATTACTGGTATTATCTACTTATATCATGCTATTAATTTGTTAAGCAAGTATCTTCGAATACCTACCTAGATGTTGCTAACGCAACAACCGTAGTATCGCTGAGACATACGCCCGTATTCACAAACATTACTATTAGGTCTCATTGGTCTCATGAACCAATCACAGAGCTCTATTCAACGGTGTGCGTTCGGTTTTCGAGACTATTCCCACCTCTCGTTCCCACCACTGCAACTCCTGTGTAGCCAGGATCTGCAGCTTGACCACCATAAAAACCCGTTCGTGTGCGTTCGATTTGCTGCTTTCGTTTGTGTGGGCGATAGATGTTACCGCAAAGTTTTCCTTCAACGCTCGCTTGCACGCGCCGAGCGACTTTGATTTTATTCCAACTGTATCGCTCGCTGCCGCCAGTTGATCTTTCTTTTGATTCAAGCTTTTATTTTCAGTCTGCGGAAATACTCAATGTTTCTCTTACAGTTTTTACTTCTTTCCTTTCAGCGGTTGCTCGTTAGTAATAAAATATTACGTCTAATCGAAAGCTCAGGAGGGAATATTGAAAAACGCGTTAAAATTAAAACTGCAAACGTTCAGATTTTTTGCTTTAACTATAAAAATTTGCTGGAGCAGCGAATTGCTGGATAGCTTTTTTGACGCGTTCGTAAACGCTACATTGCGTAAAAAAAGTATTTTGTTAACTAACGCCACCACGAATCCCGAAACGCAACTGAAAATAAAAATCTATGTTTTGTATAGTTTAGTTAAATTGACTTATCAAGTTATTTTGCGCTTCAAGTAGCTGTAACAAAAGTTTCATCTCTTTTTTGTTTTCAAATATTATGGATTTCTAAATAATATCTGAACATTAGCTACTGGTACTGGCGAAAGCTATATGCTTGGCGTGCTGCCTACCTAACGATGTTTTGGGAATTTCTCATAACCCTTTCTACCAAAAGTGAACTGCCTCTACCATACCAAAGCAAAGCATAGCCATTGTAGGTTCCAAAATTCGATTTTGCGTCCATACATCAATCAGTGCGGTAAAAAATTTCCATCAAACGCTCTAATAGGTTTATGGAACAGAAAGATAGAGAGAGAGGGAGATTGCGGGAGGGAGCAAAAAGAAAGCGGACTGAAAGGCTCGGAAGTCCATTCAGATGCATTCGACCGGCGGGACTACAGCCGCGCGGCAACAACTGGAAGTGTTCTGCCGTTGCGGACGACGCGTTGGATACGAATACTTTTCAGTTTATTTTGCAAAACAGGCATTACATTACATCAGTAAACTAATACCACTAATACTAATAAATTAAATATAATAAATGGACAATGCCTGCTGAAAAGTAGAGTCTGAAACGGTTTGCCTAAATACCATCCACAGAATTTTTCACCTAGTACTATCACTTAGCCCAAAGAACGTTTCGCCCAATAACCCGCTGAATTTTTTACCCATTATGAACTGTTTGCCCATATAATGTTTTATCCACAGTCTTTTAGTCGAAAACGTTTTGCCCACAGTACGTTTTTTTAACTCTTTCCTACCTATTTTTTAACATTAGATGGATTATAATTATTTGCATGCATAATCTGAGTTACAATACGAGAAGCATAACCTTTAGAATAAATCACTTAATATTGGTCTTATTTAATTACGAATTGATTTAATTTAAGTGCAATAGTGGAAGTCCGTATTGATGATAGAGCATTTAGGACATTTGGTTTTTCGCAATATTAAGTCTCAAAGGCTTGAATTTCATAAAATGTCTCTATTCTCTGTCTTTCAATTTCAGATTACCTACATCTTATAGCTAGGTATTTGCTGTGTACAAATAATGTGATTGGCTGATGGCCATTCCAGTAGATGCCGGTCGAAGTTAGTGTCCAACATTTGTACCATAACGCGAGTTCGAAATCTATCGGTGCACAGTCGGCTTGCATGACTGTGTTGCGGCGAGCGAGCGGATTGCGCGAGCATGTTAGCGTTAGCCGCTGTGTTTGTAAGCACCTCGGCTAGTTTAAACCACATTATCGAAACTTTAACGCCGTGGTTAACGTTTGGCTAACATCGTTTAGTCTTTTCAAGAAAAGTCGAAAAGACTGATAATGTATCAGAGACATTATTTTTTCTATGGGAAAATACAGTCATGCATAGGTCGGTTTACTATGGATTAGTCGTGTATACTTTATTACATTGTAAGCTGTGAGATTAATTTGTACTTTTTGTTAAGGAAACCTGTTTCACGACAAAGTAGATGCATTTTTATAGTTTTCCTAGAGGTAAATTAAAGGAAAATTTTGTATATAAATGGCGTAAAAGGTCTAATAGAGTCCAAACTCAGTTAGTAGAGAAGCTTCTTAATTTTGCAATTTTGCTTATTAATGAAATAAGACTTCTTGCTATGGCGTGGTAAGTAGGTACACAGTCCTGAAACGCAAAGGAGGCTGCTAATTACCTTAATTATTCGTCAGTGGGTCCTCGGTACGAATGGAAGTCTAAACGTGGATTACAAATATTTTACGGGAGTTAATTAGGGTTTGTTTTTGGCTGCCCGAAAAATTTCCGCTAATTTATTATGGCCATCCAGAATTTGTTGGCTGTACAAAAGTTTCTTGCTCATTGCGACTGCTTGTCTGTGTTTCGGTGATAAATAAAATGTATAAATATTAAGTACATTATGGCAAGTACCAATGACTACGTCCCAAATTCTACAAGTACTACTAGTGGAAAATATTACCTTGGTATGTGCACGCTATGGCACTTTTTACCACTAGTAGAAAGTTATAAAGTTACATATCTCAACTAAGAGATACACAATCCTTCTTTAAAAGACAGTTAATCATTCTGATTTAAATCCAATTTAAGGAAAGTTAATCGCAAATCGATTAAATAAACGACTTTTTCTCCAAAGCTTTCAAAATTAAATTTCCCCGAAGGCTCCAACAAAAGTGTACCGTAGACAAGAGATAGGCCTACCGACGTGGGCCGAACAAAGGTCGAACACACGGGACGTGACCTCTTAACTAAACATAAAAATAAAAGCTTTTACGTATTTCTCCGTAATCGGAAACCGAGGTTGATTTATGTAACAAAGGTAAGAAAATTCGGTCATATTTTGTAGTCGACTTTCTATTTTTATAAACAGAAATACTTACTCGTGTTTTTATCATCAGCTAATGTTTTTTTTTATAATGACAGACTACTTATTTCTTCTATCAAAATAAATTACGAACAGTGTTCCAAATCTTGCCTACATTTTATAATTTTAGGTCGTTCATAGAGGGATAAATGTAGAAATGAAACAACCTAACAAAACATTAATATTTATGGTAACACCTAAATCGCAATATTAATTAAGAATCGATTCCGAATAACACGAATAAATGATAGCTAAATCGAAAACGGATTTATTTACAAGGCAGGCTTAATGCGTGTTTCCTGCTAAATCCCGTTTCTGAATTGGGAGAGCCTGGATTTCCTTTCGTATATCCGCGATCGGTGAAATTTATAGAGTGTGAAAACTCTGTGCCGATGGATCTCTGTGAAATGACGAACGTGATCCGACTGCGTAGCGCCGAAACAAATAGGGTGCGGATGCGGAATTTACCTATAGAGTAATGTTTGTTGTGGCAGAATTTGGTTTGGTTACTGTTGAGATGAAAGTGTTGTATTTTATAGTGACCTTCAGTCAAATGTTATATTGTAGAAGAGATGATGTCGAAATAAGTAGGTACGAAACGAAAAAGGTTAGTACGTTTACAGTGGCTACCTTAAGCACACTGCGCACTGGTTTGATACCGTACTTTTTAAGGGGTCGTAAAAATACGGTCTCAAATGTAGTCTATTTAAATTTTCCGTTCACTCATCATTGTTAGGCATCAAGATAACAATTAGACATTTAAATTTCAGTGAAGAATAAGAAAGCATATCTATCCCCCACAGCGAGCGTACACTTCCTATTTAGTAGGATTCCACCCTTTGTCCTTAATCTAATGCCGGGGTCTAGTGTTGTTGAGTTATAAAAGGGTGTAAAGGTCTGTAACTGGTCCCCCAGGACATTATTTATGGGACCGCAGCCCTGGATGTCTGGAGCACAACGAGAGTTATGGCTAACCCACATCGTGATGCCGACAATTTAATACAATAAAACCGTGATCTCTCTGAGAAAGCGAGTGGATTTGTTAAGAATTTCGGGGATTACCCGGACGCGGACGGTCGCCTGAATGATGCGAAGAGTTTAAAACGTAAGTTGTGTGCGTAAAGAAAACTCTTACAAATTCATACAAGTAACTATAACGTTGAAACTGTAATGTCTCGAAATACATAGTACGTACGTAACTTAATTATTACTTTGATTAAAATATTTTTAAAAGTTTGATGTGTCCTCCATAATAGGTACATCAGTGATATCAAAAAAGCACTTTAAATTTTAGCGAGCTAAAATTAAAAATGCCAGCCCTGCCTTATAAAACTCGTTATTCTTTTCCGTTTCATTTTATAGTGTCAAATGAAGCCGCCTGCCTCCTTGTCTCCATTCGCCCCGTGCACTGTATTATGAATTTCAGCGCTGATATACTGAAATATATTGCCTTTATGCATACGTCTCTAATATTCACGCCAGTTTCTGTGTTTCACATCGCAAATTGGCTTGTTCCTTGCCAATTTTGTTGGCTAGCAGTAGGTATTGTAGCGAACAAAATGAGATTTCTAAGCTCATCCAAGTATTTGGAGAAGCGTATATCAACTTAGAAATTAAGTACAATAGGAATATGTACGAGTATACATATTATGCAATAACAATGTCTATTATGTAAGTTTATTTGTGCTGGCGATATAATAGGCATCTTGAAAGACACTCAAAAAGAAATGGCAATCTCCCCAGTTGATTTACTAAACTTCTTATTAGAAAGTTCATTACTCAATTTTGTTTTCATGCCCCTTGGTTGTGCTTGAAACCTTTCTGGGCACAGGGCTAGAATTTCCATGCCATCATCCAAGCCAAACAAATGTAAATTAATAAACAAAACCTTATCTCAACAAAGCTGCTTTGAATCCCTAATAAAAGTCTTCGATAAACTGCATTAACTGAGCAAACTCCGCGGGACCTTTGTACTTCAGATGCTTGCATTAGCATATAAATTAATTTCCTAATAAATAAGTTTTGCGGGGCCGCGTCCTCTAATGAATTTCGATTGGACGCGTCATAGAAACTTTGCTGATAGACCCCGCATAGTTATTAAATAGAACGAAATCAATGCAATTATGTCAGTAGCCGAAGAACAAACTGATTTTCCAAAATTTGGGATGCATTTAGGGCTGAGTTGCACCATCTTACTTTAACTTTGACAAACGTCAAAAATCTGTCAAACTCCATACAAAAAGCACCGGTTATTGATTGTTAATGTTACGGTTAATATAAAGGGTTGCAATGCAACTCAACGTCAAAGTTATAATTTTTGGCAAGTGGTCCTAAATACTTAAACTATCAAACGCATAATTTCCAATTTGTGTTTGGACCTACTTTTAAAATAAGAAAGTGATGCTAGTAAACGTACCTACTTATAATACTTTTTGTGCTTGTTTTAATAGGCTTAAGAGAGGTCATATTCTACTGTTATGTTACAAAGGCCGTGTCTATGACGCTGCTTTTCTGTGGTCCCCGTAAATCACCAGAGTTACCTATTTGCAGGTATTTTAATTAATTTGAACTTACTGACTGTACTGGTGGTGGAACAGGCTGGGTGCTGATTGAATTTGTGACGTTTAGGCCAATTAAACACGATCTAATTTTGGAACTGAGTTAGGTATATGACCTGTATTTGAAAATACTAAATTATTTATTGAATAGGAAATATTTGGTATGAGTTCAACGTTATTAATTAGTTTCTGCAAATATGTACAATTGGGAGCTTTTGTGTCGCGCTTTAACAAGGCCTACATTCACTGATTAATTTCATCCAAGAATAATTTACATTACAGCAGTTTTGTTTCATTTTAATAGCTACTTACTGATTTCTAATTAACATATTTAAAAAGACTTATACAACGCCGATTTAACTGTAGTCAATAGACGACGACAAAACTTTACTAATCAAAATAGGTTAGTAAGTACTAAATACAAAGTAGTTTTTTCGTTGACTTTGAGCTTTAAGGGCTCTATTGCTATTTTCAATGGTGTTCACTTCACAAAGAACTTTTTATCAATACAGGTTTCTAATAAATCTCTGCACCGCTAGACGGGGTCTTGCACTTAGTATGCAAGTCGAATGGCTCGTGATGAGCTCTTGTGCACGGGCCGCGGGCACAATGTACTCGTTACTACGCTAATAAGGGTTGTAGGGTATCGATACTGGAAGAAAAACATTATTTATATGCAATAGAGAAGGGATTCTTAGGTAAGATGGGGCTTGATGAAGTCTGTGAGCTAATACATAGACCGGACATAAAAGTTATTCCTTATACTTTTGTCTTTTTTACCTGAAAATAAAATTCTATAAATGAAAAACTGATAAACTATGCCTGTTGATGTAATGTAGTTAGAAAGTTAATTTTCGTTAATAACTAATATTTGAAGAAAGAAGGAAAATAATGATTAATTTGAAATGAATTCAAATCAATATCAATAGTATTCAGGACAAATAAAAGGGTAGGAATACTTCTCGTACTTTAAGCTGTTTCAAAAGCTTTTTTGTGAAAAACTAGCACCACTATTTCAAGTGCGCTTTGCTTCCGAATGCTAGGCAATGAATCAGGCCTTACCGTAAGTACTTTTATCGCAATTTTTTCGCCGTGCGTTTAATTCAATTTTGCCCCGCTGCAGGGGAGAGTCAGGTTAGTTTGCCAGCTAATCAATCAGTGTCCACTCGGTCGATGCCCAATTTTGGGGAAATGCGTCGGATTTTAATAAAATTGTCGCAAATGCCTGTTGCGTGGGTAATATAAAAGTTTAGGAGGGAGTGAGGGTATGTGCAAGAGTAATCCGTTATTTTTTCGTACAATGTGTCTGGGAGAAAAGTTTTGGGTATGGGGTGATTTTGAGAGAGGAGACTGGGGAAAGGAATGTTTTTCCTCAATGTTTGGAAATGATGATTAACTTCCATTCAAAAGATATATTAAAGCTTCTTTAAAATCTTTATGGGATGAAAAAGGTCGAAAGTTATATTAGAAGTCTTAATAGTAGAGTTTTATAGTAGAGCTTTTTATTGAAATAACAATAATCGCCTTTATTAGTCGAAAATAACCAAAAACGAAAATATTTTTTCAACCGGAATGTCCAATTATGATTCCAATTCTAGTAGGCATATCTTATGCAAACACGTCGATGTAGCATCCGAACCCCCGCTATGCAAATGATCATCTGTGAAAAAGGTACATGCTCGAGGGAACAGTAATTTGAATAAATATTATTTCGCCACATATTTTATGTATGAACACCCGAAGCGCGTAGGGCCAACACTACGGCAGATAGAGCAGCCAGTTCAAAATGAATGTTAAATTCACGTTGCGTCATTAATGGCGCCTTAAGGCTGCACCATCTTACTATATCTTTGACAAACGTCAAAAATGTTCCAAACTCCATACAAAAAGCACCGGTTATCGTTATAGGGTAATTCCAGGATACATGCCCCAGTGGGATAGGTGCCGCGATTTTAAGTTCACTATGTTACAAGCAACTTAGCCTAAAGTTATAGTACGTATAATAGAAAGGAACCTCCCCGTACCACTTTGAGCCTCGCAAACTATCAAAGAGTGAGTTCGTTTAGCCAGTGAGAGCAAAAATCTTCCGCGGCCTGACCTTATCGAGCGTCGAAATAATATTGGAAAGTATCTTATAATGGATATTTTTTTTGTCAGTTGTAAAATGAAGCAGAGTTTTATAAAATTTGATAGACTATCTTATAAATTATACGGGATAGCTATGTTTAATTCGATTTTTAGTGTTATTATATTTTTTATTCAAAAAGGCACCTATCCTATGCTAAAAGGATAGTTGCCTAATTTTTATTGGGTATAGATGCCCTTAGGGCCATGTCCCATGCACCTAGGGGCATCTATCCTAACCTGCTCTTTTTGTCACAGGTAGCAAGTAAGAAGAAAAAAAATGTAGTACGGCTAACCATAGGAAAGTAATAAATAGGGTGCCCTTCTGATCGAATAACCTTTTTACCCGACTGCGCTAGAAGGAGGGTTATGTTTTTCGGGTTGGATGTATGTATTATTTTAGTACAAAATATTAAATTTCATTTTTAATTAACAGTCTTAAGTAATAATACTTGGCTTGTTTGATTTCAAAATGCATTTTTGATCCTTAGAATTCAAAAACTGTATTAACGAGTCATCTATCCCTGCATCAGGCATCTATCCTTAGAAGAAATCATACAGTGAGTCTTCTATCCCCCACATTAGGCGTCTATCCCACTTTTAAGAGGTCAATTAAAATGGTATTTACAAAGAATCGGTATAACTTAAACTGAAATAATTATGGTAATATCATAGACGAAAGACCAAAGTTTACAGATACTAAGGTCAAATTGTTGATAAAAACTTACTGACTGAGTTAGAGAGCTGTTTCAAAAAGTGGGGCATCTATCCTGGACTTACCCTAGTTACGGTCAAAGTTAGGTGGTGCAACTCAGCCTAAGTGATTGTGATCCAAATACCACAGCTCGCTGCAGTTTGGTCGATCTTAATGGAAATCTTTACGAACATTTTAGTTCGGAGTAAAGACTGACTATCCGAAAGAGATACAAATGTTATGTATCATGTTGCGTCGACGTGAGTTTAACCGCGAGATGATGGGTTTTATTTATGTAGTTTAAATACATACCTGTACAATTAAGAGTTTCTCCTTAATACTCGTAGTCTCTTTAAAAACTGGCCATATAATCGAAACAAAGACACAACAAGTTATTTTGACTGGTTGTTCTCTTTGAGCTGCGAAGTGAGCCTAATGTGAAAATCTCATGATACACTCCGTATTATGAATTGTTATGAAGGTGTTATCCGTTTAGGTAATAGGCTGCAGAGGAGAAGGGTTCTTAATAAGTATAACCGAATTTATTACCGCGCGGAGACATTCGTTTGTTTTATTTAATCTTGAATATTTGGTTATAATATTACCTAATTTTATATCAAGGGGATTTCTGTAGGTTTGAGATGAGGTTGCTTTTTCAGTGCTATACCTATGTGGGGAGGCACCGGTACCTACTTAGACGTTATGGAATTATCACGTTCAGCTTAACTCTGGTAAGGTCAAAAGTTAAAGTTTAAACATGTTACAGGCAAGTTATTTTTCAGCTCTAAAAATAGGACTCAGATCAAAGATCAAACACCACAAGAGGTGTTTACTTAGAAGTTTTAATAAGTAATATAAAATTAATAAAATAATCTGATGCACTGGTGATTAACCCTTTCAAATGACATGAACCTTTTTGTTTCAGGAAAATATTCAGTTCCCGAAGAGAGCTCTTCTAGGAACTCTAGGAACTAGAAACACTAGTAGAAGTGCAGAGTGCTGATAGAATTAAGATTTAAAGAAAAAGAAGAGAGTGATGAGAGATAGACCGTGTATTTTTAGAGAGAGAGAAGAGAAGTGACAGATATAAATAAACAATACAAAGGTCATATTCAAATATAGCTATCAAAATATAGAATGTATGTACAGCCAGTTCTGGTTACTTAAGCAAACAGGTTTTTACAGGTCTGTTAGGGATTCTGCGATGAAGTGTAACCCCGCGGGCGAAGCCAAGTGGAAAGGCTGTATTAATCAGTTTAAAGCTATCTTAAGCACGTTCGTCCCACCCCATTAACGATGTTGGCACGTTGACTACGGATGGCTTCTTCATTTCGCTAGAATGGACACAATATGTGAAATAGTTTGGCTGAACACACTAATCTTAGGAACTTCTGATCCTATTTGAAAAAATATTTTCGTGTTGGATAGCCTACTTATCGAGGAAGGCTTTAAGGTATATAACATTACCCTACCACCGTTAGGGGCGGAGTAGTAAAGAAAAATGTTGCAAAAACGGGAAATATTATTCAAACTATTTTCACGCGTACGGAGTCGCGGGTACAGCCAGAGCCCATATAAAGGAGGACGATCTTATCTTACGATCGAGATACGCATGCAAAACATCAATTGTCTCATCCGAATGACGTCCACTGCTGGACAAAGCTCTCCCGCAAGGATTTCCACAATGACCGGTCCTGTGATACCCACATTAAGGTATTTACTTCCCGCGGCATTCACCAGATCGTCGGTCCACCTAGTCACTAACTAGGTGCCCAGTGTCCCACGAGGGCTTAGTGGGAGGCCTGCAGACACTGGGTACTATGTCTTCGCCACTCGATAACTTTTCTGTCCCAGCCAAAACAATGAATAACAAATTCAAGTGATTTATTAGCATCTTTATTATATCTCATCATATCATCATCATAGGCTGTTTTCAGATAAGTAATTTATTTAATCATGTATTATAATAACGGAATGAATAGCTGCATTCAGCGCCTTCCTGCTACCTTTATCAGGTCGTCGGTCCACCTTGTGGGTGGACGTCCCACGCTGCGTTTTCCGATACGCGGCCTCCATTCCAGAATCTTGCTGCCCCATCGGCTGTCAGTTCTGCGTACTATGTGCCCTGCCCACTGCCACTTCAGCTTGCTAATCCGTCGGCCGGATGCAGGCCGCTACCAACCGTGCGATGTGGAAGTCATTGGGGGAGGCCTATGTTCAGCAGTGGACGTCCTGTGGCTGAAATGATGATGATGATGATGATAAATGAATAACTAATTATGAAAGTAAAATGTACATTTAACATAACGATACTTGGTCCGGGTTTGTTGATAAAAAGAAATTACCTGAATCAGTTCGAACTAACTGCACCGCTCGCCGCAGACAAATGGCGCGATGTGGGGTTCTTTGATAAATTTTCAATCCCACCGGTTTTCTATCTTGGACTCGAATTAACTATCCGCTTGGAAACGAATCCGGTCGAATGAATTAAGCGTGGATAACACCGCAGCAAAAACAAATAAGTATGATTACCGTAGCAAAGGTAACAGGTCCGCCTGGCTAGCTACCACCATCTTACCTAAGTCTGTCACCATAACAACAATGTTAACAGCATTGTTGTGTTCCGGAAGTTAGAGGTAAGATAGCCAGTTCCTCCGTGGTTGAGGATTCCAGGTGGCTCGCTTCCACCTTCGGCCTGATCGTCACTTACCATCAGGTAAGATACAGGCCAAGAGCTTCCTCGTTGTGGATTAAAAAAAGGTAACAACGACGTAACTTATGCTATGCTGATCAAATATAAACTTTAGTCAACTTTAGTGGCACTATTCACAAAAACTTCATTATTATTAAGAGCCATTTTACATTTTCGTGCGAATTTCTAAGATTTTGGAAGCATGAATTACTATCTTAAGCAACACCCAGAGATTATTTAATAACTGCGAAAGATAGGTCAATCCTTATTGTTGACCATTAATGAAACGGATTTACTAAAACTCTTTTGCTTAATTCACAGTGCCCCATCTCCCACAACCATTTTACGAAAAAATTGCCGCAGACTCATTTTCAAAGTCCTGTATCTATTATTTATGCTCATATAATAAGCTTAAAAATATATAGTAATCATCGGACATATATTCTTGTAGTCCATTAATGAAATAGATTCTTGAATTTCATTACCATTATTGAGTAAAATCTAAAAATAATTTGGCAAATTTGAAGATTAACGTCACATTTTGATCGTGGTTTTTGGTTTAAAAACACAGCAATAACTGCAATAAAAGTATCCCAAAATAAAGAATATTCATTGTAGAATTAATTTCTACAGTTATTGTTTAAATATTAGTAACCACTTTGTCAAAATATTGATGTGAATATCAGTATAAATTACAATGCGCAAGCCGACATCGATTAGTATGGCGCGAGCGCCCGTCAAGGCAGGACCTGTGTCATTTTTCCCGCCGTGACGTTTAGTGTCGGAAAATAGACACGGTGAAGTAAAGTTAATGTTTTTATTAGCTAAAATAATTTTTTTGCTATAGGTTTTTGTCATAAGTATTTCAAAATAATTTATTATTTAAAAAGTGTAGTTTTTTTTTTAATTATTTAAATCACTACAGTTAATTATTATTCCTAAATATTAAAATTTTTCATTAAAGAAGAATAACAGTGCTGTTGGAACAATAAACCTTGATTGCGACTATGATCGACCGAGCGTGTATAGATACGCGTGTGCAAACAGGCGCGTGGCGGCCCGGACTGATTTGCAACTTGAAGTTGTCGCGCGCTGTAGGTAATTATCTCGGCCGACATAGGCGAGTGACGGAGGCCTGCTGTTATTTAGCATTATTACTGTTTTTATTTTATCAGGATATACCGCTTAGTTTAAAAGTTATTACGTTTTCTTTACAATAAGAAATTGGAAGAAAAAAATTCTATAAAAAAATAAAAAAAAAATCTCAAAAATTTTTCGACCTCTTTTTTGTCGATAAAAATAGGTCTAGTTTCATCTATTTTCATATGTACACTTTAACGTGACTCACACTGTAATAATAAAAGGTAAATTATTCAACTAACTATTTTATAGGTATTAATCAACATGATTGTTGTATATTTAGCACAAATAAACAAAATACGAGCTCAGAGCTTCGGTCCAATTTAGCCAACTGGTTCGATAATTTGTACTGGCAGGGTTACTAAATTGGATTTAAATAAATTTCAAGCCTATAAAAAAACTTTGGAAACACATTATACGATACAAAAATTTTCAAAATCCGTTGGTAAATTTCCATACAACTTGATGTGGTACAATTTAACCGACTAGGTGATAGTGCTTTAAAAATTCGCTAAAAAAATATAGCTTATAAATACCAAAAAATGTTTCTGTCGCGGACCGGTCTTGACGCACGGGAGGAGACGTGCGGGAGGAATCCCACCACCACGAGCAGCGCGCCGTCCGCCGAGCGCGCCACACACTCGCTTGGGCCCCCAGCCATACATTTCATAGCACGTACCTACTTACTCATTCGGACCTCCAACTCGCGATCGCCATTTTATATCACCACGTCGTTTAGTTTAATACTTGAACCTAATTGTAAACGGCTATTGGGTGAATTTCAACAAGTGCATATTTTTGCCTAATTTTGGTGGAAATTGTTATTTGTGTATTTTTATTCTTTAATTATAGATCAAATTTATTGGAAACTTATACTGTTTCTAAAATGATTAAGACATTAAATTTTGTCCAGTAGTTTTTTAGATTTTCCTTACACCAAAATTAAGAGAACACCAAAATTTATATTATAGCACCAAAATTAGAAAATATGCATGTTTAGTTTGTAATTTTGTTAAATTTAATCACACAGTGTTTCTAATTTATTAATTAGAAGCGTAAATTTGTGTGGATTACAATTATTTGAAACATTTTTTGGTATTTATAAGCTATATTTTTTTACCGAATTTTTAAAGCACTATCACCTAGTCGGTTAAATTGTACCACATCAAGTTGTATGGAAAGGACATCATCCATTTTGGTCCAAAATCAAAAGTGCCGGCCAAAAAATGGAAGTGCTGTATTCTGATAGAATACGTCCGCCTTAGCATTTATTACTATGGCACCAAAGCTGTAGCACCACTGTGCATCGTAGTATTTGAGATCAAAGTCAGTCGTTTCATATATTTTTAGAGCTCAAATACTACGATGCACAGTGGTGCTACAGCTTTGGTGCCATAGTAATAAATGCTAAGGCGGACGTATTCTATCAGAATACAGCACTTCCATTTTTTGGCCGGCACTTTTGATTTTGGACCAAAATGGATGATGTCCTTTCCATACAACTTGATGTGGTACAATTTAACCGACTAGGTGATAGTGCTTTAAAAATTCGGTAAAAAAATATAGCTTATAAATACCAAAAAATGTTTCAAATAATTGTAATCCACACAAATTTACGCTTCTAATTAATAAATTAGAAACACTGTGTGATTAAATTTAACAAAATTACAAACTAAACATGATGCATTCTCAAAAGTTACTTGAAAACAATGAAAAAATATTTTCAAAATAAAACACACGTGTTGATTGTGACGGCAAAGACCATAAAATATATTATGGCCAATATTCAATGAATTTAGTTGTATATCGCTGAGTGTTGCAATTACAGACATTCAATAAATACATTACGAAATATGAGGGTGGTACCATTTACCGAACTCTCCCCTAATATTGAGAAAGATAATTACTGGTGGTCACCACTCTCAAATCATAACGGAGTAGGTATTTGAGCTGGTAGGCCATACGTGACACTTTGAAACCCAGTGGCGTGCAATACTTCCCTGAAAAATATTAAAATGATCATGAAATGATACGTTGGTCTGTCACCGCGCCACGCTATGCATTATGAGTGTGCCTACCTCACTACCGCGATATTTCTCAAATGTGGAGACAGTAATAAGCTAAACGTGACGCTCACAGTATCCATTAGCAATCGTCAATCAATGAAATAGCTAATCACTTTAACCGCACACGGGAGGTATGTTAGTTATTTGAACTGAGCTGAGGCCACATGATATCCCAAAATGAGTCAGAAATTAATATAACAAGCAATAAAAATGCAACTCGCAAGACATATCAGTTGCATTTGTTTGGTAGCTATTAACCCTTAATTTGGCAGACTCATTATTTATAAAAAAATAAAAATACATCGTCGGATTTATGTTCTTAGGGTTATTTATAGGTCAGAAAAAAATATATAAAAAATCGAAACTTCACCAAATAGAAAAAAAACAATGTTCATCCCGATGAACACTGCCAAATACATGGAGAATTTTAACTGTTCATTGGGGTGAACATTGCCAATTTAGGGTAGCGGCATTAAATTAAAACAATTATTCATATAAAAAGTAAAATTTATATTATCAAATGATTTTTGGTGCACAAAATAGTAAGAAATTAACTATTACCATACAATTTCGTGTGATCGTTGAGGTAAAACAATGTTTAATGTTTATAAAGAAAAAATCATATTTTTTTTTCATATAACTTAAAAGTGGACACGTCGCACTAAATAATAAAAAAACAGCTCCCACATTTATAAAATATATTCTTTAGGGTTTAAATAAAAAAGTAAAAATGATTTTAATCAAAAATATTCTTTGGAACTACAAACTTTGAATCTACAAACAACCGCTAAATTAAAATATGTAATTATTTAGCATGAAAATTTAGAAAACAATTATGTCCACTTTTACCAGTTACAAAACATTATTCTGATATTACATTTCATGCAATATACAGTATTAAGCTGCCAACATCCCAAACAAAATAAAAAATTACTCTAAATAAATAAATTAGTCCACTGGNTAGTATGGAGTTTGTCTTCTGTTATATTTTGTGGTAGTGCTGTGCGAGCTGAATTCCACTGTATCGCGTCGTAGCAAGACTCGCATTTATTTAAATCGTCTTGCGGAGTAATCCTTCTGTACCTGTACTATTACTTATTCTGTGCTAGGGGTAGGGCAGACAAGACTACGTGGAGTCCACAGCATGAAGCTAAAGATAAAAATGGAGGCCAGACTTAGAATACCTACTTGAAGCACAACCTATGTATCACTATCTCGCTCTCTGTACTCTAAATAAAGAAATTAGTCCACTGAAATAAAATTAAGCAAAAATAAACGTTTCATAGCTTATTTGACAACGTTCACTGGGATGAACAATCAAAGATTATTAGTAATTTGGCAATGTTCACTGGGATGAACACTCGACTTTGACCTGGTATAACATAGCTTATTTATTAAATGAGCATTGTAAATCAATCAAGTTATTAAGCATGAACACTATGCAATACGTTAAAACCACTGTCATTACTCAATTATAATAAAAAACATGTAAAGCTTGAATAAACACCTTGACACTAAAGCCTGGTCTTCGCTATGGCCGGCATTTTGGCTAAAATTAACACTTTCAGACTGTGACTAGCACATAAAAATATTTTTCTACCAAAACTTAAGTATATTTTCTAGTAAAAAAAAATACTTACCAGAAATTAAGACGTATGCACTCGGCATATTATTTTTTTCAATTGAATGTTCATCCCAGTGAACAAAATCAAATGAAGGGTTAAAAATAATAGTCTCTCGTCGTCTCCCTGTGTGGTCTCCCATTTTACAATGCCCATGTTTAGAGCTCTTTTAGGAAAATTAACGTTACAAATGTGATAGCATTTCGACGGCATGTACTTATTCGCTATTATAGTCAATGTTACAAGTAATAAATTGAAGGAACTTGATAAGTTAAGTAGGTAATAGACAGTATTGTAAGTTTTGTAATATGTATTGAAATAAACCTCGTATGTAATTATTAGGTAGATAATTCCTTGACAATACCCTTTTAATTGAATCTGTAGGAGAACGGGTAGAAGCCACAAAATTAGTCATTCTTGTTTTGAAGTGGTTTAATTATATTGTACGAACTCTTAAAATGTTTATATAACCATATTACAGGTATATTGTATTCATAATCATTAATATAATACACACTTGTGCAATTGTTTTAGTTAGTTTATTCACATTTAAACAAAGGCACTTCAACTTGATGAATCATAAATACGTACTTTTCTGATATTTCGTCCATTAATACTTTCTAATTAAAACACTAGACTGTAACCCTTATGAGAACATTTATATGTATTTGAACATATTATAATATGATAGTTTTTACCAAACTATTTTTTATTTTTTTATTGTTGTAAATGTTGATGCTCGCATCACATGGCCTATGTCAATGTAATGGAATAATATTTTAGTGATTTGTGATATTACATGGTTATAACTATGTTTAATTAATAATTATCCAGTTTTTTCAATGATGTTAGAATGTACATGGAAGATCTACGTCTGAAAAGTATTTGATACCTACTGGACTTATCTATTATATCCGATTTTTATCAGTAATCATTATAATTTGAAACTTCTATGAAAGTCCGAGAAAATCGGATTCATTCTTTCAAAGAAGACGTACTATGTATTGAGTTCTCATCTTTTCATGCTATCACGAAAAGAGGCAAGGCTCGAAACTTTATTCATACTCCCTTGATGGTTGAAATAAAATGTTTACTTAAAACTTTCACGCGACAAAATGTAGGTATTCGCAAGATTAAATCGGGATTCGAGCTTCGCTTCGTAATGCAGACAACTTAAATAATTCGGTCATTCTCACGATTAGGCGTTCTCAGCCTAATTACCATATCATTTTTGAAATTTGGCTTAATTGACTTAAACGCATTTAAATATAAAACACCTGTAAAGTACGAATTTAACCATCGTAAAGGCGTCAAAATATTCAAAGGGGTTTCCGCGTAAATGAGACCCAAAAATTTTATGGTCACGGTAATTAGATAAGGCTAATACTTAATGTAACGGTAATTAGAAAAGATATGTAAAATAACAAAAAAACAACATCTTGCATTCATAAATTTGTACACAAATACGTGTGGCTACGTGTCACATTTCAAATAAGAGCATTTAGCTGAATCAGAATCTGAATCATCATCATTTGCTTTAAATGTGGTACAAACGATGGATACAGTTAATGGATCTCAAATGGTCTCACAAATGATATTGGTGTTTTCTTCCTCTTTTTAAATCTATCTGCGATCAACCATCAGCCATTATTAGATTGGATTGAATTTGTAATAATGACAGTTCCACCAGCTCTGCACATCCCATGATTTGTCACCTCGATTCTTTTACAATACGTTTTCAGATTGACGCTATTCGCTTTCTCCTGAGCCTGATTGTAAAGTTCTCAGAATTTAGAAGGGGTGCAGCAAATACATTTCCTCTTTGACGTTTGGTATACATATCACAGTTATACACATATTTCATATCATAGTATCACTTCAGTGGACTTTGTAAACCAAGGTGCACAGCTCAAGATTTTTAATACTTTATTTCGAAAACGTTAAAGTATTTCTACATTTGCAAGGCTGGGTTGATGCCATATGTCTACATGGGTCTTAGGATGCATTT
The DNA here is from genome assembly GCF_004193835.3 of Ostrinia furnacalis. NCBI lineage: Eukaryota > Metazoa > Arthropoda > Insecta > Lepidoptera > Crambidae > Ostrinia > Ostrinia furnacalis. The sequence continues at coordinate 313,801 of NW_021130689.1, read as the reverse complement.
GTAATAATTTATTCTCCAAGCAAGCTTCTTCTGCCCATTATCCATTGCATATCACGAAGTTTTTTCTATACATATGTTTTTTCTAGGCAGGTAGGATGCAGTCCATTGTCTGTTCATTTGTTCCCTTTTGTTCTTAATGTGTTCACGCCAGGTAATTACTGTTGGACAATCTCTTCTTAGGGCGAAGGTAATATGGATAGATTTTAATGGTATTATATTAATATTAATTAATTATTTAACATGCTAATATCAATGATATTAATAGTAAAAATAAATATCTGGTACGAGACATGTTTCACGCAGGGGTGACATCTCCTGGCCATCTGGAAGCCTCGATTATCACTCCAGCTAACTTCTTTTTTGGGGTTACCTTAAGAGTTAAAATATACTCTATAATCCAACAACCATGCAGCAACTGAAGCTTAACATTCGTCATGAAATAGAGGTATCTATTTAGAGGTAACTCTAACGAAAGCTTTCAAAATGTTGATGTCAGATTGGAAGAAAAGTCCGTAAAGATGTTATGCGAAAGTCTAGGTATTTTTTCATATTTTATCATTATACTTATTCAATCGTGAGTGCAATTTGTAGGTAATAATTTCATACAACGGTGATTATAAATATATGGTAATTAGTACATGGAAATTATAAAACGATAGTTTTTCTTCAAAATTTCCAAAATCTGCAGGGTATGCAAATTCTGTCTTACTACAATGTACGGAGGTCAAAGTAATGTTTCTATTTAAACTAACAACGTGGATCTACCTTTATAAATCTAGTATAAAAATAAGGACATGGTAATTAGAAAAATTGAAAACCAAAGATATGGTAATTATACTCTTACGCAATTCATCGACGGTTACACCAACGCAATAGACATCCACTTGCTAACAGCTCAAGGCACTAACTAAGGGCTAACGCCGCGCGGGGTAATGATGTGTCAAATACTATTATTTAGGCTAGTATGATCACGAACAGAAAACGTAACGGTAATTAGGACTTTAGCTCGGACAAGCGGTTTTTTAATTATAATTATTTACAGAATGGTTCTATTGAATAGATATTTTGCCAAGCATAAGACAATCTTATAAACTCTTTAAAATGTTGAATGGCGTAATTTAAATCTATACGACATAAAAATTACAGCCACCTTTTAACAGTAAGTCGGTGTGCGGACGCGTCACGGTAATTATAGAACAGAGGTTCATGAAATTAATTTAGCCACTTACACTTAAAATAGAGGCCTATGATTTTATGCACAACTGGACAGGGTTGTTAAGTAACATATAAAAATACTTGCATGTCTCTAATTTGTCATTTTTAAGGATTTAACAGCCCGGACACGTAAAAACTAGCTAATCTGAGAATGGCCGAATTACAGAACCATTTGTCTACACTACAGTCCTTCCAGATTCTGTAGTGCTATTTTCATGACGTGTGGATATTTTTATTAAATAAAAAGTAAAAAACATTTCTAATTTTGGTAAATAAATACTAGATATAAAAATCCAAATTCTACTCTCATCTGTACAGTAAAGAAAAACATTTGTCTGTAAATAAAGGTTTGTATAAATTCAAAATAAAGTCGCATTAAGCTGACATTTGATCATTATCTGACTGATTCGCCAATTGGTAGGAATTTATTACACTTTTATACAGACATAAAAATGTATTTTAACTGTAATTATACATCATTCTTGTAAACGTAGATATATTATTAATTGTGTACTCAAATCCAAGTGGTTGTTGTGATGTCTATTAAATTTGTTGATTCAATGCCAATTTGAGATTTTTATTTACAAAATAATATATCAATAAGTAAGTAACTAAAGTAGCTATCGCTGCATTTAATTTTATAATAGTTGTTAAAAAGAGTGTTGTTGCTAATAAAGTACAAATAGAAAAAAGTTAAAAAGGGATTTATTAATACGTACATTAATTAATCACATGTCAATTTGTATGGTTTCCACTGAACGTCACCCACAACACGTAACAACGCACATCCAGCGGTTTTATAAAATAAAGCAGTGATTTTATCACAAATCTGTGAGCAGTACCTTCTTTAATCCTATCAAAGGTGTCCGAGTGGATAATCCGCGGAATCTCGTTACCAAATGATATAAAACCCGGCGATGGCATGATAGGATCAGCAGTTAGTCAGTCGGGTGGGCAGAAGCGCACTACCGAGGGCTGCTCACAACAAACAAACTCAATCCATCATCATGGAAAACCGGACGGACGAGTATTACAATGGCGCCCATTTTGCACCACTCAGGTAATATTTTTATTTTAAAACATTGTTTAAACTAACTATAGTTGTCATAAACGTCCGTTGCAATTATAACCGAATCTTGGTAACAAGTTTTTAAGTTTAGTAACAATTTTAGTACACGAAAACGAAAATAAAGAATTATGACTAATTAATTGTATACGTAATTACTTAGTACAGTATGTGTATAAACAAATGTAAATTACTTAATTAATCAAGTGAGGTCCAAAGCTAAGAAAATGAGACAAAAAATCTTGAAACCTTAGTGTTAAAAACTAAGATGTTTTCTCAGATCGGGAGCTCAAACTGGCGTGGAGATGCTGGGCGCGGGGCTGACGGGCGAGGACCTGGCGATGGTGCCCGAACACTGGTTCGCGTTCCCCGCGCCGCCGGCCAGCGCGCACACCGCCTTGGCTCTACTCTACATATTTTTCACAGCCGCTGCGTTGTTAGGAAATGGACTTGTCATTTTCATATTTTCAACGTGAGTATTTTGTGTCTAATCATTTAGCTAGACGTTTTATTCCATAGCCTAGGACACGTGAAACCTGTAAATACTCATGGCGCATTGCTGAAAAGTGCGTGTTACGGAAACGCATAGATTACCAGCTTTAAGCTGTACTATAATTAATTTACTAGAACTTTTGAGAATAAATACCTATCTACTTTTGTTTACTTACAGGACAAAAAGTTTGAGGACATCAAGCAATCTTCTGATTTTACAATTAGCAATTCTGGATTTCATAATGATGGCAAAGGCACCGATTTTTATTTACAATAGTGCGATGCGTGGTTTTGCAACGGGAGCGCTGGGCTGTCAGATATTCGCTCTGATGGGGGCCTACAGCGGCATCGGTGCAGGCATGACAAATGCTTGCATCGCCTACGACAGGTTAGTTAATGACTCTACTATTCTAAGTACTTGCAAATGCAAGCAATTACGAGTACATTTTGAAATTACCTAATAAGTAGGTAATCATAATTATATTTTTTTTTGTCTTTTAATAGGCATTCTACTATCACACGACCTTTAGACGGAAGGCTTTCTAAAGGGAAAGCACTGCTAATGATCGCTGTGGTCTGGATTTATGCGACTCCGTGGGCTCTACTGCCCCTTTTCAAAATTTGGGGCAGATTCGTACCGGGTAAACCATTTAATTTAACTAGTAGAGCCAAGCTTAATTTCTTTCAGAGTGTTTTTATTAATTTATGTTTTTTACAGAGGGTTACTTGACGTCCTGCACTTTCGACTACCTCACTAACACGTTTGACACGAAATTATTCGTCGCTTGCATCTTCGCATGCAGTTACGTGCTACCAATGTCCCTCATCATCTATTTCTATAGTGGCATCGTCAAACAAGTGTTCGCTCATGAAGCTGCTTTAAGGTAAGTAGTTAATAAAATTATGGTACCTATGTGCCTCACACATAAAACACTTTATTGACCAAAAAGTTAAAGTTATGGTGCATTATTTACATTTTGTTGTTGTTAATTTCAGGGAGCAAGCTAAAAAGATGAACGTCGAGTCTCTCAGGTCGAACCAAAACGCTAACGCTCAGTCGGCTGAGATCAGAATCGCAAAGGCTGCACTCACAGTGTGCTTCCTTTTCGTCGCCTCCTGGACTCCATACGGTGTGATGGCACTCATTGGAGCTTTTGGAAACCAACAATTACTTACTCCCGGGGTATGTTTTAAGTTTTTCTACAATTTGTCTGTAAGACTGTCGTCTTATTCTTTATAATTATTTAAACAAATTTATAATCATTAAAATCCTAACGTTTTTCTAAAACTCTTTGTTTTTCTGCAGGTTACAATGATTCCTGCTGTGGCTTGCAAGGCTGTTGCTTGTATAGACCCGTGGGTTTATGCTATTAGTCATCCAAAATACAGGTAAGCATACTTTACACTGTAAAGTACTATAAAGTATTAAATATTACCAATTACTTACTTCTAAAAAAAAGATAACATTTAACTATGTAGATAAGTACATCTTTGTACGAGTACCTACATAGAATATTTTTATAGCTATTGCTCTCAACTAGTATTATAATTATAGCACTGATGTGCTAAAAAACTAAGGCTGAGTTGAACCATCTTACTTTAACCGTAACTATAACTAACCGCTGTTTTTGTGTAGAGTTTGACAGACTTCGTAACCCTTAACCCAGCAACTAGTTACTTATTTAAACTTTTTTCCGACTGCGCCAGAAGGAGGGGTATGGTTTTGTTGCAAGTACACAGTATTTACCAAATTATTCCGACGGCGTTGTACGTATTTTCCACTAATAAAAATCATTTATCTTCAGACAAGAGCTGCAGCGTCGTATGCCATGGCTGCAAATCGACGAGCCGGATGACACCGCTTCTACCGCCACCAGCAATACAGTCAGCGCTCCACCGCCCGCCTCTGCGTAGTCGAATAACGTCATTAAAAACACTTTGTAAACTACTGATGAGTATCCGGAAAATATTGCACTTGGCACCCAATATATCGCCGCCAGATGCCTTATTAAAACGGATATTTAGCATTTTAGATACTTTATTCCGACCGCATTGGAAACCCAAAGCTTTTTACTTATTTGAAAAAATATTTTAGTCTACAATACATCGAAATGTTTAAGTAGAAACCGATACTTATTAACTTGATAAAATTTTCCTAATAATTAATTTTATTCGAGAGATGTATATAAGTATTTAATAAACATACGAGTACTACAATTTACTAGAATAAAATATGAAAAAGCTTGCTGATGCGGTCCGGACAAAGATTAACCGTAGTTTATGTTATATTAAACATATTTTATACAAGCTCAAAATGAGATTTCAATGTTTACAATATCATTGACGACAAAGGCATTGTACATGGACTTCGATCATACATTATTCAATTTGTATATTTATTAAATTATCGTTATGAACATGATATTTTGGTACTTATTATTTCTTTAAAACTTACTTTAATACATTTTAGCTGCATTGGCGCTAAAGCAACACTTAGGTACCTACTGCCAGAATTGCTGCCGGAGCGTTACAAAGTTTAAAATAAATGCTTCCCGTATCTTTAATACAAACTACATGTTACAGGTTCCATTTTCCTTTTGTATAGCATTCAAAACATGGAAACTCGCCCTTTTTTCAAAATTCTGAATTAATCGATAGATATCCTTGAGTTCACGCGGGTTTCGGGAACCAGTAGCATACCACAAAGTATAAATGTAATGATTATGATGGCACTTACCTACCAGAACTATTTCAGTAAAAAATATGATAATGATAAAAAATAGATGTGTAATAATAATATAAACATTTACCTAATATGCATTTTTTTTAAATTTGAATGTCATTTTATTAACAACCATAGGACGTCCACAGCTGAACATAGCCTCCCCCAATGAAGCATGAAGCTTCTGCTGCTTCTTTCTTAGCAAGCTGAAATAGCAATGGGCTGGGCACATGGACCGACGACCTCATAAAGTGCTGGCTGCAGACCGCTACCAACATGGTCATTATGTAATTGTTCACTCTTTCTAGCAATTACTTCAATTAAAACAAATTAATAATGTTTATAGAAAACCTTTCATGTAGCTTTTATCTTGAAACTGCTTTCTTGGCGCTCCACTGTTGATGCTTGCTGATGGGTTGTATTCTGCTTCTTGTCTCTTCACAACAATACTTTTTATTTTTTGTTAATAGTGCCGCATACTTAGAAGGACTTTTATTGTGAAGACCATACTCTCATGGGACAGATTCTCCCGCATACCTTTACTTTGAGTTACAGTAAATATGAGAATTTGCTGAGACCGCCACGCAAATTTCTTGAAATGATTATTTGAAATGTATGCTACACACTATTTTTATTTTCATTTGCTTACATGCTCGTTCGCAAACACTAATAAAATATTTTAGAACTTGATAAACATGTCGCTTGACTTTCCCGCCAACCGCCAAGAAGACCTCTGCACAGATTATGTAAAAAGTATGCCAAAACGATACGATTGTCATACGATGCATTGCGTACCATAGATATTACAAATACTAAGTTCGTGCCCAGTGCCCAACGAGGATGGATGGAGGATCACAGGAGGACCCTGTGCGATTCTTGTCACTGAGCAAGTAATCACTTCGTTCATTCTTGTTTACGGGAGGATAAAACTCGTTCAATGAAAATTGTGGCAAACACGAACACTGGGATTTGATTTTGACCATTCTCTATTATTTTATCACGTCTTTGGACTCTTTGCTCTTTGGTTTGATTTTTTTTGACATTGAATCATAGACTATAGAAAGGAGAATAAAATGTCCGTACTTGTTTCCTTTGTCGTCATCGTGTGCACTAAATAATTTACTCATACTCACTGTGAATTTCAGCCGTTTTCGATAGAGGAAAAGATAATGGAAAGTTTTTATTAGCATCAGATAGAGAAAGGTATTGATTTTTCTAAGTTTTATTATTTTTAAATTGGATTCTGGGCACTGAGTTGTAATGACGCCATTTTGATCATAAAATAATTTTTGCGTCAAACGCAGTGATCGAACCATCAACTTGATACGTGTGAAGTGAACTGTTGCTAATAAAATGGCAGAAAATAATTCAAAAGAACCTCCTATACAGACTATGAACGGTATGCCGCCCAATCATAACCCCTGGATGTATGGCATGTATCATCACCAGTACAATGGAATGGGATACGGTGGAATGTACCCACCGTACTTTAATCCCTATTTTAACCAAATGGGCAATAATGGAGGGTATTCTAACAATAATAGTCAACATTTATTACAAATGAACAAACCTAAAAACAATTTTGGGCCGCCACAATTTTCCAAGCCCCCTCCTGCTCCATTGTTAGGAATGTCGCCACTTGACCCAAATCGACCCTTTTTTAACCAATCTCCCATTAGATTTAATCTCAACGGTAATAGAAAAACTGCACCAATCCCACCAAATGAAAATCCTCTTTTGGGTAACAATGGATCAAAAAATAAACGCAAAAAAGGGAATAAAGCGTTTAACGATGATGATGACGATGATAATGATGTGAACACTTCTCCAAATGCTTTGCCTCCTTTACCCAGTCATCCTCCTCCCCTGCCCCCTTGCCCACCTCCTGAAATTCCTAAGCCACCCCCACCACCACCAATTGACGTTCCATTACCACCTCCATTGGCTACTGAAGATATCCCAGAACCACCAGAGGAGCCTAAAAGCGAAAGCATTCAGGAGAAGGAAGCTAAAGATGTTTTTCTAAACAATGATTCCTCACACCTTTTAAACTCATCATCAATGTGTCAGACTTCATCTGGAACATGGCCAGAGAGTTTGGAAAGATACATCAAAAGATGTTATGAGAAATGTAAAACAGCCTTTGATCGTGACCAGATAGATATATGTTTAAAGGGAAGAATTACAGCAGCAGCAAACAAAGATGAAATATGGACTAGAAATTGGGATGAGGAACCAATACCTAGTGTTCACAGTGAACGTAATAACTTATCTGTGAAACCCTTACCTGTGCGTGGGACATTGTCATTGTATCAAAAACATGAGCAAGAATCATCTAAAAGTAGGTCTAGCCATGGTTTTCACAAAACATCTCCACAAAGGAGACGTAGGCAGCACTCTAGGGGTACTAGGAGTAGATCTAAATCCAGGAGTCCACCTAGAAAGAGAACTAGGTAAGTTTGAAGCTATAATTTCTACTTTACATATTTTACCTTTTAACTAAAAAGGTTGTTATCAAGAAATCTTGCTATAATACTCAAAATATTATTATTTGTATAACGTCATGAACATTTTCTCAATGTTTGCAAAGCTGTACAAATTTTTTTTTTGTTTACAGTGCCTCCTCGGCTTCTGGTGATGAAATTGAAGAGAAAAAGACTTTCAAAAGTAAAGGTCGTCAGAAGGTCAAAGATAGGTTATCTTTAGATCAGAAAAAGACAGATAAATACAAGAATTCCAAAAAGAAGTCTAATTATACTGAATTTGTTCTTGAAGATGTTCCAGGAAATGCAGAAAAGCTACAAAAAAGAGCAGAAAGATTTGGAAACTCAGGTCATGTACCCTCCATAGCAAGTTCAATTCAACCAGGTAAGAAGGGAGAACCATGTACAAGAAGGCCTATTGTTGAAGATACTGAAGGAGATTATGATTTGAATGACATGCATATTGTGGGGACATGCTTAGACATTGAAAAATCATTCTTGAGACTTACTAAAGCTCCAGAAGCATGTGATGTGCGACCTGTGTCTGTCTTAAGAAGCTCCCTGAAAAATGTCAAGGAAAGATGGATTGAAAGACAAGACTACAGATATGCTTGTGATCAATTAAAGTCTATAAGACAGGATTTGACAGTAAGTTTATTTGCATAGTTGGTACTGATGCTTTCTGTAAAAACTCAATAGTCTAATCGTTTTATATTAATTTAGCTCTTTATAAATTATTTGGTGCTTGTATTTTTATTGCTCATTTCCTAATTTTTTTCTATGGTTTCAGGTGCAAGGAGTACGGGATAACTTTACAGTAGAAGTATATGAGACTCATGCCAGAATAGCTTTAGAAAGAGGTGATCATGAAGAATTCAATCAGTGCCAAACGCAACTGAAAATGCTGTATCATGAGCTACCTGACTGCAGAACTAACACAGCAGAATTTACAGCATATCGGATATTGTATTATATTTTCACCAAAAACACTTTAGGTTGGGTTTCACTTACATTTTATTTATTATGCTATTTCGTGATCAATGTCTTTTTTCAATTTTCAAATGTAAAGAAGTTTTATCATTAATGTTCTATCTATTTTTTCTTTCTTTTTTTCAGATATAACTACAATATTCCAAAGTCTCTCCAAGGAAGAAAGAGAAAATGAATGTATAAATCACGCACTGCAGACGAGATGTGCTTGGGCGACAGGAAATCTGCACAAATTTTTCATTTTGTATAAAACAGCTCCCCTGATGGCAGGCTACCTAATGGACTGGTTTGTGGAGAGAGAACGGAAACTGTACCTCAAATACATCATTAAGTCGTATGTCCTTTCTTTAGTACTTTTACTAATGAGCCATTATGCATTGTTAGGTAGACTTCTAAATGTCTGACACCTATGATAAGTAATTGACAGATATTTAATAAACACCTAACAGTGCATATAAAAACTCATTAATATGGTATTTACTTAATATAATACAAGTTTAATAACTCAAGTTCTAAAGAAAACATTAACTTGGGGATTTAATTAATTATTTGTTACATTCACAAATGGAACTACACATGAAATTCAGATATCTATTAGTCGTGAATTACATGATTCATTTACAGAAGAACTTATGCCATCAAAAAGTGAAACTTAGGTGTATTTCAAAGTATTATTAATCACATCATAAGTCTAAAGTTTGCATTAGACAAGTAATGACATTCAATATTTTCAGTAATATTGAAACAGTGAAACTTTCATTTTGAGTATAAAATTAAGTGAACTGAACATTTTTTGGAATCTGGGTTCAATCACAGGTTCAATGCCTGGTTGTTTAAGATTTATTAAATCCCCTTTTGACATAATATGCACTGCGAAAGTAGTTGTTATTTAATTTAGTACATAATTATGAACCACCTGGGATTGATTAAGAAAATCAGCCAATTAATTTGTATTTTTCATGATCATTACATTAAAAAGAAAGATTGGTAAGTGTGGTAAAAATTCATGATATTGTTAAAGTTTTTTGTTTCGTAAACTCTAGTACAAGGTTATTAACAGACTATTCTCAACTGCAGCACATCAAAATCACATTTGTGTGTGCATTTTTCGATATAAAGTAATAGTTTTCCTCCTACAACATAAAATGAAGTTAATGCTACACTGTTCTAATTATTATCTTTTATAGAAAATATTATTTTCGCAAAATGATAAAAATTGCCATCAAGTAATAAAACTCAGATGGTTTAGGCTGAGCTGTTGCGTTTTTCATTAGGTGTTGTAAATATCCAACTGCTCATCTACAAACTTGATATTAGTGGTTTGGTTACTAATGTTGACGTTTCTATTTATGAATATGCTACATTAACTTTTGATTTCAGGTATGCCAGCTTTGCTGGTCTGTTTATTTAATATTTTCTTATATGTACAGCTACAGGCAGACAGTTCCCGTGGACTTCATCGTTCGTGAGCTGGCGTTTGAGTCAACTCCTAAGGCCTTCGAATTTTTAAACAAATTCCCCATTACATATACTGCCGAAGACCAAACTCAAATAGATTGCAAGGCCACTCATGCAACTTTAGGCAGTATATAACATTTTGTGCTTGATAAAAGCGATCGTAATAGTCGTATCATTATGTCGTGTTGTTGCGTGGTGATGTAATGACCACGCGCCGCAGGGTTCACCACTTTTGCAGCATTATTGTCCTGATTGGTGTCATTCGCAGCATTATTTCATCAGCTTAAACAGGATCAAGCGGCAAACTATCAACACAACATTGAGTTACTACAGCAGAAGATTGCATCAATTATCAAGAAATCGACTTCGCAAGAAACACGGTCGCGCAAGTTTCAGTGTCTAAATATGAACAATATTAATGAAGTTACAGTGCTAACAAAGGACTAAAAGACAATTTTTATGTGTTATATGAACTCTCTTATTTCTTCAGAAGATGTAAATATATACCAGTTGTAAATGTTCATTTTAGTACTATTTTAGTTGCATGTAATTATTATTATACACAAATTGTAATAATTAGTGTTAATATAAATCATTTTTTAAAGATGTTGTTCTTATTTCTTTATCAACATTAAATTCTAAAAAGGGACACATAACTAACATTATTTAAAAATATCATAGATCATCTCGTGGCGAAAAATGGAACTAATATACATGAAAGAAGAACGGTCATCTGTGACCCAGACCCGATAGAAAGGAGACATTACCTCAGTTTTTTTGTTAGTTCTTAAAGTTAAATTATACAGGCTGTCCCAAAAAGTAGTGTCAAGCCGAAGCCCAGAGTTTATAGAGCATCACACTAGGGCTAACTAACGCTAACGTATGTTCCGCGATTTTTGATAGTTTTCGAGTTATAATTGTTTTTTTCTGTGCTTAGGCACTTTTTTGGTCACTAGCGCAAATAGGTGTGCGTCAGAATGGACGGTCACTACCCATATTTTACATCGAAACAAATATTGAAAGTTGCTTCCCAGTTGGTACTAATCGTTAAATAGGTGTTTCCCTCGATTTAAAGAAAATAATCTACTTTCTTAGGTGACGCGCCATCCTAGCATCAGAATGGCTGGTCAGGTTGTATATTGGCTCACATAAAATTCTAAATCCTATTCTTTGTCTTACTACCAATTTGTGTTCATGATAATCTCTCTTCATAATTTTATTTTTCATACTTTTTTTATTCATACATTTTTATTACTACCATCGGAGCTCATAACAGTAAGTAGGTAATCATATTTTTTTTATCAATACTGTTGCTACCAAGAACCATTTAAAATACATAATTTTTATTTTCAGATCTTTTTTTCTTCATAACATTTCATTGATCATATTGTTTTAATTAATAATGTTGTTACTAAGAACATAGGTACTTCAACTCATAATGTTGTTGTTCAGAATAATTTACTTTATAACAGACATACTTACTCGTATCTTTAAAAANAAAATACAAAGAAATATGTTAACAATGATCCACTGTCAGAAATCACGAAATAAACACTTACGCGTGGAATTTTATATCACTTCCAGGACAACACGAACTACCGCAACCACGCACTATACAATTTTGCACCATTTCTTCAGACAAAACAATGATAAGGTCCCTTGAAAAATCTCAAACGAAATCAACTGCATAGTAAACAACCGCCATGATGGGCCGGATTCGGCCGATGTTGCCACATTACCGATACCTCAGAAATTGGGATTGTAATTCCCTGATTCGCCAACACATTAAGCCTAAATGGCCGACAATTTTGTGATTTTTTATTTAACTAGGTAATCTAAGTTTCAAATATTAATTATTTATTTATTTAACTTCTTATTTGGTTAGTGAATTGGCTATTTCGAAGAATTTACAAGGAGATTTAAATAAGAAGATAGCAATACTACAGTTCACACTAAAAAGAGAGGTAGGGCCACAGAGAGCGAGATAGATATAAGTAGGTATTTGACTCAAGTTTTGTTCCCAACTTTGCCCTCCATTTTTATCTGTAGCTTCATGGTCCACAGATATGGATTAGAGGTGGAGTCGGTTTTGCAGCGATTCGTTTCTGTCACGTTAGTTTTGTGGCACAAAACATTGCCTGTTTTGGACCATTTCGTTAAAATACGATTTAATACGAGAATATAGACATCATGGTTTTCAATAATATGGATAAATACACTTATGAGTCATAAATTTATGAAAACAAATATTAGGATACATCACATTTATTAATATTATAGTTTATTTATTCGAATGATTATGAGTTTCGATCATTAGTATAGAAAAATATTATATGAAAACAAATATTAGTAAAAACTAAGTGTATGATTAGTGATATTATGAATATCAATGATTATGTTTTTAAATATGTAGGTTTTAAATTTTTTATGAAGAATAATCATTATGGTATCAAATTGTATGAGAAATATTTTCGGACCTCCAATGATAGGAATTGAAAAGTTATGTAAGAAAATGCGCTACCGGCTGGTCACCTATCCAGCGAGAACAAACTGCGCTAGTTAAAAGAGTTTATTTTAACCAACAGTTGCCACTAACTGCTACCTTCATATGCCACGTCTTGGAGCTCATAGCTTTTAAGGCTAAAAAGTTATTATGTATTTACTATTTCATTATCTCAACCCCTACAGAATTATATGAGCAAATTGGCGCCTGCTTAAGGAATACTACTAAAATGTTTGATTGCGGATTTGCTCATTTAATTCTGTTGGCGTTGATATATCGAAATAGTAAATACATAATTACTTTTTAACCTTAAAAGCTATTGAGCTCCTAGACGTGGTATATGAAGGTAGCAGTTAGTAGCAACTGTTGGTTAAAAACAAACTTTTAACTAGCGCAGTTTGTTCTCGCTGGATAGGTGACCAGCCATTCTGATGCTAGGATGGCGCGTCACCTAAAGAAAGATTATTTTTCTTTAAATCGAGGGTAGCAACTGGGAAGCAACTTTCAATATTTATTTCGATGTAAAATATGGGTAGTGACTGTCCATTCTGACGCACACGCAAATAGTCAAGTTACATGCCTAATTTTTTATTATTATTAGATTAATACTAGGCCTACCTAATTCAGAAGTAGGTACCTATTTACATCCAAAACACGAATGTAAACTAAAATCCTGTATGTTGTAAAGAAAAAACAACGAAAGCTATCAAAAAAGTCACGGTGTGCAAACATATTTCCAACTTCTCGTTTTTTTTTTATCCGAATCACGCTTTCTTGTCCCAATTTTTAGAAAAAGTGGAGTGACTGAGTCTGACAATGCTACTCGCCGCCCAGTGTGAAGGGTGGTGCAGTTGTTGTACCACCCATTTCATTGAAAGATAAATTAACTGAAATTAGGTAGGTAAATGATAGATTATTTGTAACATGGATAAGTATTATTTTTTTCTTAACATAATGAAAATTACATCTTTTTCAGTTATTTCAAATAATATATTTTTAATAATACTTAATAAACAATATAATTTTAACATTAAATCAAAGTAAAGGGGGATTTTGCTTAAAATTAAATGATCCATTTAAAATGTATAGGTACACTTATAGGCTATCACATGACATTATGGCATTGCTGACCTTAAGTTAACACCATTCAGTCCTTTGTCACACTCATATTAATAACAGACCAAACACCGAGATTCAAGACGCAATGTAATTTAAAGTAATTGTAATTTTTTTCTAAATGTTACTTTTGCATTAAATTAATTAAACATAATATAGGTACTTATCATTTTCAGATCCTTTAAAGTCTTATTAGGTCACAGTAGGTAATTTATTTGAACAAGGTTTGCTCACTGCTGGACCAGTACTAAAATTATAGGCTTTATTAGCATTTGATAGTAAAGCCAAGACTGTTTGTATTATTTGTTTTCTTCTATTACCATATCTAGCAGTCATTAACTACCCATTACGTAATATACAAGATGTCCCAAATACAATGGATAACCATGCAACCATTCATAGGCCTCATGATCTCTAATATAAAATTTTGACCTTAGTAGAAATATCAGTTTTCAAGATTTTTTATAAAATTGCCACCTGAAATTAGTTTTTCTCATGCAATTCAACAAACTAGGTAAAGTATTATAAAAAGAAGTAGAAAAAAATAAAAATGTAATTCACTGTCTTAAATTGCAATAGCAGGTGGCAATTTTCTAAAAATTTTAAAATCTTGAAAACCTTATAGTTTTAACAGGTCAAAATTTTATAATTGAGAGACCATACTAAGGCTTATTGATGGTACAAGGTTATCCATTATTTTTAGAACATCCTATATCACAATAAACACATTTTAATGACAACTTAGCTTAAAAATGTGGTAAACAAACTTTACCAGCAAATAACTCTGATATCACAGTTATCCACAAAGAAAGAACAAATAATATATATGATATCCCAACTTGATGACTGTTAGGAAGCTGGTATGGTTGGCCACCAATTTCATCAACATGAAAGCCCATTGGAAATATTACAGCTGCCAAACAAAACACCACCACTGAAAAGAATGTACCAATCAATTAGATTCATGTAAAATTATTGAAATAAAGGAATTACCTATGTTACAAANTACCTTGGTTACAAAATGATTTCATACTTGCTGCAAATCCCACCCATCTTGCATAAGGAATCACATTACGATCAAAATGACTTGAAGCCAGCAATATAACAGTTGTAGTTATACATATACAGCCAATAAATATACAGATCAAAGCAAGTAACCACTCTGGTTGTAGATCTGGAGTGAAACAAACTTGTGGTCTGTTGTACAGTGTTATGCATGACCACATTAAACCAAGACGGGTATCACCTAAAAAAACAAACAATCATTAGTCATTAAGATGGGAAAGTTACAAAGAGCAAAAATATCACAATCTCGGCTAGTATAAATACCTCCAACATCGGTGATTATCCAGTCGGGCATAGCTAGGCTTACAATAGCAAAAACATCGGCTGCCATAAATAGGGTTCCAGATATTACAGTGAGTTTGTCCATTTTAGGGTGTTACAAATCAAAAATTTGGTCAGAGGGAAGGCTAAAGAATATTCAACATTATTATTGGAAACGATTCTTCCAGATAATCATATCACAAATCCCAAAAGCCTTGTAAACAATAGCACAGAGCACGTAAAGGAAATCGCAGAACAGAAGCCAAGCAAGGATCTGTCCGTCATTTACCAAATGTCATTAATGACATGTGTGTCAAGCACAGATAATATGGATTAGAGTAGATACAGCAAGTTGCTCGTCAAAGCGTGCCATTCCGATATGTCCAAATGGACATACATGGTCGAGTGATGTTCATGTAATCCGATTACAACAATCGGTTACGATGATTTTACGAGGACAGTAGTACGAACACGGTAGAAAGAAGAAATTATTTACGGATTGAGAATTGTAATTAACAGCACAAGTAACAAATAATTAATTAGAATAAAGTAGCAGTAGAAGAAGTATAAAGTAGCATTGTTTTTAATACTTATCCTGCGATGTACTCTTAAGAGTTAAAACCATGGTCCCTGTATGTGGTGCACTCATACCGATCCCAAGGAACCGTACTTACCAGTGTTGCCAGTCGGGTCTAGTCAGAAATTACCAGAAATATAAGAAAGAGTAACCTTTTTGAATAAAAAGTAACCTTTATACGGGGGGGGGGGGTGCGGAGCGATGATTGTGTAAGGTTGTTCAAGGATGGAAAATGAATACAATTGATCATCTAAATACTAGTGACCGACCGAATATTCGTTTTCGTTTTCGGCCATTTTCGGCCAAAAAATGGACATTCGGCCATATTTTCGTTTTCGGCCAAAAACCAGCCGAAGCTTCGGCCAAACCGAATATCAGAAATACGTGAATAATATGGTGATGTTTATCGTTCCGATATTTTCGGGAGTGAATCTGGTGCTCTCATGGTTCCAATCAGACTTGAACAGACTTGTCACACTTTTTTGAAGTTGTGAAGTGAGGTTACGTTGTAAAGGGTGTCCAGCGAGAATTTTCCAAGTTCAAAATTGAATACAAATAAAACCAAAGAGTTTTCATTAAGTTTAATTGTTTCAAAATAGAGTCTAATGCGGATTTGAAATACGCCATGATTCACTGGTCGGGAGCCTACAGAGCGTTCGCAGTTGAGCAATAAGTATTTGAAATGTATTGTCGAATGATCGATGAATGTCTGATACCACAACTGCAACTGCATCCCGGACAGCTACGGAACTTTATTACAGCAAGAAGGTGTCTCACCACACACGGAGAGGACCTCGATGGAGACACTGAAGACTTTTTTTTTTTTTTCAAATAAATGATCAGCAAGTACAGGGATATACCGTAAGCCACCTCGGTCACCAGATCTCACCCATGCGACTATTTCTTTTGGGGATATTTCAAGTCAAAAGTTTACAGCAAACAATCCTTAATAATTCAGGTTCTGTAAGAAAATATCCGCCGTGAAGTTGCAGGAAAATGATAAGCGCGATTTGCTCTCGCATAGTTGCGAATGTAAGGGTCCGGCTGTGAGAGTGCCTATAGTAAAACGGGCGTCATTTAAACGACATTGCCTATAAAAAATTAAATCCGCATTGTTAAACTCCAGTTTTCATTAGTAATAAATAATAAAAAATCATTAGATTTATTTGTATTCATTTTTGAAGTTGAAAAATTCCCACTGGACACCCTTTATTTCTTCTTCACTTCCCAATATTTCAATGTACCTACACCGGAAATAATATTCTACTAAAATTCATAATTAAATTTTTAGTGTTTTAATGCCGGTGTTCTTTAATCAATCCTTATAAAAATCAACTGTCAAACGTCATTATGTATTTGGTCAAAACGGTTTTCAAAGTTTTTACATAATTTCAGATTGAAATTTGAGAGTTGAAGGTCATTTTCGTTTTCGTTTTCGTTTTCGGCCGAAAATGAGACTGCAGCCGAAGCTTCGTTTTCGTTTCCGTTTTCGGCTGAAAATCCATATTCGGTCGGACACTACTAAATACGAAAAGTGACCAGTCGTATAAAAACGTTTCATGGATATGCGTTTTATTATCGAAAAACATTCGCTAAAACTCATTTTTCTTAACAAATAATAAATCAAATTCAAGTTTAAATGCTCTTTATGACATAATTTTTAAATTGTCACTATTAATATTTTTTACTGAATAACCTGTAAAGTTAATTCTACAATTTCTGAAAAATCACCTAAAAGTAACCTTTTCATTAGTGTAACCTAAAAGTAACCACAGCAGTTCAAAAGTAACCAAAAAGGTTACAAAAGTAACCTTCTGGCAACACTGGTACTTACCCATAAAAATAAGATACACACTGATGCATGTATTCATGCACTTGACAAATTTATGTCTTGAAACGCTGGTAGGGTAAAAAAAATAACGAGATTTGACGATTTGTAAGAATTAATTTATTTTAAACAGGTAAATAAAGATGTTTTTGGTTTTGTATTTAACAAATTGTCAGTTTTATCGGAATTAATTAATTTTCGAACCGAGTCACACGATATCATTCGATGACTTTGCAAATGCAGTACGATGATACGATTACTTTTACGTTGCGGCAATCACTAAAATTCGCTAAAATGACACTAATGACGTTTAAAAAGTGGCACGCTCGGCTTCATACAATTTTTGACACATGCTGCATCTATCCATATCTGTGGTGTCAAGCAATTTTTATTTTTTAATCGATTAACAGGCCAAGGTCAACGACTATACTGCGCGCAAAATGATGTTACAACTAGTACTATCGGCCACATTTCCGGTCATGTCGTCTCGTTCTATCGCAAAGAATCACCATTTGGTGAGAGCGAGAAAAAAAACGGAAATGGGTAGCTGTGGCCCGCGTATATACATTATTGTCTTTACCTTTTTACATTATCTTTGTTAATATCAATATGTGATACAATATGAACTGTGATACGATCACAGTTCGATTTGACACGATAGTGTTAATGATATTACTAACAAGTTTGACATATTTGACATAATAAAACGATCGGCAAAATAATAATGAACTGACTGGAACTGACTGATCATCGGAATTCGGACAAAATTGAGTTTTTATTTAATAATAAAATAAGTTTAACTGTGCATTATAACTGTATGTTACTTTTCAGTGTTAGTTCAATAAATTATATCCTTAAATATTTTACTACTTTTATGAACAATTAGTACAAATAGGCAGGAAACTGTTGATAAATTACATTATTCCTTTGATGTGTCATTATGGATTTGTTAAAAACACCCTCTGTACAATCTTTATTAGATTCCGATTTAGAATCAGTTGAGAGTCTTCAATATCTGGATATCGAAGAAGTAAGTATTATCATAGTAACTTACAGAACTCAAGTTTATGTAGCAAGTAAAAACTATGACTGATCCGCCCCTAATGGTTAACTAAATAGAATAAAACTTCAGTATGTTACATATGATGTACACTTTTAAGTGGTAACTTTAAGAATAATTACATTACATCAATTTATTAGATCATTTTCCAATAACTATCTGTGTAGGAAATTTATTTAGTCAGTTCACAAGATTTTTGCTTAATGTGTTTATTAAGGCTGTTAGGCCACAGATAGCTTATTAAGGTTGTTTTTAAGCATGTAACATAATAGTCATAACATTGTATAACAGTCACGCACATTATTTTAAGGATTAATATTTTACCTGACAATAACTTCTACAACTTGTAAATGTCTGTGATTTGTTACAGTTAGATGAGGTTGAATATGCTTTACCAGCCAGTGAGGCTCCCACCCTTGCTGAAGTTCTATCTGCAGAAAAAGAAGATGGCAAAATTGCTGATGCTTTTAAAACACCCGAAGAGCCGTCAGCTTGTTCAGCCCTCCAAGCAGACTTCATGCAAGCAGTGTCACAACAAATAACACAAGCACAGGTGAGTTGTTGTGGTAATGATATGGTTTAACATGAATGATTCAAATAGAATACTGAAACTTGTGTGATTCTCTTCTGGTATAAGTTTTAAAACACCCATCATCATCATTTCAGCTGTAGGGCATCCACTGCTGAAAATAGACCTCCCCCAATGATTTAGTTTTAAAACATATCTAATAATTATTAAACATGGGTCCACCCACAATGACCACAGCAGCTGTTATGTTTATAATATCTTTTTACCAGATTTTTATTTTTTATTTGATTTCAAATTGTAATTATGGTTTATTTATCTGTAATTTAAGCCAACATCAGATACCTCAATCCTATAATTACCACCCTTAAAGCAATAATTAGCATTTATAGATGTCATATACGCATCATGGTGTTAACCATGTTAAAAATTAACTGTGTGTGACTTTCTTGGTGTACCTAAAAAAGAAATAAATAAACATTCTGGCTGGCTTACAATTATAATAAAATGGAAACCACTTCCTTAAAATTCCAGGAACGATCTTCTGCAGGAGCAGCAACTGCACTGAGTGTAGGAACATCGGGGAAGTTAACTGTTGGGACAGCACATGGTCACCTTCTATCTTTTTTTGACCAAACCTTACGATGGGTCTGCAACTCTAACTCAGATAAAGGAGCTGTGTCCTGTTTATGCTACAATAAAGATAGCACTCGATTGTTAGCTGGATATGCAAGAGGGCTCATATGCCAATATGAAAGTATTCGAGGTATACTGCTAAGGCGTGTGACACTTGGAGGTGAAACATGGGGAACACTACGCGTCACGTGGGCAGGCACATCGGGACTGGCGTTAGACACTGGTGGATCGGTGTGGCTCATAAAATTCTCCAGGCCGCTAGGTGTTCGTTCTGCACGCACCTCTTGTCTTTTCTCAGGCGCAAGAGGTGAAGTAGTGGCCATGACGGCTCGAGACGCCCGCATCTTGGCCTTGGCGACGCTGTCACGTGTCATCATTGTGGCCGGCGGCCGCGCTGCGGGAGTGCGACTCGGAGGCCCTCCCGACACATTACCAGTCTTGGAATGGAGCGACACCGACGACAGAGTTCTAGTATGTGGGCGCTCCAAAACATTACAATGGTTAACGGTCTCAATCACTGGATCTTCCATATCACTTCGACCATTACAACGCGTGGAATTGAAGACTGCACCGCTTTGGCTCGGGTGGCTTGGCGGCAATTTGGCCATTTTCGACACTGACGAGAATCTTAGATTGTGGGGGGATGATTATGACAAACCATTAGATTTGTCACATATTGAGCCTGTTTACGCATCGGCATTCTTTAAGGTTAGTGTTTGTCATATCTAAGTAACGAAATGAAGTAAATAACACAGAGAATGACTTAAATTAACATGCAAATATTATTTCAGGGCCTTTGGACAGACGGCAGAGTGTCTCGCGCCATGAGTACCGCCGGCGTGAGTGCCCTCGGCGGCGCCTGCGTCGTGGAAGGCGCGCTATCCTTATTGGGCAGACGCGGCATAGTCCGCGTCAAGCCCAGGGACCTTCTCGCCCGAGCGAAAGCGTTCATCTTCTCAGGCCATCACCTGCAAGCATTGCGTTTGCTCTGCTCGTCCCAAGGACCAGAAGCGAAATCGCTCGCTAATGAATTCATATTATTCTTATCTGAAAGGCCATCCTTGATGAAGAATAGAAGTGTTGCTGAACAGACTATCAAACTGTGCTTGAAATACAATTTACAGTAGGTATTATTTTATAGAAGTTGAAAAGTACTTTTTGTTTGGATCAGCAATTAAAGGATTATATTCTTTTTAGTGAAGAGTTATGGTCGACCTTATGGGAGCAATGCTCAAGAGAAAATGCATTTGTGGAAGCACTTGGAGACGCCGCGGTACGAGGTGAATTATCAGAGAATCCACCATCCCCTGATTCCACTCAGGTACCTATTTATAAAATCAAACCTCAATGACAGTGTATTATAAATTTTACCTAAATAGGTAACAGTAAATACTTTTAGTTTGGACTTGCTTCAATCCACTGTACCAAATGTTATGAAATATCTACCTTAATAAAAATTGAGCATACTATAGTCTGGTCTGTGAGCACGTAGAATTTTGTCCAAAGACCCCAAGCTACCAATCCTTCTCCCTCGCGTGTAATTATGTTGCTGTCGCGCTCGCACACTCACTGTGGGCGCCCGTCGCACAGTCGCGACAGCAATATAATTAAGCGCGAGCGATAAGGATGGGTAGCTTGGGGTCATTGGACAAAATTCTACGTGCTCACAGACCAGGCTTTACCATTTGTATACCTCTTTTTTAAAATGTAAACTGTTTAGGCGTTAATCGAGCGTTTGGCTGAGTTTGAGCCGATGCTGGTCGAGAGAGTGGTCGCGTCGCTGCCGTTGACTTCGCTCGACCCGCACCGAGCCAGCGTTTTCACGAGGGAGAAAAAACTATGGCGGGGAGTAGGAGCCATCGCCGCGGCACTAGGTTTGTCATTTTGTGACATGTATTGTATCTTTCATTTATTGATTAGATAAATTTCATTATTATTACTCAGTGGCGGATTTACCAGCAGGCTGTTGGCTGAAGCCTAGGGCCGCAAATTTTAAGGGGCGGCAGATTTAGTTCATACTAATATTATTTTTTACATACACAAAGTAGGTACGTATTTCGGATACGAATATATCAATATGTTATATCAATGTTCGCCAGGCCAGTCAAATAAGATCCAACAACACCCCCCTCCCCCCAAGTCTACGGGCGGCAAATCTGTAAATCCGCCACTGCATCACAAGTAATTTAGTATCCAACCCTCTATAATTTATCAGAAACAAATAGGTGGACTGGTGTTCGCATATTTCTCCCTCATACACTAAAACTTACGCGGGTGCCCAAGGCAGGCACACGTCACACGCATGATCTACCTACACTAATTTTTGATATGCCTGCCCAAGCAAGTTTTAACGGAAGCCTTGAGTCGCCTCATACGTCATCCAAGAGAAGAGTGAGGGTGATTATATTTTACTAATAATAATAATAATAACTTTATTTATTTCTCTCTTTACAAAATACATAAAGTCACAATTTGTAACGGGTAATTATAACAACAAGGAACAAAAATAAGTATTTCGTAGAGACTGGTGTCCGTACTAGGATACCCTGTGCTACAGCACACCAGGCGTCCACCACCGGCTAATCGATACTGCGTGGTTGTGTTAATCTATTTAAGGTAAGTATTTTATATTAGAAACAAACTAAAAATAAAATAAATAAAGAAATAGAATGATGACATGTGATTTACACAAATAGGCAAAATAAATGATAAGAAGTACTATTTCAAAAATTTAAACTTTAACTTTAGAAGCAATCTTTCTTTCTAATCTTTTGTGTAAGTGTGTGTGTATGTGCGTGCGTGTGTGTGTGTGTGTGTGTTATGTGTTAGTTAATACTAATGCCTGTCTATAACACCTCAGCCTACTAATTTGGGGCTACCGTACAGACTACGACAGCACATCTACTCTGTACAACTATAGTTCCAAAATACTGGACTGTCCTGTCGATGACATTGACAGTGGGGCGCCACCGTCAATACCGGATCGCTGGTTCAGATTTTTGCCATGTTGGAAACCATATAGTTGAACGATGGTAGCGCCCCCCTGTCATTGAGTTTGGCGGGACAGTTCAGCGTGGGTCATCTATACAGATTTTAGATTTAAATGTCATCATCTGTCACTAAAATACTTACATCTATTAAAAAGTGAAAGCAATTTACTACCACTACCCCGCTAATCCACGCTAAATTTTGTCAGTGTGTGCGTGCGCGCCGCATACCTACGTATTGGCGTGTTCACATACAAATACAAACCGGCTCGGTGCGTTTCTGTGTCAAAGTCAAAGTCAAAATTTCTTTATTTGTTTAGACTAATAAATAGTTCTTACAAATCGTCATTTTGCTCTTAAGGAGCCTCTACATGTCTCATAATCTTTTTACCCTACCAGCGCTTCGAGACCAACATTTGGCAAGTGCTGAGAAGAAGCGCCGCAACAAACTCAGTCACCACTGTCTGCCGGTTAATATAAATAAATAGAAATAGTAGTAGTAGGTACATTCGATTCAGGAGTAGTTCACTGAATTTACCATGCATTCTTGTATGGTGTATCTTATAAGAATGGGTATACAAGATTGCGTGGTATATTAAACAAGGTAGTGACGTGCTAATATCTAGACTTACATATTAAGATACTAGTAGAAATGACTCGCATACATAAATTTGAATAACTTGGATTGACCAGTCCCCGAAAGCAGCGCCTGTTCACAGACATGACGAGTGAACCAGCCATCGCTTCACTCGACCATATTAGAGGGAATGTAACGACCCGCCTCACTACGCCACCACCCCAGAGACATTTTAGTGAGAATGACAATGTCAAAGTCAAAGTCAAAATTTCTTTATTTGTTTAGACTAATAAATAGTTCTTACAAATCGTCATTTTGCTCTTAAGGAGCCTCTACATGTCTCATAATCTTTTTACCCTACCAGCGCTTCGAGACCAACATTTGGCAAGTGCTGAGAAGAAGCGCCGCAACAAACTCAGTCACCACTGTCTGCCGGTTAATATAAATAAATAGAAAAAGCAGTAGTAGGTACATTTGATTCAGGAGCAGTTCACTGAATTTACCACGCATTCTTGTATGATGTATCTTATAAGAATGGCTATACAAAATTGCGTGGCATATTAAAGAAGATTGTGAAGATGACCTACTCATTTGTATTTACTCTGGTTATACTCTGCAGGCGGCAGCAGCGGCGCGATGCGCGAGCTGGCGCCGTACGTCGAGGAGGGGTGCGCGGGGCGCGGCGGGGCGGGCGGTTGTGGCTGCGCGGGCGCCGCGCTCGTGTTGGCGGCGGCCGACGCGCTGGCGGGCCGCGGCGCCGCCGGCCGCCCGCTGCCTGACCACGCCCAGCCCTCGGCGAGACACGACGCCTTGCATACGCTGCTGGCTGAAGATGTGAGTGACTCTTATTTAGGACTAGCGGCCGCCTGCGACTTCGTACGCGTGGTGGATCCACGCATACGAAGTCGCAGGTTACATTTTACCATCTTAGGGTTGGAATTTCGTAAAATCCGTTCTTACTGAGCACCTACGTTCTAAAAGGAACCCTCATGAGAAATTTGAAACTCCTGGCACTTGCAGTTTCTGAGATTACGTGATGAGTGAGTGAGTCAGTCAATTAGTGACCTTTTGCTTTTATAAATATAGATGACAGATACTTACTGTTTACGATAAATGTAAAAGTACTAAAACTTGCTGCGCGTGGTCAGACGGCGGACGCGCTGGCGGGCCGCGGCGCCGCCGGCCGCCCGCTGCCTGACCACGCCCAGCCCTCAGCGAGGCACGACGCGTTGCATACTTTACTGGCTGAAGACGTGAGTAACCATGGATTTATTTTACCATAGTACAAGCTTTGCTTAGTTTGGGACTAGAAGCGCAGTGTAAAATGTCCAAGGATATTTTAAACTATCGGCATTTAAATAGGATTTCGTAGATTGCCGGTTGCGATACCATAATATGTAAACGTACTAAAATACTTTTACTGCGGCGGACGCGCTGGCGGGCCGCGGCGCCGCCGGCCGCCCGCTGCCTGACCACGCCCAGCCCTCGGCGAGGCACGACGCGTTGCATACGCTGCTGGCTGAGGATGTGAGTGACTCTTATTTAGGACTAGCGGCCGCCTGCGACTTCGTACGCGTGGTGGATCCACGCATACGAAGTCGCAGGTTACATTTTACCATCTTAGGGTTGGAATTTCGTAAAATCCGTTCTTACTGAGCACCTACGTTCTAAAAGGAACCCTCATGAGAAATTTGAAACTCCTGGCACTTGCAGTTTCTGAGATTTCGTGATGAGTGAGTGAGTCAGTCAATTAGTGACCTTTTGCTTTTATAAATATAGATGACAGATACTTACTGTTTACGATAAATGTAAAAGTACTAAAACTTGCTGCGCGTGGTCAGACGGCAGACGCGCTGGTGCCGCCCGCTGCCTGACCACGCGCAGCCCTCGGCGAGACACGATGTCTTGCACACCTTACTGGCCGAAAATGTTAGTGGCGATGGATTTTGTATTTTAAACTATGGACACTTATGCAGGATGATGATTACGGAGAATCACAGTTTGTGATCTAAATATATAAAAGGAGAAACTGACTGACTGACATATCAACGCACAGCCTAAACGGCTTAACGTAGGCACTTGAAATTTGGAAAGGACGTAGCTTAGGTACCGTAGAGGTGCACTAAAAAGGGATTCCCGAAATTCCCACGGGACCGGGAGTTAACATTTGTATGAAAAAATCTAAACCACGTAAGATAGACGAAGGGGGTAAAACGGGATCCACGCGTACGAAGACGCGGGCGGCCGCTAGTATTAAATAGAGGTATTAAATAAAAATATATGTTAAATTATTCATGAAACTTTTCTATGGACAAAATTAGGCCCATTTACCTCCAGTGTGACGTGATAATTTTGGGATATGCTGTAGACTTTCTGTGCCGTTTGAATGTGAGTTGAACGCGCAGGGCCCGGGCGGGCGCTCGATCCTGCGCGTGCTGGTGGCGCACGAGGCGGCGGCGGCGGCGCGGCTGCTCGAGCAGAGCGCGCGCGAGGCGCCCTTCGCGGGCCCGCTGGCCAAGCAGAACCGCCTGCGAGTCGCGCGCGCCCTGCTTGCCTTCGCGCCCGATCTCCAGGTACACGACTATACGAAAATGAAACCTATTCCGATGTAATTGAGGCCGTATTTTGCCTACTAGTGGTCCTTATTGAGCTGGAACAGAGCGCGCGCGAGGCGCCCTTCGCGGGCCCGCTGGCCAAGCAGAACCGCCTGCGGGTCGAGCGCGCACTGCTCGCCTTCGCGCCCGATCTCCAGGTACACAATCATACGAAAATTAAACCTATTCCGATGTAATTGAGGCCGTATATTGCCTACTAGTGGTCCTTATTTAGCTGGAACAGAGCGCGCGCGAGGCGCCCTTCGCGGGCCCGCTGGCCAAGCAGAACCGCCTGCGGGTCGCGCGCGCGCTGCTTGCCTTCGCGCCCGACCTACAGGTGCACGACCATACGAAAATGAAACCTATTCCGATGTAATTGAGGCCGTATTTTGCCTACTAGTGGTCCTTATTGAGCTGGAGCAGAGCGCGCGCGAGGCGCCCTTCGCGGGCCCGCTGGCCAAGCAGAACCGCCTGCGGGTCGCGCGCGCGCTGCTTGCCTTCGCGCCCTACCTACAGGTACACGACCATACGAAAATGAAACCTATTGCGATGTAATGAGGGCTATCGTTTTAGCGCTCACCAGTTGGCGCCACTGTAGAGTAAGGTCCTGTCACTTGCTAGTCGCGAAGACAGTAGCACCAACTTGTGAACGCTAAAGTGGTAGGAGGACTATCGCATTTGCACTCATCAAGATGGCGCCACTGTAGAGTAAGGTCCTGTCAATCGCCAGGGGTGCCAACTGTTAAGTATAAAAACGATAGCCCTCATTGAGGCCGTATTTTGCCTACTATTGGTCCTTATTAAGCTGGAACAGACCGCGCGCGAGGCGCCCTTCGCGGGCCCGCTGGCCAAGCAGAACCGCCTGCGGGTCGCGCGCGCGCTGCTCGCCTTCGCGCCCGATCTCCAGGTACACAATCATACGAAAATAAAACCTATTGCGATGTAATTGAGGCCGTATTTTGCCTACTAGTGGTCCTTATTGAGCTGGAACAGAGCACGCGCGAGGCGCCCTTCGCGGGCCCGCTGGCCAAGCAGAACCGTCTGCGCGTCGCGCGCGCGCTAATCGCCTTCGCGCCTGATCTCCAGGTACACTACCATACGAAAATGAAACCTATTCCGATGTAATTGAGGCCGTATTTTGCCTACTAGTGGTCCTTATTGAGCTGGAACAGAGCGCGCGCGAGGCGCCCTTCGCGGGCCCGCTGGCCAAGCAGAACCGTCTGCGCGTCGCGCGCGCGCTACTCGCCTTCGCGCCTGTGCCTCTACCATGNTTTACGATATTTTTATAAAAAACTATGAATTAAAATTTTCTTTGTGCCTCTTAGTGTCACTGCCTGTCAAATCTTTTGCAAAAATGGTTCTATTGACGTGACGATGACAGCATCACACATCTCTTTTTATCACACAGGGTTGCAGATAGTGACATCTCGCTCGCTCATTCTTTGTTGCTCTATTCCGAAGGAATATTAACTTTATGGTTTTAACGGAGGCCTTGAGTCGCCTCATACGTCATCCAAGAGAAGAGTGACAGGGTGATTATATTTTACTAATGCCTGTCTATAACACCTCAGCCTACTAATTTGGGGTTACCGTACAGACTACGACAGCACATCTACTCTGTACAACTACAGATTTTAGATTTAAATGTCATAATCTGTCACAAAAATACTTACATCTATTAAAAAGTGAAAGCAATTTACTACCACTACCCCGCTAATCCACGCTAAATTTTGTCAGTGTGTGCGTGCGCGCCGCATACCTACGTATTGGCGCGTTCACATACAAATACAAACCGGCTCGGTGCGTTTCTGTGTCAAAGTCAAAATTTCTTTATTTGTTTAGACTAATAAATAGTTCTTACAAATCGTCATTTTGCTCTTAAGGAGCCTCTACATGTCTCATAATCTTTTTACCCTACCAGCGCTTCGAGACCAACATTTGGCAAGTGCTGAGAAGAAGCGCCGCAACAAACTCAGTCACCACTGTCTGCCGGTTAATATAAATAAATAGAAAAAGCAGTAGTAGGTACATTTGATTCAGGAGCAGTTCACTGAATTTACCACGCATTCTTGTATGATGTATCTTATAAGAATGGCTATACAAAATTGCGTGGCATATTAAAGAAGATTGTGAAGATGACCTACTCATTTGTATTTACTCTGGTTATACTCTGCAGGCGGCAGCAGCGGCGCGATGCGCGAGCTGGCGCCGTACGTCGAGGAGGGGTGCGCGGGGCGCGGCGGGGCGGGCGGCTGTGGCTGCGCGGGCGCCGCGCTCGTGTTAGCAGCGGCGGACGCGCTGGCGGGCCGCGGCGCCGCCGGCCGCCCGCTGCCTGACCACGCCCAGCCCTCGGCCAGACACGACGCCTTGCATACGCTGCTGGCTGAGGACGTGAGTGACCATGGATTTATTTTAAACTATCGGCATTTGCATACATTACTGGCTAAAAATGTGAGTACCATACTGATCATCTGTATCTGTCATCTTCGAATCGGTAACCCAAAATCTACCCCCCCGGCCCCCACCACGCACATGGTACTGAAAATACTTTTGCTGCGCTTTTCCTGCCTGGTCACGCTCTGCCCTCAGCGAGACACGACGCGTTGCATACTTTACTGGCTAAGGACGTGAGTAGCCATGGATTTATTTTAAACTATCAATATTTAAATAGGATGTCGCAGATTGCCGGTTGCGATACCATATGTAAACGTACTAAAATACTTTTACTGCGGCGGACGCGCTGGCGGGCCGCGGCGCCGCCGGCCGCCCGCTGCCTGACCACGCCCAGCCCTCGGCGAGGCACGACGCTTTGCATACGCTGCTGGCTGAGGATGTGAGTGACTCTTATTTAGGACTAGCAGCCGCCTGCGACTTCGTACGCGTGGTGGATCCAGTTTTACCATCTTAGGGTTGGAATTTCGTAAAATCCGTTCTTACTGAGCACCTACGTTCTAAAAGGAACCCATGAAAAATCATGAAAAATTTGAGACTCCTGGCACTTGCAGTTTCTGAGATTTCGTGATGAGTGAGTGAGTCAGTCAATCAGTGACCTTTTGGTTTTATAAATATAGATGACAGATATTTACTGTTTACGATAAATGTAAAAGTACTAAAACTTGCTGCGCGTGGTCAGACGGCGGACGCGCCGCCAGCCGCCCGCTGGCTGACCACGCGCAGCCCTCGGCGAGACACGACGTCTTGCACACCTTACTGGCCGAAGATGTTAGTGACGATGGATTTATTTTAAACTATGGACGCTTATGCAAGATGATGATTACGGAGAATCACAGTTTGTGATATTAAATAGAGGTATTAAAAATTGTATGTTAAATTAGTCACGAAACTTTTCTATGGACAAAATTAGACTTTTTCGATGCGTCTTAGGCCCATTTGCCTCCGGTGTGACGTGATAATTGGGACACCTGTATAGACTTTTTGTTTTCTGTACCGTTTGTTTGAATGTGAGTTGAACGCGCAGGGCCCGGGCGGGCGCTCGATCCTGCGCGTGCTGGTGGCGCACGAGGCGGCGGCGGCGGCACGGCTGCTGGAGCAGAGCGCGCGCGAGGCGCCCTTCGCGGGCCCGCTGGCCAAGCAGAACCGTCTGCGAGTCGCGCGCGCGCTACTCGCCTTCGCGCCTGATCTCCAGGTACACGACCATACGAAAATGAAACCTACTCCGATGTAATTGAGGCCGTATTTTGCCTACTAGTGGTCCTTATTGAGCTGGAACAGAGCGCGCGCGAGGCGCCCTTCGCGGGCCCGCTGGCCAAGCAGAACCGCCTGCGGGTCGCGCGCGCGCTGCTCGCCTTCGCGCCCGACCTACAGGTACACAATCATACAAAAATGAAACCTATTCCGATGTAATTGATACCGTATTTTGCCTACTAGTGGTCTTTATTGAGCTGGAACAGAGCGCGCGCGAGGCGCCCTTCGCGGGCCCGCTGGCCAAGCAGAACCGCCTGCGGGTCGCGCGCGCGCTGCTCGTCTTCGCGCCCGATCTCCAGGTACACGACCATACGAAAATGAAACCTATTGCGATGTAATGAGGGCTATCGTTTTAGCGCTCACCAGTTGGCGCCACTGTAGAGTAAGGTCCTGTCACTTGCTAGTCGCGAAGACAGTGGCGCCAACTTGTGAGCGCTAAAGTGGTAGGAGGACTATCGCATTTGCACTCATCAAGATGGCGCACTATGGAGCGAAATTGCGATTTATGGACATAGCGATTTTTTTCACAATTTCTATTTGAAAAAAATACCTATCGATAGGTTACGTTATTCTGATGAATAAATGCTGCACAAGTTTTTCTCTAAAACCAATAGTTTGACTGGAAAAAAATATTTTCCGTTTTCGTTGTATGGAATGAAACATAAAGTGGTCGATTTCGACTAAGCCTTGACAGATCTTGCTTTGAAACTACTTGAACCTTGTTCTATGGCTTGTTGACTGTAATTAGGGTTTCTGCTCGAGCTTTCTCGAACTCGAGAAAACTCGAGAAATTTGGCTTCATTCGAGACGAGAAAAAAATTACCGAAGCTCGAGAATTCTCGAGTTTCGAATTTGAAGCTTTAATATTCTTGAAAGCCTATTTTCTTAGACAAATGTAAGTTTTTAATTATTTAATAGGTTAACGTTGCGTTTAGACTGGCCTAGTCTTTCCTTTTTTTAACTAATTTGATTTGCAAGTAATGATAATAATGTTCACCTACGAGTATGCTATATTTAATTATGTTTGTATAACTGACTGATTTAAAGACTGATATTTTTTNGGCTCTTATCGTCACCTCTCGTCTTTACCACGGCAAGTCTTAATTATAACTAGCTTGCTAACCGCCAATGTAAGAGATCTAGTGTAATATCGACAGGTAGTTGATGTCCAGTTGTTACTGTCTAGCAGCTAGCACGTTTCCGGCGGATATCAAATGCCACCAGTGCGAGATGTAATAAACAATTTCTATAAAAGATCAAGATCTAGCATAGAAAGGTCAGCTGGGAGAGAATGCCATATTGCATTAAGCTCGCCTTTTTGCACTGATTATTCCTATGTGTGTGCAATATTCTTTAAATAAATCCCAACTAATATTATAAATGCGAAAGTAACTCTGTATGTCTGTCTGTCTGTCTGTTACGCTTTCCCGCTTAAACCTCGCAACCGATTTTGATGAAATTTGGCATAGAGATAGTTTGAGTCCCGGGAAAGAACATAGGATAGTTATTATCCCGGTTTTTGAAACAGGGACGCGCGCGATAAAGTTTTTCTGTGACAGACAAAATTCTACGCGGGCGAAGCCGCGGGCGGAAAGCTAGTAAATAAATAAATAAATCCTAAGCTATTAAGTTATAACCCAAATGTATAGGAATCCTCATACTAGCTAGCTAATTCAGGTTTGTTGTTCTCATAAACTATAAGGACAGATTCCTACGTAACTTCGTGATTGAATTAATTAGCTATTTTGATCTGAATTTGAGTTGATATTAATTTACCTATGACATTATCGTGCATGACGTGTTCCGAGCTACAAAATATAATATTATACTGATCTGTTTTGGCTATTTAGTGCTAATACTAACTAACATCCTCCAGGTTTCTGTCGCAGCGTTTTGTTGGAAAGCCGGTGACGTAACGAGAGCTGGAATGAGCGCCTGGAACTGCAATGATTGTAACAAGATTTAGGTCGTTGATAGTGAATTAATGGATTAATTAGCTGGACTTAGTTACGTAGCTATTGGCAAGAGGCGCAAGTGTAGCACTACACTGTTTTCACTATGTTTGTGGCAAATAAAAGTTAGAATTTGAACTCTATTTATTTATTTAGATTATGTTAACAATACCTACTCTTACGTACGACTTTTTGGTAGGGTTTCAGTCACGCGGTATTCAGGCCTAATTTTATGTTACGTAGCTTGGTCATCAGTCTCGCATCTGATAAGATTTTCCTTTAAGAGTCTTATTTGGAAATACAATTTCTCAAGTTTTGTGTAGCTTTCGAATCGTTAGCTGCGTTTCATGAGTAGGTACTTATGAAAGCTCATTTACAATTCACTTTTTAATTTAAATCAGCGAACTTTTGCAAACTTAGTCGTTTGTGAAATGATGAATAATGCAATTTGCCGACGACAGACACAATTCATTCAAAAGCCATAATAAGACCAATTAGCAAATTGAATTCTCGATAAAACAAATTGAAAGGTAAATAATTTTGAGCCTTAAGAGAAAATCTGTAGAAACAGTTTTATAAGAAGAGTCATTACGGATGATTTCGCCAGAAGTTTCGGGAAAGTTTTCTCTTCGTAATTTCTTTCTACGGACAAGGATCCTAATTGAACCGCTCAATTTAAACTTGCTTCGGACTCGACGAATCTCGACCAGAAATATTATTTTCAATTAGGCACTTTGCGACCTTTTTCCATTTCTTTTCTAGTACGAGAGCCCACGACCAAAATTTTTGTCTCATAGCAATACGGCCAAAACCGCATCAAATCGATAGATACGATTATCCTGAACTCGAAAATACCAATATCAGACATTTTCCGCGTAGCGTTTGATCAGACCGAATTTTCAAAATTGTCAAAGAATTTTACCGAACTGCATCATAGCAATATGTCTGATTTGCAGACTGTAGTTGAATGATAGTTCTGAGATACCGGAAACATTATTTTCAGACGTTAGTGGTGTAGCGCAAACCCGTAAAATCACTTAAAAAAATTAAAAATGAGACAAAAAAAATGTCTCATAGCAATACGTCTGAAAATCTTTTTTATTAGTAAATTTTGGTTATTTGATGCGAACAAAACAATTTTCAGACGGAAATGTGAACGCATTAAATTTTGAGACCGTTTTGAAAATGTTAACAAATTTTACCGATCGGTATCATAGCAATATGTCTGAAAATTGTTGGACATGATAAAATAAGTTGTCCACATGTGCAAAAAATTTATATCAGACAAATTAAGTGTAGCACCTTCTCTATCATACAACTTTTTGATACACTTAAAGTGTCTGAAAACAGGTTTTTGGTAATCATGGCAGCAATACGAAAAGGTGAAAAAAAAAATTATCCGTATTGCTATGATACAGGTCGGCTAAATTTGTTGACATTTTCAAAAATGCGCTCAGGCTATATGCTACGCGCAAAATGTCTGAAAACAAACTTTTTCGTAATACAATTATAAAATTTATGTACATTTTCACTATCAGACGTATTGCTATAATACCGACTGTCTTTTTTTTTTGACACAGCAGAAATGGCCTCCCACGCAGTTGCTACACTTTCGACCGTTACTACACACCTAGTCGGGTTCAGAATCATACAATCTAACGATTTTATAGGGTTTTTGCCGTATTGCTATGAGACATGGTTTTGGTCGTGGGCTCTCGTACTATTCGTGTTTGGTAAGTTTCCACGAATCCTTATCATTAAAAAGAACTCTACAAGTTACAAGTCCTACCACTTGTAACTTCTACCCCCTTATTAATAAAAGTTACACCCTAGTTGAACTCTGGAAATGTCATTTTAATCCAGAGTTCATCCTAGTTGTAACTTTATATTAATAAGGGGGGTAGAGTTGATTGGTATTGACTATTGATTATTATGAATGTTGCATCTAAATATACAGTGTGTCCGGGCATGTAGTGATCAAACTTTAAGGGCGTAATCTATGGACAATTTTATCGGTGAAAATACTTTAAATTTGGGGCTTGACCCATTTCTCGCATATTTACAAGGATTTAAGTTTTTAATTTTAAGTTTTCACCTCTTCCTTCAAAAACAAGTGATAGCGTGGGNCTTCAAAGTTACAATGAGAAGTTAGTAAATTTGTGAGGCCAAGCTCCCACAGGAGCAATCACCAAATTTAAAAGATTATAGGTCGTGTGTAGAATCGTAACGGCACACAATCAATTTAATTTAAAAGCCAATGAAAATCAGATCTAATGACCTTATCAACACGACAAGGTTGCAGACTGGATGGCTAGTGGCGAAAATCTATGGGAGCCAGGCAAAGCTTAAATTATGTATCGAAAGACAGAACATAATAGAAGAAAACAATAATACTCAATAAAACTAGACATGTATGTGTTGTGTATGACTGAGTGATTCCTCACGGTGAGTGACGAGTGTGTTGTGTAAGTGTATGTNAGGTGCACTAAGAAAGGAATTCCCGAAATTCCCACGGGAACGGGAATTAGCGGGAAAAACGGGATTCACGCGTACGAAGTCGCGGGCGGCCGCTAGTTGTAATGTAAATTTCGACAGCATTTATCATTACTATACATTTTTGTGATACTATTAATAACACATAGGCACCCCGACAGACTGCCGAATTTTTGTCGGCCGATTGGTTGGGCTGTTAAATAGTTGAATATCCATACATATTGATACTGTTAAGTGCGCACATTACACAGACTTGGTATCGGCCGATTGAGAAATCGGCAATGTATGAGAATACAAATTGGAAGCCGACCCAGCTATCGGCCGACTTTGACTTTGATGTGCCGTTGTCTGTTCTTACAGTGTCGCCTTGTCAAGCATTACTTGGTACTTACTGCTGAAATAGATCTGACGTCTGAACTACTAAACACTTTTCAGGTATCAATCCAGAGGACTTAGTGTGAGTTTACATCAAACGTCCTCACTGAGTCACTGATTTAATGTCATTTTATTACAATTTTATTAAAAAATTATGACGGACATTAAATGTATGACGGATTGTACAGCGCTCCTAGCGGAAACGTTGAAGAACTAAAATTTTCATACAATTTTTACTCTAGTTTGATGTATCTACACTTACACTCAGCCCACAGTACATTTCTCAGCAGTGCAGTAGATGAGGTGTCGAGAGTAATTAATCGTACGATATTAGGTGCGCGGGAGCCGAGCCAGCGCACGTACGCCGCATACGTCGCGCCCAGTGCTGCTACATGATTCGGATTTCCTGTCCGTACGTTGAATGTATGTTCACTCAAAAGTGTTTTACTGCAGTCAAATGCGATATTTTATGTACTAATATGAGTAGGTATCATAGTAAGTACTTGCAGCTTGACGTTTCAGCTGTGTTGCTACAGCTGTGTTTACAAGCAGATTCATAAAGATCCTTGCACATTTTACACTGCGCAGCTAGCCCCAAACTAAGCAAAGCTTGTACTATGGGTAGGTACTAGACAATTTTACCAATACAAGTTTAAACATACAGACGATATAAAAACTGACAGGATCACAAAGCGAGTTCTTTTGTAGTAAAAGACCCATAGATGCTATTAATAATATTAGTAAGGTGCTATTAGAAAACTTCTAAAAACCTAGACGTTTCCTTTGAGCCGATTAGGAATCGAACTTCGGACCATTACTTCATCTCTATTCTTTTCAACTGTCAAAAGTTTATGTTACAAAATTGGTGTTGTATTGTTACTAAATAGCACTAGGTGCTGTCTGGTTTCTCACATTTGCCATTCCTGGAGTCAGATCTGATTGGGATCTCTTAGAGCCGTAAGTGGGACACAATAAGATCCAGCCGGATATTGCAAGTCACGTGGCGCGGATATTGGAGGGACATGAGCGAACGCGATATATCGCGGCGCCATCTCTATTCACTGAATGGCTCTGTGAATTGTACAAGTGCATGTTGATGTGATATTCATAGCAGCGATATGTGGATTCGTTTTCTATATTCAATTTTCTGGTAGATATTTGACCGCGTTTACGCACGATAAGGTTTCCAATAGTACCTATCCATGTATGAAAAATCTTCAGCCTTTCTCACTCCACGGTTGCACATAGGATATCAAATACAAATACAAATATTTTATTTATGCAAACACACCGTTTACGTAAACACATCGTTTACGCATACACCTTCATAGGATATCAATACTAACAGACCACGATTGTCGCCTATAAGTACCTACTATTCCAATCAAAACCAAACTACGAGGACGTTAGTTTTCAAAAACAAATTAAACTCAATGCTTTTTAAAAAGATTTAACAACCTAATCAGAAAATGTTAATAAAATCCCTCTCAAACCAAGTTTTAAAAAAGAAACCTTCATTCATAATCCAATCATCGCCGAATGCAAATCCATCGAGAACTGCGCGTAAGCCGGTTAAACTCGCATTTGCAGGAAAAATTCAGTGAAAAACTGGGATGAGTTGAGCCAAGAAAAGTTGACGTTAGCGGTGCAGCGATAGTGTTCGCTCAGCCGTCGCTTCTGAGGCGTAGTTTGACGTTTGCGGCTTGTTGCGGACGCAGATGTATGTTTCAATAGATGTCGAAAGTGTCTATGTTACAAGTAAACTTTTCGCAGACATGTCGTTGCATCCTGAACGAATTTGATTTCAAAATGTTAGCGTGATTACTTTTTGGTATACCTAGGACAGGTATAGAATATTACGACACGACGCACGACAGCAACCACCGCTTTTTGTTTTGTTGAATAAAACATTTTAATCGTTCGTTCGTTTCAGCCGAAAGACGTCCACTGCTGGACAAAGGCCTCCCCCAAGGATTTCCGCAAAGACCGGCCCTGTGCCGCTCGCATTCAGGCACTTCCCTCGACCTTCACCCGATCGTCGGTCTACCTAGTCCCACGCTACGTCTTCCGGCTCGTGGTCGCCACTCAAGAACTTTCCTGACCCAGCTGCCATCAGCTCTACTATTTTAAATTTTTACATAACAATACATTAGTTTTAAGGAACTTCTAAGCGGAACTAGGTATGTTATTGCTTTAACCTGATGTATTTATTAATCAGTTTGTTGTTGTTTCTAGGCTTACAAAATAAATGGTTCTCATCCTTCAAAGATGGTTAAAGCGAAAATAGTGAGCATTGCAGAGTTTATTCGGCTAGGCCAATTGTCAAATTGAGTTAATTTACGTTGCATTTCATCGAATTGGTACGTCCTCGCATAAATTATGATGCACTTGCTCACGGCTACGAATCGTATTATTCACACTGCGCCCGCAAACTTCCATACATTTCCAGTATAATCTAATGCGGCGTCCCCGCGGCCCTGTCCAGTGTTTAACGAGACTATTCACCATCCGCAAGCGTGTTTAGAATGTTCTAGACCCCGTTTTGTTTAGTCAAAGCATTTGTAACTATTCGCCAGCCGAACTCAAACAGTACCACGCTATCCGTCGGTTTCCTTGTTTTTGACAGCACGAGCCGAGAAACAACAATGATTCTTATTACAAAGCTCCAAGCCCCACACTCTAATTGTCCAGTATCAAAATTGAACAATATTGTGCAGTCGTGGTCCCAATCCTGCTAAACGAAACGCCGGGCTTACTGCTTTGAAACTACACTTAAAACAAAGCGAATTTAATTTTCTCATTACTAAAGAGCAGCTTTTGCTAGCATGTTTGAACAAAGGAATAGAATTAGGAATAGGTTTGCTAATTTATATGTAGACTTAGGTGAACTTTAGAGGAAAGCAACGCGCTTTGAAAACAGGAAGATTTAGTTTTTTAATTTTAGTCTGTCAGTGTTAATAAGTATAATATAAAATGCTTATTGCATGCTTAAGGTACATTTTCAGATACTTAATATCTAATATTATTTTAGCATACCTACTAGGGAGATAACTTTTCAATTTCATAATATTCCATGTGTTGAAATATTACTTTCCTCACGCTATATTTCGTAAACAGAACGTATTTTATTACGTATATTGTTTATGTTAGCATCGTCTTTCCAAATTAACTCTGACAGACGTGTTTCGGCGGAACATTACTTTCATTTCGCTGAAGACATGAAAGTAAATAAATCAGTCATTTTAATTAAAAGTGTTGAAACCATAATTTATTCGAGGAAAGGACACCTCCAGTAATTAGTGTGCACCGCACCTCCCCAGTGATTTATGGTGAAAAAAGCATTCCAAGCAAAGAGATGGTCGGACAAATAAAATTCCGACTCGTAAAATTCGGAATGCCTTTTGAGCCCATTCGGATTCATTAAAAAACCTGTGAAAGAATTCTCAAGTAGAGATTACTCTATAGTCCTATTGTGTTGATATGCCATACTTACCTACCTGGTTTTGTAAACAATCCATATTTAATGAAGTACCGAAGTACTAAGCTTTAGTGCAACACCTAGTATACCTACTCTCTTTTTCTGGATTGCATTATGAAAAAAAATCAAGTGATGACTACTTACCTTACTCATGCCCGTATTCACAAAAATTACTATGATTTCTCAATGTGCGCGTGGACGCACATGGATGGGTCACACATGAACCAATCAAATAGCTATCTATTCAACGCTGCGCGTTCGATTTGCTGCTTCACTTATGCAAGTATCGTTTGTGAATACGGGTTTTATTGTTGTTTCAAAACTGGTCACACATGAACTATCAAAAATACCTTTGAAATATAAACCACAACGAATTGCCTACACCTGTTTGAATTGCCCAATATGTAATTTTAACGACGAAGACGTTAATAGCTAGGTTCATCGTAAAGCACCCTATGACGTGTCGGCAGCTAGTTAACCTACCAATGCCTCCCTGCCGTGAGGAATGCGGCGCAAGTGGCACTTCCCACGTGGAACAGCCATTCGGCGGATTTATAGGCTTCGACTGAATGGCCGCAGGTGCCAATAATGGCTGGTAGTTCCGACAAAACTACAGGATCCAAAGTTGTAGAACCTATCCATTGTTTTTTAATTCAGAAAAGTTCGTGTAGGCACATCTAAAAATGGGTAATCAAAGGTGTGTCAACTGCCATCTTTGGAATGTTTCAGCCATGTATCAATTTGATCTTTGGAATCGGATGCCGAAGTCATACTCATGGGTATTAAGTTTTCAGACATTTTCTCATTCTTCACACTTGATAGAGTCGCATACCGAGATTGCAAAACCAACAATGCAAAAGCCATTGTGTGACTGATCAGTTCA
This sequence comes from Ostrinia furnacalis, assembly GCF_004193835.3. Classification (NCBI taxonomy): domain Eukaryota; kingdom Metazoa; phylum Arthropoda; class Insecta; order Lepidoptera; family Crambidae; genus Ostrinia; species Ostrinia furnacalis. Next base: position 274,759 of record NW_021130689.1, on the reverse strand, counting down.
CGGCATACGAGAGGTTAAACAGTTGATTCATTTCAGCGAAGTTTTTTGCAGACTAGCCAAAAACATGTCATCTAAAACACGTAAAAAGTTCGGACCGAAAATGGATGATATCATTTCCTCTCTTTGGCGTTGTTCTATTTTGAGTCACGATTCCATGAAAACAAAGTTTATCATCTATGACTACAAGGGGGTAAACTAATTGGACAACAGGAGACACGTCTCAGAGATGAGTCACAACATGGCGCCGTGGATGAATTCATAACTCGATCAAAGAACGCGACGTAGTCTGCATTTGAATGAAGAGCATCAAATCATTTCTTTCTGCATTCTTAGAATAAAATTGGTATGTTTATAGAGTTAGAGCTTCTTGTTATAATATTAATCATTAGTCTATGGAAATTTGGTTTAGTGGGTCGCTGAATACCAACTTAATGGTTGTGGGTGTGTATTCCACAAAGAGCCAATTTTGACCCAAACCACTGAGTAGAGTTATTTAGTAGATATACGAATTACCTTAACATGAAACTGCGTTACATAGCGCCGTTTCACCGTTAAACCCTAAAAAGTGATTTATAAATGTTAGACATATCGTCACCGTCGTGGCAGAATTAAATAACTGACACTTTTGGCAAAAATCACTTTTTCCACTTTTTGTATAGTAGAAAGTGTTACCTATATTTTGGTCTTACTCTCGTGGCAATATCTATGATATTTCCAAAGATATCTTCAGTTTAGTGAAACTATTGACCATAAATTACAACTCTGTTTGTTGTAAAATTTACCTGGCAAAACTGAATAAGTGACTTTATTTAATTCTGCCACAACTCACTGCGAAACATTGCTTCAAAATACTTGTACTAAGAAAGTCAATAAGTGACTTTATTTAATTCTGCCACAACTCAATCCGAAACATTGATTCAAAATACTCGTACAAATTGTGTTATTGATTTATTTCATTTTTGTAACATTACTTTAAATGTTACTTTTCATTTCAATGTTCATTACTCAGATGTTAAACCTTCATCATCATCATCATTTCAGCCATATAGGACGTCCACTGCCGAACATAATCCTCCCCCAATGATTTCCAATATGACCGGCTGGTAGCGGTCTGCATCCAGTGATTTCCTGCTACCTTTATGAAGTCCACATTGTGCTTTTCGGTACGTGCCCTCCACTCCAGAACCTTGCTGCCCCATCGTCTGTCAGTTCTGCGTACTAATATGCCCTGTCTCTTGTACAGAAAAACTGAGCATAGCCCTCTTCAAAGCACGCTGTGCAACTTGAGTGAGAGGCCGCGTTCCCGAGCCGTCATCAGTGGTAACACATACAGATTGTAGATTTTTGTCTTTAGGCACTGAGATATTTTGGACGAAAGGATGTTGTGTAGTTTCCCGAACGCTGCCCAGCCGAGTTGGATTCGAACTCTTTCTCTACCTAGCTGAAACGTTTGTCTGAGGTAGACATACTTGTCAACAATCTCAAGATTCGAGCTCCTAACCAACAAAAGCTTTCGACAAAAGCTTCGTTTTTCCATGTTGTTCACCCGAAAGCCTACCTTTTGGGAGAATAAGGTCTTCGAGCATTGTGCCGAATTCTTCCAGTGATTTTGCCATGACCACACAATATCGTCGGCAAACCAAAGCTGAATGATGTACTCGTCGTTGATGTTTGTGCCGAATCCTTTCTATTCAAGGAGTTTGAAAGCGTCTTCCAATGCAGCGGTGAATAGTTTCGGAGATCCGGAGATATAACATCTCCCTCATGCCTCGCTGCAGAGGAATCGCCCTCGTACTCCACTCCTGTACTCGGACCAACATGGTGGCGTTTCTGTACAAGCACTTCAGCACCTCGATATGTACCGACACTTTTCAGAAACCGGCTTGTTCGGTAGGCTAGAAGTCATCGAACCTACCCGCGAGATCATTCGTGATAACTTTTGCAAACAGCTTGTAGACATGACTCAGAAGCGAGATGGGTCAGTAATTCTTCAGCAAGGTTTCATCCCCTTTCTTGAAGAAGAGTACCACCACGCTTCTGTTCCATGCCTCTGGCGTTGTTCCCTGGAGTAAGACGAAGTTAAATAGTCTCTGAAGGACCGAGGTTATCCCGTCATGACCCGGTGCCTTGTTGTTCTTTAGGTGTTTGAGAGCCATCCTAATCTCGTAATAGGCAGATAATTCTGATATCCACAATATCTTCGTCGAGGTATATAGCTGCCCATAAAACTTTTCAATCTCACCCACAACCTCGGCTTTTGTTGGCGTTACACCACCTTCCGCAGTCTTCAGCTAGCTTCGCCCAATAGAGTTGTCTCTAGCGAACACTTTCGAGCCTTGGTATTAAAGTTGCGAATATCATGTCGCAAGGACTTCCATATCTGTCTATTGAACTGCCGATGTGCCTTAGCGTCAACGGAGATCTGCAGTGACATTGAACGTCGTTCTGCCATGACGTTGAGGGTAAGGGATCCCTATGGGTCCCTAGGGAGATATCCCTATTACAGTTTTATTGTTTTTGGATTATTTTAATTTTGATATTCATTTAGATGTTGGTTCTTTCAATTTAATTTCAATGTTATAGGAATCTGATGTTGATGGGTACCATACCAATTTGTTAAACATTTATAAGTATTTAATAAGTAGGTATATTCTAGTATTATTTAACAATTTTACAGATTTTGACTAAAATCGCATTAACAAAACAAATAAAACAAAATTAATAAATCAACATTTAGTTCAATAAAAGTGTGGCAAAATTAAACAAGTGTACTTATTCAATGGAAATATTCGTTTTTGTAATACCTTGGTTGTGGCAAAACTAAATAAGTGACATGCAAAAACTAAATAACTGCAACTTAGTTGTAAAATACGGTTGTGGCAAAACTAAATAATTACATTTTTATTTTTTTTATTTAAAATAATACAAAATATCGTCATCGAAGAATATTGATTTAATAAAGGTAAATTTGCTGTATAAAATATCAAAAGACCGACATAAAATATTTTTACCCTTAAAAGTTATCGCCATTTTTAACGAAAAAAATCACAAAAACGTGAATATCTCGCAACTTTGGTTTTGTCAGTTATTTAATTCTGCCACGACGGTGACGATATAATCTAGATAAAAACATAAATAGTAATATTTCCTGTAGTTAAATATTGTAAATAACTGGGCTGGCGAAATATGAAAAAACATATGAATTATTTTCATAATCTTAACGAGAAAGGAATTCCATAAGCTCGCACAAAGTAAACGTCTGTATATGAAAGAAATACCTGAATAATAATAATACCGAAGAGGGAACATCGTGATATCTCATAAAATATTTAATATGAAACCATACATAAATATCATTCGTAGAAAATTATGATACTGATATAACTGCACTGTATTTATGTTACAGCGAGTTCTTTCATCTGCTAGATATACAATCTTTGCAGATACGATATTATGAAAGAATCACAAACTTCAGCGAGTGGCACTTCAAACGGGTTTTATATCAAGGCTACAGGTGTACACACAATTCACACTAACTTTCATGCGACGGAGATTCATGTTTTTGAGACGTCTGTGATTTAGGTTTAGTAATTTCTTTGTTGCTATGGAAAATGAAATACATTTCAAAGTTTTTCAAGATTTTTTAAAATAAATAAGTAAAGACTAATCAGTAAATGTAAGTCTTAAATGTCTCATGCCAGACTAGGGTTAAATCACTAATTACATAGGGGTTTACATATTTTGTCTCTACATACCTTTTTTAAACCCTTTTTTTGCAGGAATATAAAAATTATGCGAGGACGTTGTTACATAAACAAGGAGTTCTTAGTGCGGAGTCACGAAATTTTCCGTCTCAGTGCTTTTATCCGTTAATTTATTTTAAAAGTTGTGGGAAATAAAACGCTACATTCATATATACTTAATCACTTTATTATATTAATACTACTTTGTGTTATTTACAGCCAATATTGAAAGCTAAAGAAATACTGTTGTATCTTTAAAAATGTGAAATAAATAACGAAATTACCTTTGCTCAAATAGATTTTCATACAAAATGCGTACTTATTAGTGTAAGTTATCTTCATTTTTTCTTAATAATAAATTATATAATATTATGTAGTTTTCTTATGGCTTTTTTTAATAACACTTCAAAAATGTTTGCATCTTTGGTTATATTAAACATGAAAAGCTATCACAAGACATTATCTAGGAAAAAAATATAGACAATATACTACCTACTAAGTAAAATCTATTAATTATATTTTTTCTTCTGTATGATTTAATTTTATGTATAACATTAAAAAATAAGAAGAAATAAATATTGAAACGAAAGTTTTAAATAATAAATAAATTATGAATATATTAAACGTTTGTTTAAATAAACAAAAGTAAAAAATGTATAAAAACTTATCTTGGATACGTAAAGAGTTATTTTAACTATTTACAATATGGATATAATTATTTAATGACGTAGGGACTTTACAAAGTTGGTCAGTGGTACAAATACTAAAATCTTAGAGCTAGTGTCATTTACTGTAGTCATGAGATCCTACCATATCTAATGAATATAGGTACATGCTGCAAATAGAAGATACGTTGCTGAAAAAATATACAAATTGAAATCTATAACATGCACAAAAAATCTAAACAACAACGCCAAAAATAGACTGATGCACATCAAGCTAAACACAGTCTTATCTGGTTGTAATACGGGCTTTTTTGCAACAAAAATGTAATGATGTGCTGTCATGTACAATATTGTACAAATCTAATTGGTACTGAATATTGCGATGTGTTTCAGCCCGAACTTCAAACATCATGTTGTTTAAATTTTGTGATTTAACACTACAAGAATAAGGTTGTATTAAAACCGACATTTTCGTGAATTTGATCTTTTATCTTAAGTTATAACATTGGAAATAATCACAAGCACACTTCCACCGGTAGGCTTTCTAAACTCGCAGTATGGCATCAAAGGCACGCGGAGAATTCAGCAGTCCATTTCCCATCATTACTGTATCTATATTTAAACGGCAGAATGTCGGCCCGTGATGATCCCGGTGGTTTTGTTGTATTCGAACTCTTTGTGCCTTTCGGTCTCGTCCGCTTCGCGGGTGTCTCTCAAAAGGCCCTTTTTGTCGCTGAAACCAAGCCAACCAAGCCTTGGGACAAAGATCTTAAAAATTCAGATTCTTTCGCTCCTTGAAGGAAGGACTTGCGCAACGGAAGTGTTTGAAACAAAGTGTAATCGCCGGCATATTAATGTAATTTTTGTTTTACAACTACACTATAAAGAGTGTTTAGTTTCATATGCCGCCGTCTAAAGATGCTTTTGTGGCTATAATACTTAATTAATGTGTATTAAAATTTAAACATAATTATATTAAAATTTAAGACAGAGAGGTCTCATTACAGCCCCTTGAGAGATCCCTTACCTTTTCAAATTTTGATATAAATTAATTGTTACAGCACCTTTACTGTTATGCCGTAAAAGGGTCATTCTGTTTTTAAGTTCAATTAAGAGAATTAAATATTAAAACAAGTAATTAAATGCGCAATAAAAATTGTTAGTATAAAAATTATGTTAAGAAAGACATCCCCATTAACCGATTAGTGCAAGATCACAGACATCTATATATATATAAAAGAAAGTCATGTTAGTTACTCCACTTATAACTCAAGAACGGCTGAACCGATTTAGCTGAAAATTGTCAGGGAGGTAGTTTAGAGCCAGGAGAAGGACATAGGATACTTTTTATCCCGTTCGAAATAATAAAAAAGTCTGCTTATTTATTGCCATTAAGGCGGAACAAAGTTCGCCAGGTCAGCTAGTAATCGATAAAACATCGATCTTACCGAACTCGCAAGCCCTCGTCCGCTTTGCTCTTCTTCTTCTTCTTCCTGATGCAGCAGCTGGCGATGATGCCCTGCTTCCGCCACATGAGCAGAAGTAGGTCCAGGAACAGCAGGCAGACGAACACCATCACCACCGATATGCCGATTATGGCGCCGGCAGAGAGAAGTGGCGCTGCTGTGATGAGGTCCACTGAAAAGGAGATGGCATTATTTGGGACGACTTTTTAACCGACTTCAAAAAAGGAGGAGGTTATGTTTAACTGCCTCTGTGGTCTAGTGGTAAGACCACCTGCTTCAGACGCAGAGGTTTTGATGAGGGTTTGATTCCCAGTGGGGGCAGATTTTTCTGTTCGGTTTGGTTGGTGGTAGGGCTTGTTCTAAGTCCGCCTGGCTAGCTACCACCATCTTACCTAAGTCTGTCGCCATAACAATAATGTTAACAGCATTGTTGTGTTCCGGCAGTTAGAGGTAAGATAGCCAGTTCCTCCGTGGTTGAGGATTCCGGGTGAAGCTCGCTTCCACCTTCGGCCTCATCGTCACTTACCATCAGGTGAGATACAGGCCAAGAGCTTCCTCGTTGTGGATAAAAACAAAAAAAAAACATATATGTTCTACCATCTTTAAGTATAACAAATGCTGTCGCGGAAGTCTAAGGCTACGACCGGATACTCGCGACCACCCCCACTCAGGCGATGACGGAACGCCGTGGAGGTTTTAGTGGGTATCCCCCGTCCTTTTCAGGACGGAGCAGCGCCCTTTTTTGGGCGCCGGGAGTCCCACACATAACCCTGTCCCCCGGCAGTGGTGGCGCAAAGTAAACATATGTCAAAAGTTTGTCAAACTCCATACAAAAAACTTAAAGTAAGGTGGTGCAACTCGGCCTCAGAAAATGTGTGCGCAGAATGTAAAGACGTACTAAGTTTTGAGTTTAGCTGTTAGACTTTTTACCTAAGGAAAAATGTGTGTGTTTGACTGGATAACATGAACATTGACTTTCAAACATTCTGGGATATTGAAGTTTATACAACGCTCATTAAAATAAACATAGTAATACCAAAGTAACAAACAAAGTAAGTAACCAAAAATAAAGGGGAAATCGCGAAACACATTACTTTCACGTGAACTTCGATAGTCAACTGTTAACTTTAAACCCTATAAGGAAAGTTTGTGTAATATTAGACTTTATGATATTAGTAAAATCTAAATATTTTGCTACTATGACTCACATTTCCAGAAACATACATTTAGATCAATATACATAATCTTCCGTCAAAGATAACTTACCTGTCATTAATACCGTTAAATTAGCCGGAACAGAATCACCCATGTAATTGTGTGCCATAACTTCTATAGAATATGTAGTATTGAATTCCAATAATCTATTGTTAAGTTTCAATTCCGAGTTGGGTTCTATAATATCCTCCATACACGACTCTTCGTCATCCACCTAAAAGTAAAATTTGTTGAGATTAATATAGTAAAATGTTAATTATTTTGCGGTAGGTATGAAGAGAGATTGCTACACATATTCAAAAGGTCAGGATCTTTACAGGAGCGATCTGTCTCGATATTATTATGAAAAGCGATTGAAAATCTTTTAATACATACTTCATAAGACATCAAACGAATGGAAAATTTTAATGAAATCAGTTTCGCATACGGTATCTGATATTTTTAATGTTTTCAGTAAAGTATTTAGAGATGATAGAAGTTTAATTTTTACAGGTTAAAAAGCTCAAGTTTTATCTCCTGGTAATTTTAAACAAATGACATTCAAACTACCCGTCTTCTGGGTCTTACACACGCCTCTTAAGTTAGCAGACTTTGGCATTCAGTTTCATCAGGTTTCAATGTTTCCAAAGTGGAAACTAAAAATTCTTGTAGATTCACTTTTCAGTTTACACGTCCTAACGCGAAACTCGACCATCTGATTGGTTTGATATCTAATATTAATTTAAATAGATACATTATGTATATGACTGTATAGTAAAGGTTTAATTAGTCTCAATAGTGGTTTTGGTAGCGTACAATGGATTATTAACGACGCTAGCAATTAAGCTCTAATTAATTTAATTATAACCAGTAGGTACTTGATATCCATACTGATTGATATACCTCTACCTACAGATTATCAAATGATTATTTCATAATAAATTCTGATCAAAGGAGTATGTAGGTAGGTACCTACCATTTTATTGTTATTATTAGAAAGCGACCTATTCTTTCGGTGTTATAAATAGGTTAAACAATTTTTTCAGGATTTAAATAATGAATGTTTTTTTCTTTGTCGCACTTACCGGACAATACCTCACGGTATAGTAATTCACCGTAGCGCCATTCCCTTCAGCTGGGTTCCAAGACGTAGTTTGGTCCATAGAGGTGATATTGACTAGCTCGCCGTCTGACACCGTCTGCCACTGCGGCGGGCTAGGGATGGAACTGTGAGAATTTTATACCTTACTTAAGATCAGTTAAATACGATAAATTAAAATAAACGCGAAGAAAAGGATGTAAAGATAATATGGATAGTTTTCTACTTAAAAATTAATTGTTACAGTAATAGGTAAGTACTTAGACCTAGCCTAACGTTTAGGAACGTTCTTAGTTTCTTAAGAGCTTGTGCTAAGTAATTCATAAAAATAATTAATAACAGAATTATATTTAGCAAATATACAGTTCCCGAGGAGCCGTACAATAACGTTACGTTATTCAATAATTTAATAAAAAAAATTTTTTCAGAATATTATTGTTGGTAGGTACGAGGAAGTTCGTATTTTATACGTGTCTGAAGTAAGTTCGTATTTTATAAGTTTCTGAGTTCTCTATCAGTTTTCAAAAGGGACTTTTTCAATAGGTTACGTTGCTTTGTTAAAACTAACAGGCTGGCGGCGGTTTTTCTAGATTTTTTTGCAGCCATTGTGGCGGGGAAATAGGACGCGAATGCGCTGTGGGTATATCGGGGAACTAGTATTTTGTGGCTAGTATTGGACTGGATATTGAAAGAGAACTTGCGGTAGAGTTATACCTACCTAGCTTATGTTTCATACTAGTGAGAATAAGTTAATGTTTGTTACTTTTTAAAGTTAAAACTGCTGAACTAATATTGATGGAAGTTTATAGTTTTTTTTAAAGAATATTTTACCTAATTTGTAAATACTGTAAATATAAAAAACAAATTAAGTCAGTAAACAGTACCTAAACCGGAGAAATAACGTAAATGCGCCTATTACCGCCAGTTTNGTCGTTAATAGGCGCACTTACGTTAACTGTCAGAGATACGAGTACGAGAGAGTTTCTTGAACAAAACATTTATTAGGAAAACCTTACGAAACTACGAGTATCATAACGATTGTGTGTCAGAAGCTAATTACAAACAAAACAACACTTACGGTTCCAACGTGTAGAAGGTTTTGTACTCAGTCCACGGGCCTTGCCCAACCTCGTTCAGAGCCGCAAATCTTATCACATAAGTGGTATTCGGCTCTAAGTTCTCTATGGTATAGGGCCTGTCTATGGCCCAGGTTCTGTTCATGTGGATGTCAGTGACATTGGAATTGAATTCGGTGTCATACTCAGCCGTGTAGCCGAGTATGGCCGGCCCTTCGACCGTGTCTGGGCCTCGGATGTCGAAGGTCACTGAAGTCGGATTGCGAATTAGCACTGCCGCCTGGAATGTGGTGAGGAGTAAGTTTCTAATACGAGTTTTAACAGTTTGTAGTTGAAGTTAATGAAAAAAAAATAGAGTTAATATACTGGTTCTATACCACTACAGTATCCCCGTATCTCTATTGGTTCCTGGACCACTTTCGCCCATTCTCTTTTTAAAGATTTCTTCTTAATTGAGGGAATTAAAAAGTTAAATAATGTAGAAATGCATGCGCTAGAAACGAAATCATCAATTAATAATCTAAAATTACATAGATACGAGTACAAGAAATTAATTTAGAAAGAAGTTTTTTTACATAGGGTGTCCCAAAATTAGCAAGTCACACTAACATCGTGGGTAAATGGGCCTAACGCCCGTATTCACAAACGATGCTTGCTTAAGTGAAGCAGCAAATCGAACGCACAGCGTTGAATAGAGAGATCTCTGTGATTGGTTCGTGTATCACCCTGTGCGCACTGTGAGATATCATAGTAATATTTGTGAATACGGGCGTAAGACGCATCGAACGAGACTAACAGCAGGCCTGTTCATCTCCGCGAGTTTACATCGAAACAAAACACGCACGATGGCCCACCTACAGGATACTATTCGACAAGGCCTCACATACGAGCGAACATTGACTCATGCACGCGTATTCTTGTGAATGATGGAAGTAAATAAAGAAAATGGTCTACTAAATACTGTGCAGTATTTAACTGCCTAAATAATAATAAAAACACAGAATGTACTTTTTTAAGTTGCCTCAAGACACTGAGAGGTAAATAAGTAGTTAATATTATTCATGATAATTCATGCTAAATCATGTATTTCCTCCGCCATTTTCCGCAGTTTGGCACCTCACTTCACATCATTTTACCGAAGTCAGCCCTATAGCTTCGGCGCAGTGCCGATCACTGACGTTTGTCAACAAATTGGTGCTTGACTCTTGAGACAGGCTAAATTACACCATATTTTTATTGACATTGAGCATACATTTTTTTAAATACCTTCGCGAAGTAAAACTTCTGTACGTAGTACTTATTATTATTCTGTGCTAATAGTATCTATCTCCAATGTCAGTGTGACGTGTTAATTTTGGGATACCCAGTATGTAGGTATGATGATTCCTCACATCACTGATATTTCCCGGAACAAATCCTTCCTTGAAAGTGATCGTCTTCTTGTCCGCTCCCAATGCATTCGCGGCTTTGCACTCGTACACTCCAAATGGATACGGATATGCAGACACGTTGAATCTTATGTACGTATCCCTAACCATGTCGTTTAATAGCTTATTGACTTGCACTTGTTCTGCCGTTGATACACCTTTACCTTCGTATCTGTAAGTATACGAAAACACTCTAGGGCTGAGTTGCACCACCTAACTATAATAGTAACTATAAAGATAACCGGTGTGTTTTGTATAGAGTTTAACAGATTTCTGAAGTTTGTTAATGTTAAAGTAAGAGGGTGCAACCCAGCCTAAATGTATAAAAAGCATGCCCCGTTTAGGTTTTTTTTAAGTATACAGGATGTGAATTTTTACTCAAACAAAAAAGGTTGATTCTACTACTCACAAATTAATATAAGTATTTTCTTACAGGAACAATTATTCTTAAACAAACATTTAGGTACTAAATGAGACATATTTTTTAAAATACAAATATCAATTTAGCCCTGATGGGATTGATGACTGTGGCGTTTTGACAGCTCACAAAAAGTAAGTTCATTGTCTGTGGTGTCAAGTACCCGATTCTCAACCATGACCATAACCATACCTCCAAGACAACTCCGCCGGAGGGTTGCTCTCATACTCGCAACTGAGGTTGACCTCGTGTCCTTTCCAGCCCCATACTACTTCCGCCACCGACTTAAAATACGGCTTAAATTCCACTGACAGAAACATAAGTCTTGTCGCGTAGTCCACTAAAATATAAAATTTTCAATGATTCAAGTATTAACAGATAACTAGAAGTACTTTTTTTTTCTTTTTTTTTTTAATTTTGCAATTACATATTTGATCCAAATAGCTTTGCTCTACTCTTGGATGGAAATGAAAAAGATGTCTAACACCCTGTATATAGGTGCGCAAAATTGGATAAACTTTTCTTTTATTTCAATTCAAATCTTTATTGTTATTCCACACGTTAAAGGATGTTCTTTTTCTATCGCGTGGGATGTAACAACTTAGGCTATAGCTCTGGTGTCCGATTCCAAATTTCAGGAACCACTTCACTTTATACTTTGTAGTTGCTACATTTGTTTACTTTTGAAGTCACTTTACTATCTTCAAAAGGCACGAAAACGACTAAGATGAAAATAGTTTTGCTATGAAAGTTGTTTCAGAAACCAAAATATAATAGATTTGATCAGCATAAGTACCTACTGTAGTAGAATGTAATAAAATTATGTACTTTATGTGTGTAGGATAAAGAATACGTAGGTACCTTTATTGGTAGCATTGCAGGCGTAGACCCCCATGTCAGATCTATTTACTTTGATGAATTCCAAGTTTTGTTTTATGTCGTTATCGTCTAATTCGCTGAAATACAGACAGTTTCCAATCACATAATGTTAGTGAAAAATTACTTAAATTAACAAAATTGTAAGCAATATTTTTATTTGCGTGAATCATTTATAATGTTTTAAAAAAAGGGAAAATTTTGCGAATTTGTAAGTTTGTTTGTTGATTGAAAGTGATCTCTGGGGACTATAGAATCAATTTTAAAATTAAATTTTCTAAGTACTTTTAGCTATAAAATAAATAAATAGTTTTGGACAATCAACGCGGGAAAAGTCGCAAAAGCTGTTTCGTGTAAAGTATTTTTTTAAACTTACACCAAGTCCAAATCATTGTCGATGAATATGATGGAAACGTTTGGAGCGGGCCGGCCCTCGGCGTTGCACACCAGTTGCACCGTGGAGCCTTCCTTCGCGGTTATATTCTCGAATGATGTTATGCTTGGCGGGACTAAAACCTAAATCAAAATGTAACAAATTACTAATTTTGTTAGTAGACCAGTTACATCAGTTCCTGATAAAGTCTCTGACAGCCTGTGTTAGTAGCGAGAGGAGCAAATGTGCTGAGAGGCCTAATAGTCCACAAACTAAACGCTCATACTGTTATCATCGACAGTATCGAATCTGCAAAAAGTATATTGCGATTTGTACTTTTGATAAAATTGTTGAAGCAGTCGACTTGCGTGCGAATTTTGTTTCACTGATTTAGCTACGAGTAAAAGGTTAGGTAGGTAACTAGTGCAAAATGCAAATTGACTAAAGCCTGGTCCGTGAGTACGTAGAATCCCGTCCAATGACCCCAAGCTACCCATCCCTATCGCTCGCGCGTAATTATATTGCTGTCGCGACTGTGCTACGGGCGCCCGCAGTGAGTGTGCGAGCGCGACAGCAACATAAGGGATGGGTAGCTTGGGGTCATTGGACGGGATTCTTGCGACTGCATACTTTCAAGCAATATCGCTCTTATCACAATGCCATAGAAGTGTAATTCACCTGAATGTCGATGGTCTCGGAGACGACCCGGCGTTGCTCTGCGCCACGCACTCATAGACCCCGCTGTCTTGCGACTGCATACTTTCAAGCAATATCGCTCTTATCACAATGCCATAGAAGTGTAATTCACCTGAATGTCGATGGTCTCGGAGACGACCCGGCGCCGTTGCTCTGCGCCACGCACTCGTAGACCCCGCTGTCTTGCGACTGCATACTTTCTAGCAATATCGATCTTATTACAACATCATAGAAGTGTAATTCACCTGAATGTCGATAGTCTCGGAGACGACCCCCGCGTTGCTTTGCGCCACGCACTCGTAGACGCCGCTGTCTTGAGGCAGAATGCTTTCCATCACGAGTGCGTTGATCTGCTGCTTCCATCGCGGCGGGTTTTCTGTCACTGGCTAGAAGAATAAAACATGATGGTGGTATCTTATGTACTTGTAATAAGTGCGATTTTTCCACAATAAAGTAAAAAATGATTTGCTGTCGTAATCACAGAACCTACATATTATTATGTGCAGAAAAATATTAACCCCCTTACTAATAAAACTTACATCCTCGTTGAACAGTGTTTTAAAGTGAAGTGTCATTTTAAAACAGTGTTCAACAACTATGTAACTTTTTATTAGTAAGGGGGTAAGTTAATAGGTCTGGTATAAGTCGTTTTACAAGGTTCCAGAACTAGGCAAGACTTGAATGTAAAATGTGGACAACGAGAAAATCAATTATCCAGTATTTCTAAAGAACTGTTTGCCCGTGGCTTTGCCGTGGTGTTGTTTAATATCCGTTCTTAGTGGATGCTGCTTACGTACATTACAATCATGCTTAGCTGTCTAGAGTTAGTATTTGTAATAAGTAGTAATTATTTGCTAAAGCCAATAAGTTTTAAATCAAACCACAAAGCTCTACCGCTGCATTTTCTAACTCGGTGGTTTCACCATAAAAGCTAATATATCTACTATGTTGAACAGTGCGCGGCAATTTTATTGACCATTAACCCAAAACACGAGCAGAATAAATGTCATGACTCAATGATTGCGAGCTATTTATGTAACTCAGTTCATAATATCGCAAATAGTCGACTGAGGGCTTACATTGATTGAAGCATTATTTATTGTGAGACTCAATGTGATGATTAGACTCAATGTGATTTATAGATACATATTATATCTGAGATGTAGAGTAGCCAGCAAAATGTTTATTGCAAATTCGCACCTATTGCAACTGCATAAGAGCAAAGGTGTAAAGCAAACCTTAGTTTCAAGATTTAATTAATCAAATTTTTTAAATTAACTTTCTATAAGGAAAGCTACAGAAGTTAGATTTAGATTTTATTATGTACATATTTTAAAACTTATTGCAACATTAAAATGTGGTGTGCACCTACTTCTGAGTTTTGAACTTACAGTTGTGTAAAAATCTTCACTCCAAAATAGATTCAGGCCTGTTATTAAAAAAAACTATGCGGATGAAGTCGTGAGCCAAAGTTAGATACAAAGTTTTTCGAGAAATACAAAGTAAAGAACTCTGAAGAAAACGTCAGTTGTCTTATGCAGCTATTCGTCGTTTAACTGTAGTCTAACTCACTCAACTTTGCGTACGGTTTCATAATACAATCCTACATTGTTTTATTTATCGACAGCATCATTTTACCGAGCGAATTTAGAACTTGTGTTCCAAGTTGACTCGATTGGGATTCGTACGAGTATCGAAATCGACTCCGTCATCCGGGTCCCAAATCCTATATTTATATAAAAGAGGGATGTACTCGAGCAGTGGAGACTAAGCTAAGAGCTAGATGCTGATGATGATGGGACTACTAGCAATAGCTCATTTCGTCTATCTTCCTTCATCCAGACATAAAGTAAGAGTTTTTGCCTGTTTTTGTTTTTGTTTGCCTTCGTGAATTTCAGTCTAATCATAGTCGACTATAAACAATGAGCGCTATCGGTTTTATACTTAACAGTTGGCACCCCTGGCGATTGACAGGACCTTACTCTACAGTGGCGCCATCTTGATGCGTGCAAATGCGATAGTCCTCCTACCACTTTAGCGCTCACCAGTTGGTGCCACTGTCTTCGCTACTAGCAAGTGACAGGACCTTACTCTACAGTGGCGCTAACTGGTGAGCGCTAAAACGATAGCCTTCATTTCGTTATGGGTCCAATAAAAGTTTAACTTTCCCTAGGGACAAAGTAGAACTTCACTGTTTGGGTTTTCACTGGAGATCAAGCTGTAGACCCTGGCATCCTGGCCCTGCAGTGGAAACTAAATGACCTGATGATGATGATGATGATGATGCTGCTGAGAGTACCAGCGCTAGCTCACCTCGTCTACCTTCCTCCATATGTACTCCGGGTGAGGAGTGCCTTCTGCATCACACTCCAGCACTAACCGGTCACCCACTACCACTGTTGACTCCGGCACCGCTTTGACTCTTTTGATTACTGGCTTTGTTATTATCTGAAAATTTGATATTATTATTTATTTATTTACAAAAGTGCCTAGCACCGGCGCTACACATTGCCGCAAACGCTCGTGCCAACGTTGGTCAGTTAATTTCGTAAGGCGTCCACACATTGGATATTATACCAGTCCTGTTCGGTCAGAAGCAACGTGAAGATGTCTAAGCTTTGTTGCCAATACTATTTTCTATGATCCACACGTGTGTAGCCAGCCTTACATATATTTAGATAGTAGGATAACAAAAATAATTGTCGAGTTTTTACATCGAACTGGTTGTAGGTGCAGTGCATTTATTTTTAACTTGCAAAATTCTCAAGTAAAAAAATAAAACGTATAAATGTACCTCTGTATAAATATTAATATCCACTTCATCCATTGTTTTGCTCTCCAGCACGGCGCAGCTGTATATTCCTTTGTCCTTTTCCTCCACTTTGTTTATGTAGAGCCCTTCAGGCATGATAGTGTAAGTTGCATCTGTATTTATCTGTAAGAAACAAATGTAAAAGAAAGTCTTTAAAAAGATTCTTGAAAGTCGGAAGAAGTCTTATTCAAAGTATACATCGTTAGCTTATTGCAAGAAATCATTAACTGAAAATATCAAGTGCTATGCAGTTTTTAGCATGATTGAATTCATTCGGTACGGATTTACTTATAGGTACTCGTAACTCATTTCTTCTAATTTGAAAATTATAAATCATTTCTTCTAGCTATTCAAAAGGCATCAGAAAAAGTTGATTTACTTATTTCTTATTTATTTGATTTTGGTCAGTAAGTTGTAGCAATAAGTCCACGACATATTCTTTATTTTAATTGTCATTGAAATATACATAAAAGAATACTGATATTATGGACACTCCAAGCCAAACCAAAACCACACCAAAACACAATAATAGTTTGAAGTACATCTTGTAATTTTTCCTAATTTACCTGACCTAGGCTTCAAAAACTCGCGTTCAGCTGTAGTAATAAGATTCATAATAAAATTGATACCTGCACGAGTCTATCCCCCTCAACTTTGTGCCAGGTGACAATCAAATTGGCGTCGGGTTCGGCGTGCACCTCGCAGCGAATGAGAGATCTGTTGCCCAGCAGCAAAAACTGTTTCACTGGAGGGTTTATTGTGATGGGATCTGTAGAGGAATACGGCATTTTAGAACAAGTTACACAAAAAGACCAACAAAAGGTAAATAAGTTCATATACTTGATAGGGAATCGGACCAAGAACATTAGTCAATTGAAGCTTTTTTTATGAGACGTTCAAACGATATTTTCTTCATAAAGAAATTTCCAAGTTTGAGGTCTCTAGGTTTAGCTTTTTTAAATCAAGTGACCGAATAGTTATTTTACTGGTAAATCGTATAAAGAAAAGAAATCAACTTGCGTAAATGATTTAGATTTATTTTTATTTACTACGAGAAATACTTGCCGTATGCTGTGATATGGTACGTCTGTATGTACTTGTTCCCTTCGAAGTTCGTCTGACATTTGTACGTGCCCGACGTCTTCTTGCTCAAGTAGGGGATGTTCAGGCTGACGGTGTGGTGGTCTGTCACCGTGAACACACTATGTTCTATACCTGGTCTTATGGAAACAGTATTAGATTAACAGCACGCAAAGCACATCATAGGTTGTCATAAAATTAATAGAGGAGGTAGGTACTACGAAAAGAACTAGTACACTCAAAAATCCATCGCGATAGTACAAATCACATTATTTTCATCATAAAAAGCTTGAATTTGGCTCACGATTATGAACAACTTCTACTATTTATTACCCAGTATAATTACGGTTTAACGTTTACGTTTACTACGGTTTTACGTGAGATACTTATTGAATGGCTACTAATGAGAAGGATGTGCTTGCTTTTCGGAATATAGCTTCTCATGTTTGGAAATTGCTACTCTCATATCTTTTTCTACATTTATTTTCGATCGTCTCGTGACATCCCTGGAACTATGCCGCGACGCCACAGGGCGACGTGCGTGACGCACGGTGTGAGACACTCTGCCCTATAATAGGCTAGTTTCCTAAAAACATTTTTTTAGTCCGTCTATTTTAATATTAAAAAATATTGGACACGTATATTTTTAATTGTCAATCAAACAAATAATTACAAAGTTATGGTGCGTTGAAGTTCCGCGCGACGTCACAAAGTGCTGCACTTTTAAGCACTCATTGACGTCACGGCCCTCTTCTTTTGAACTTTGGTGCGCTTTTTCTCTTTAAATTTTCATTACTTTGAAAAAGTGAAAACTACGTGTCGAGTATTTTGTGATAAGTTAACTGACGGACTAATTAAAACTTGCTTTTTTACTCAGGAAACATCCCTATTTAAATATCTTAGCAAACTTAGTACCCACCGCTGCTCCCGTACCACAGTGTCGTTGTTGTCCAGCCAGGTGATGTGCCTGGTGTCGTACCCTGGCTCGTTGCAGGTGCACTCCAGGTAGTAGGGAGTGCCAGTCTTCTCGTATATCATCTCGCGCTCGATCGACTCGTGGAAGCACGCTTGAGATTCTGTTGAGAAAATCGCCAAATTTAGTAATTAGTAGGTCTTTCTCAGGGCACTTATAAACATGTCAATACAGCTTCTAGGTCAGCCAGTACTGAGAAGTTGCGGAACAAACTCAGGCAATACACTTCTACCACCACTTCAGGACAAAATATCGGCTGGTATTGAGAAGTGGCGGAAGAAACTTAGTCACGTTTGTTACTATCTTATTTATGTCCTGTAAATAAAGACGAAGTCAAGGTATGTAATTAGTGCGAGCTCAGTACAATCTTCATTAAATTAACGAGGTTCATGGCTGGATTTGGTAATAAACCAAATGGGAAGTATATTTTCTCCGATTGGATTTTAATACTCATTTAAAGAAAGCAACGTAGAAGAAATAGTGGATACATGATTATTATGAAAAAACATTTTAAGGTGTTCAATTCCCATTTACATACAACCGACATCATACACGAGAATATTATGTATGTATTAGGAGATAAACATAAATCACGCAAGTGAAAAAGCAGTTCTTTTCGAATAAATCTGACGGCTAAAGTCAGGAAGTTTGATTACTTATACTTTAGTAGAAATGTACCTTCAGCTACACGTACATCCAATTTGAGTTGGTACATCAAACCTTAATTTCAGTTGTCAGGTGGAAGATTGGGCGAGTTTTCTTCGTAAGAATCCTATTTAAGTTTGCCGAAACTCAGCGTCAGAGATAGCGATCTCGAGACTCGAATGAAGCGGTAACGTAGCGTAGCGTTCGAGCTACGTTATCAGACCGGTTACATAATGGTGTTTTAAGGAGTGTGTGGAACCTTGGGTAACTTAATGATGAACCCTGACGTGTACATGTTCTTATCTTTCTTAACTTTATTAAAATTACTGTAAACCTGAGAACGAAAATATAAGCTCAGTATGCTAAATCAAAATTTTACTGAATCCAATTGCGGTTCTACGAATGTATTGAAACTGTAATATTTATTTTATAAGTCAGAGCCAGACTTGTGGAAAGGCTGTTCTCAGAAATAATATCAACTTAGGAAAACATTATATCTTTGCGCAGAATCTAAATAAAACAATAGTTAGTAAAATGTTACATGACATTGCGATTTGTGATAGTAGTGTTTGAAATAGTTTTAGTAGGTAATAACTTTTTGATATCTAACTATACTTTAATTTGATTGCACTGTTTCCCTTAATCCCGATTTAATTACTCTCATAAATAGTTTATGGCAATCATAAAACGAAGTATGTAAGTACCTACTACGAGTATACAATTCGAAATCAACACGTTTCGTTCAGGAAAACAAAAGAAATCACAATAAAGATCTCACTAAAATCGCAATCAAATCAGCTGTTCAGCATACGGTCATCGCACCTTTTACTCTTATGACGTGATCGTGAGTTATCTGAGCCTTAAATCAGGTCCGTAAACTCAATTTGTTCAATTGCCACGTGGGTTTAACTGTCTGAAACCTGATCCTGGCAAAAGGACATAAACAAATGACAGTCTGGACGACGAAGGGCGAAATGAAGAAAGATGTATGAATGTGACCTCTAACATCTATGTTATTAGATGCTTTTGCTTAAAAATGAGCACGTATTGATTATGTAGTGTACGGTATTTTGAAAGGTGACGGGCTTATGACTCGAGTTGAAACTTAAATATCTATTTATTTAAAAGTTACATTATAAATACATTGGTAGGAATTTCAAATAGTACAGCGTTTGATACTGATACAGAAAAGTAATAATTTTCAATCTGGTGGTGGTAGTGACCTGATTAGTCTATGATTAAACCATCCATTGTATTTGATTTTGCGGCACGTGACAAGTTTAACTGTATATGAGTGCGCTCATATACAGTTTGCATACAAATATTTTTATCTAACAATTCGATCGGTTTACAGATTTTATAGAGCGACATTCGGAAGTCGTAAATATCGGTACATTTGGGCTTGACAACACAGTCTTGGTAACTCGCGTAGCGGTCGTAGCGAATTCCGTAGTAGGTAAGGACTAACTTTTTAATTAGAGTTTGTCCAATAATCCCAAAATACATTGAGCCTACGTCTCATAAGCCTAGCTTAATTATTAGACCACACACGTGTGTCTGACATCACAGCTATTTTTGTTCAAGATGACGGATTTCAGGACGTCGAGTTACAACAAACCGAGTGGTTGTGAATAAATATGTATGTCGCGAATTAAACGACTTTAGTGGGACGCAAGGTCGAAACTATTAACCGCATTGTCTGTTTTGTTTTGCATATTTTTCTAATGTTGCACAATCGCAAGTTTTTGAATTATGAATGCATACATGACCCTTTCGTAAGGTAGGGTACTTTTTAGTTCGGGATACATAATTTTGGTAATGTCATGATTCTAAAAGATTTCTTGTGGTAGATTTCCTATAGAAATTAGGTACCTACTTTATTACAAAATTGATAAATGATTAATTCTCTTTGTAATCTCGTTATAATAATAGCCAGAATGTTGTTCATGAGAGGTACCGTACGTAGTACGTAATACCTACTTATATAGAATAATTTTCACGCAAATTTTCTGAAAACTGAGCTAAATAATGTAAGTAGGTAATAATATCAACACAATTCAACATCCATTATTCAGCAAACCTGAGGTTGAAAGGGGTTCGGCAATGACAATAAAGGTTATCAGACACATCGGTGCTCTATTCACAGATGAAACCTAACACACGCGCGAACATTTGTAAATGAACCTATTTTTTAAACGCTTTGTTACACCTTTTATGTTTTCAGTCCGTAAATTTAATCATAGATGATAAAATAAATAAGTAGTTCTCACAGTTGCTGTACAAATTATTGGATGAAAATATATTTTTGGGGATCACCAATATTTTTTATTTATTCAATTTTCATTGTATGTAATTTTATCATTCTACTTGCGGCCGCCTGCGACTTCTTACGCGTGGATTCCGTTTTACCCACAGGGGTGGAGTTTGATTCACATATTTTAATATGAATGAAGCAATTGGCAATAGCTTCATGATTATGAATACTTTTAAGTCAGTAAAGTGATCCGGAATCTTTTGCCTATTTAAATTCCCAACTAAGTATTGAAACAACAGTACTAAAAGAGAGCGCGAACTGTAAACATCGTTTTCCTCTTCTCATTACCTTAAAGAGGAACAAAACACTTCGGACAATGAGTGTTCTCGTAAAAATTGTGAATCTAAGGGAAAACATCCCCTTGAATTATCGGTTCGTTAGTGAAAGTATCGGGGCGGTATGCGATTTAATGTTATCTCTCCCCTGCGTCGGTATTATCACATGGAAAACATGTGGGGAGGCCCACGTTCCCTTTTATGGGCAATCTAGCGAAGATACAGAATAAGAAACCATATCGAACTTTCGATATGTGTATGACTTATGTAGGAATCGAAACACTGTGCGGTAGGTTTTATAAAAATGCGTTTGCGTTTGACCTAGCTCTCTAAATTGCTAAAACACATTACTCTGAAATGGTGAAAGCATTAAATAATATTTATTATGTAACGAACTCTTTCCATTCATATTTAGGACCATTCCATAAGCGTATTCATTGAAATTCACAATTCTTTGTTCAATATCGGCTTGGATGAACAACTTTTAGCATAGATTTTCTCCACAATTTTTCGCTTTAAAAGGGAATATTTATTTTGACAGGTGCGTCGGCACCTGGCTTACATACCAGAGATATAAAAAAGTACAGTGTAGTGCCAGCAACGGATCGCGATGGAATCGGCAAACATGGTGTTCCGCGAAAAGGCCCAATCAAATTCGTGATACATCTGAAAAAATATCCGAATAAAGCCGAATGTTTCAAAAGTTAGCCTTTGCTTTTAAAATTTTTAAATCTTCCAGTGTGCTAAAATACGTTACTACTATCCTACTTTACCTAGGTTTGTTTTCCCGAAACTTTATGTAATGTAATACTACGTTGCTAAGAGAGTTTTTGCGAACGAATTTTTAACATTAAATACAAGATTTAAAATCTTCAGAGGATATATTTTGTAAGTTTTAATTTCAAAAATAGTAATTCCGATTATAGGCGCGAATATTTCTTCGTTCTTTGTTATTATTCTGGAGATAAATACATACGTACTTAAAGGGCAATAAAATTGATATTACCTTCCCTTAACCATATGCCTTACCTTCTAGTGTAGGACGAACAGGCAATTTAATTAAAGTCGTGTTAATTTCAAGACACCGAGGCAGAGACTAGCCGGGCGTCATGTTCGGGACCAATTTGTGGTCGGCGTTGTTGAACCTGGCTTTCTAGGAGTTTGACTATGTACTAAATACCTATCTTACAGTACCTATCCCAACTATACAGTGTGTCCGGGCTTGTAGTGATCAAACTTTAAGGGCGTAATCTATGGACAATTTTATCGATGAAAATACTTCAAATTTGGGGCTTGACCCATTTCTCGCAAAATTACGAGGATTTAAGTTTTTAATTTTTAGTTTTCACCTCTTCCTTCAAAAACAAGTGAAAGCGTGGGTAGCTTAACACTAATAAGCAAAAATTTTATATCATGCGATAGCCAATAAAATTATCTATTAGCAGAAGTAGAAAACAGATACAAGTTTCATACATTTTAAGGGAGTAAGAATGGATTTAATTAGAAAAAAACATGTCTTTTTTCACTTCTTTTTCAGTTATTTTCCAACACAAGAAAAACCAGGTCGTTAAGGTATGTTTTATTTGCATTGTATTATTAGTATTTGAGCTATTCTACAAAACGAATGTAAATTTATTAGTCTACGTCTATTAGTTGCCTGTTATTTAGCATTATTACTGTTTTTATTTTATCAGGATATACCGCTTAGTTTAAAAGTTATTACGTTTTCTTTACAATAAGTAATTTGAAGAAAAAAAATTCTATAAAAAAATAAAAAAAAATCTCAAAATTTTTTTTACCTTTTTTTTGTCGATAAAAATAGGTCTAGTTTCATCTATTTTCATATGTACACTTTAACGTGACTCACACTGTATATATATATATATATATATATTATATATTATATATTATTATATATTATATATTTATATATCCCAACTAATATTATAAATGCGAAAGTAACTCTGTCTGTCTGTCTGTCTGTCTGTCTGTCTGTCTGTCTGTCTGTCTGTTACGCTTTCCCGCTTAAACCTCGCAACCGATTTTGATGAAATTTGGCATAGAGATAGTTTGAGTCCCGGGAAAGAACATAGGATAGTTTTTATCCCGGTTTTTGAAACAGGGACGCGCGCGATAAAGTTTTTCTGTGACAGACAAAAATCCACGCGGGCGAAGCCGCGGGCGGAAAGCTAGTAGTTATATAAACATAGCTAGGTACATAGTTACAATATGCTCGTACTTTGTAATAGCTAGAGTGAATATTTAATAGAAATATTTTCGCGTGAAAAAATGTATAGGGACCTACCCTTATACATTTTTTCACACGAAAATGTTTATAATCGTTCTGATTATAAACGCATCACACTGTTGTTAAAAAAACAATATTAGATTTCAATGACTCTAGACATCACCTGTAAATTAAGATATTTTGTTGCTTTGAAACAGTGATAGATAAATTAGTCAATTGAGTTACGACGATCGATTAGTTTTGTAAAGTTCCATCTTGAATAACAGAAAAGTTAAACCAAGCGATTTCAAAATGATTCTCAGGGCCTACAAAGCGTCATAACTATGAAGTACTTACGTCTCCGCATATAGTATTTTTACTCATTATAAATCTATTAATATGCCCTTAATAATGCCTTGCCTTGGAGCGTCGACAGTGTCGTCATTACCTGCTAGTTAGCGACTAAGACAACTTATACCAAGCAAATACATTAGGTTTCATGGTTGGAGCTAAGATAGCACTATAAATACATTGTAACGGTGGAAAATTTACCGCTAAAGCCCGTGACAACACTGAAAATCCTATTCAATCCAAAGTGATTAATAGATTTTCATCAACACTAATTAATCGTAGTTATCAATGTTACGCGATAATTATTATTATTACAGTTAACGCCGGATTCTATTAAATAAAACCTACATACAGGTCCATTGAGGTTGATTATGCATAAAATCCAAAACGATTTCAAGAAGCTCAAATGTAAAAACGTTTTATCGGCCGTTTGGTGTAGTGGTTCGAAACGGACTACTATTCCGGAGGTAGCGGGTTCGATTCCCGCACAGTACAAACATTTGTGTGCATGAACATATTTGTTTGTATTGGACTGGGTGTTTTTCTATGTATAATAAGTATGTATTGTATTTACAAAAAAAAAAAAGTATTTAAGTATGTTTATATCCGTTGTCTAGTACCCATAGTAGGTACAAGCTTTGCTTAGTTTGGGACTAGAAGCGCAGTGTAAAGGTCCAAAGATATAAGCTTAAACACTTTCATTACTGTGCTTTCATCGTCTTCACCATGTAAAAGTACGTGACAATAACGAAATAACATTTAATAAAACAAACAAAGACAATGTCCTGTACAAGATTTCTTATGCAGACGAACCCTCATTATCCAATTGAACAAATTTGGGACTTGGCCCGATGATAATGCACATAAAGTTGGGAGTAAAGTTAGGAATAATGTCCTTCGAAGAGGATTTCCGCTTGAGTTGAATGTTTCAAGTTAATTATCAAGTATAATTTCGTTCTTCAAACATATTATAATGAGATCGTTAAAACTTAGACTAGTTCTTTCATGTTGCGGCTAAATGTAGATACAGGACCTGGATATACTTTTTCTTAAAAATCTAGTTATTAAATATAGAGCTAAACAACTTAACGAGGACTTTAGAGGCTGGGACTCACGAAGTCGGTCCATAATTTCGACCTTTTTAGTAGTATTTTCTTCAGATTAATTTATTTCCAAGTTACCTAAGCGGGATAATTATTATGTCTTAGGACTAAGTTCGCTTTCACTAATTGACACATAAGATGGTGTCGTTCGCATTGGGAATAGTTCCGTTAAAAAAACGATAACATACCTAACAATGATTGATGGGAAACACTTCGATGCGGGCAGCGCAAGGGTGCTCATTGAGGAAATCCTTGAAGGAGGCCCTTGTACAACAAATCGTTTTTTGATTAAAAAGAAAGAAGATAAGGTGAGTATCAAAAACCGTAAAGGATCCAGAATTTCTGAAAATTTGGTCCAACATGATTATGAACTTTTTTTATGCATAACAAGGCAGGTATTTGACCACAATCGCACCTGGTGTTAAGTGGAATGCAGTCTAGGATGGTACCTACATGTATCTGCCCTGTAAGTGCCTATTCACTCTCGCCTTGAAAAGGCCTGGGTTACCTACACTTACTTACTTTGAAGTTACAAAATTCTTTTATTTGTCGCCTAATTCCAAAGAATGATAGTAACATTCACGGCATACCAACACGATATTGTCTATCCAACCTATTTGGCTCCACCATGACATCAATGCGGGAATAATTTTCGGAATTGGTACGCTCCTAACGAGCTCAAATGGTTGGTGGCTCGCATCAAATAGCTGCTGGATGGTTCTCTCTCTGTTATGCTTTTAAATAATCGTTATGGCACATAGATAGAGGGACAGGCTGCTTTCATATGCTGTTCAGATAGTAAGGCCACATTACTATAGTGCATTCGCGTTAAGAAAATAGTAATTTTAGTTAATACAACGCCGTTTGGCCGATTAGGTCATAGTTTTTTAAATTAGATAGCTGTACGGCTAGCACGAAAATCTTTCGAGTTCGAATCGTTCGCGTATTCGAATTGCCATCAAAAGATTTAGTACGCTGTATGTAGTTTGTATAATAGGAAGAATTTCAGATTAGGTAACGGTTTTTAAGATAATGTTACAAAAATAAAGTAAAATTTTGTTAAAATGCACCTGAACATTTCTGGATTTGAAGTAGCATTTTTCACTTGTTAGAAAACTTTGGACATTCGCGAGTTTTTCCACCTAACCTGGGGGGACTTTTTTATACATACTATTGTAGTTCTAGTTGTTTATAATCCAGCCCTCTCTCGAACACTCGAAACATTCTCCCTGTATAATAAAATATTTAAATAGAGAAGTCCTTGAAACGACGCAATCAGGGTCATATCCTGTTTAATAGCAACATCACTCTAAATAAAAAAAAAGAACTAGATTCCCATAGCAGTCGTTGTTAGAACTGTGTCAATCAATGGCATAGTGATGTGACACTTCTTGTGTATGACACCGGAATAAGTTTGACATTGCTGAGTAGAAGTTTCGACGCGTACTTGACTACTTAGTCACTAATTCCACGATTTCCAAGACAAGTCAAGGTAACACAGCTACGCTTCAATGACTACAAAAACCGTGATAATTGTGCACATACTTGTTAGGTGTAGTGTCTACACTTATTTGTGTCTATTTTTGAACACACTTTTATATTTAGGTAGACTTGGTGTTGATTCTTTGACGAAATAAAAAATATAGAGGTCTCTTTCATCATTATTTATGTCAAATTAAAATAAATGTACCATTACCAACTAATTTAATCTACTTAATACTAATTCAGCCACTTTTTATGTTCAAAGGAGTAACTTATTTCAATCAAATGATTTGATAAATAAATTATGTAAAAAAATAATAATGAGACTTGAACTTTCGCTTGTTGATTAGGTAACTCTTCTCTCATTTCGACTTAAAGACAATGATTTTTCTAAGTATTAACTATGTATAATGTAATGATGTACCACTAATCA
This sequence comes from Ostrinia furnacalis, assembly GCF_004193835.3. Lineage (NCBI taxonomy): Eukaryota > Metazoa > Arthropoda > Insecta > Lepidoptera > Crambidae > Ostrinia > Ostrinia furnacalis. The sequence continues at coordinate 248,031 of NW_021130689.1, read as the reverse complement.
ATGCATGCATTTCCCTCTCAGCCAATTGTGAATAGGTTTTTGTAAGGCTTCCTTCCCACAGAGCAATCATCCCTCAGTAGTACGGGTTCATTATTGATTGCTGCTACCAATTGCCCTTTGACGGGATATGCTAACCACAAAAATGACGATAAGCGTACAGGTTTACTTTAAACTTCCTTCTACAGCATGAATTGACTATACTTTTGTGTAAAAGCGCTTTTTAAAAGCTTAATTTTAAAATGTTGACTTTAAGCTTATAAAAACCACTTTTCCTATAAATCGATGAAATAATAATAAATAATTAATATCCTTGGACATTTTACACTGCGCTTCTAGTCCCAAACTAAGCAAAGCTTGTACTATGGGTACTAGACAACGGATATAAACATACTTAAATACTTTTTTTTTTTTGTAAATACATACATATTACTTATACATAGAAAACACCCAGTCCAATACAAACAAATATGTTCATGCACACAAATGTTTGTACTGTGCGGGAATCGAACCCGCAACCTCCGGAATAGTAGTCTGTTTCGAACCACTACACCAAACGGCCGACGAAATGATAGTAATATTATTTTCTTCTAGTGTTGCTTTGAAAGGATATCTAAACGTAGGTATTACCTATAATAACTAACTTATATTAATAGTATTAGGTTATTATTCCAAAAAAATTAAGTAGGTAGGTACTCTACGTAAGATAAGGATGTACAAAGAACGTAATAATTGCAATCATCTCTTGGTATTACAAGTAGAGTAATAATTATGCTCAATTATTAACCTCTATTTTCTCAAAGAAAGATCTGTGGCTAAATTACTGTTGTTATTATTTTTACTCCCACAGTTTTTCTCGAGAAAGGTAACTAAGATGATCGTAATACATATTTCCGGGAATAATAACTAGTAATGGTACAGCTAACATAAGAATAAAAGCTGATGGTTTCTTAAAAGGTTGACCTTGTACTCGTATATTTATAGAAAGATTGTTTATCTTATAATGATCAGAAATCTCTCATGATTAGTTTTGTATGAAGTCGACATCCTTCTACACATGTTTAATATTAATATATTATTATCTTTATCATAATTAATCGTACACGTGTTATTTTAACCTGTAGGTAAGCGATTACGGTAGAAAATAAGGAAGCTTCCTGATATTAATTTCACTGACAGGGTAATAAATATCCGGTAATCACGTGCGTACATTTAATTTTCTCCCGTGAAAAAATACTTCATGGAACATACTCGTTTTACTCGTATTTAAGAATATTGAGTTTGGTAATATATTATTATTTCATTTAGATAATGTAATGTTTATGCTGTGGTAAAAATTAAACCATTGTAATGAATGCAAAATAATTGTCTTTACTTTGTTACTTCAACTGGTCAATGTGAACATAGTTCCTCTAGCATGAACAACTTTCGTCTTCGAATCGTTTGCTTATTCGAAAAAATTCGATACTCAACCTTCGAATTAAACGATAATGTGACAATATTGATTCTCAAAATAAGTTTCGTGCAACCATTTCTCATACTAAACTTCACTTTACGACACGTTCACAAGGGCGCTGTTGTAGTTTTTGTAAGTAGGTATTAATTAACTGGATTAAGTATACGCTGTAGAACCTTATGGGTAAAGATTTTGCTGTTCAAATTACATAGGTACATTGACATCAAACTTGCTGAAAATATAAAACGATTCACTAGATTTTCACTATTACCCATAGCAACACATTACCGTAAGAAGCATGTATCCTAGCTCCTGGTCTACGATCTGGAATGAGCGTGTATCTACAACAATTTCGTAACTATTAAGTCGCTTTGTTCTCGGCAGACGCACGCTGAGACTAAACACGCCGCGAGATTATCTACTCATTATACTGTCATACAGACGCCATTGACGACTAGTTACTTACTAGTTTATGTTCTGAATAGTTATTTATGTTTGTATTGGACAAAAAAAATTATGTGATAATATTGCAGGTAAATATTAAAAAAAAACTAAATTTTGTACAAGAAGTATTGATTATAATGACGGTTTTTATCAGTAATTTGAAAGTACCTACTACCTAACTCTATAATTAATAATCTTAAAAACGACTTCACTTATCATCATGCATAAAAAATGTCTCTCAAGTCTTGGATTGTTGATAAGCTTAGTATTTATTTTCTTCATCAATTTTATTTCAGTAAACTTTAATTTTAAAACAAATAAAGAAATCTCCATTGTTTGTGTAAATCATTGACACTTATTGCAATATCTACAATGCTATTGTTTTAATTTAAAAAATATATTTTAAGTTTAATGCCATTTTCACAAACCACGACATAAAAATTAACTGGCGTTTGAATTTGTAGCTTAGTTATATTAAAACCTGGACGAACTAAAATGAAGTAATAAAGAAACTTACTTAATATGTGCCTTAATTATTCAAAAAGACCGGCTTTTTAAACTGAAATTGTTATTAAAATTTACTCTCCGAGTGAAGTTTAATTTAATAGGGATACACAATAGACACACATAAAAAAAATCTAATAACGGTAGTTAATTTTGTCATTAAGACAAATTACACAATTACCCAAAAATACAAAATTCAAGTAATAAAGTCACAACTCACTTTCCCACACCAAAACAGCAATCGCGAACGAAATAATGGCTTCTCGCTTCATGATCATCAACTAATAAATTACAAAAACAAACACAAAATATTTTTTCAACAAAAGAACTCGTTGTCCATGCTACTTTCGCGCCTTTTTTATTCAAATGCGTTCGAAATTCGGATCGAGAGCGTTCCGAAACACGTCCTAATTGATTTGTGTTTTTGGTCTGTAACGCGGATGCGGCAAAGGCGTGTTGCCCGCGCCACTTGCTCGTTAACTGTATGTTCAGAAATGGGCCGCACAGTGGACTGTAAACATCACGCTTATTTTTAGAGGTCTCCATAATAGAGCGGAATGTCATTCTTTATGGTGCAGCAACCGTTGGCTGTAATAGAACAACGCCTTTGAGTGAGCGTTCACCGTAGGAGGTAATTACCAATTCAAGTAATTGTGGTGACAGCTTAGCATGTGCAATTTGACTAAATTAACATAGGATTATATGACAGTGTCCGTTAGCGTTAGAATTGTTTAGTTTCTTATGCTAGTCTTGGTCTTGCAAGAGTTTAATTCAATTAGGTACTTACTACAGCTAACATAAAAAAATGGCTCAAACAGTGTAGAGCATAAACAGAAATAGAAGAAGTTTATTTATCCATGAGAATCGGAATGTCAGCTGGGCTAGGATGCGCGCCGTGATAACTTTTATCGACGTCAAAATGTATGGGCAAAATCGATAAAATGGCATAATAACCGCTTATCGCGGCGCGCATCCTAGGCCTACAGTATTAGGTAGGGTACCTACGATAAATCAAACATTTTTTATCCTCGAATTACAAGATCAACCCCTTAGTGGTTATTAAAATAATTTATGATCCAACTTCACAAACGTCTGTGGCGTATTGTTCTTTATCTATCTACTTAATTTTCATTCACTTTTAATGTGATGTTATTTTGAATTTTTTCATTGTTCGTTACCCTTCCGCGAATCTAAGGGGGAATTTTCCGAAAATACTGTAAGGTATCATGTCTTCCTGGTTGTCTATTGGTCGAAGGATGCGATTCCATGCAATTTAAATAAATTGCAATGCAAGATTTTGAAACTAGATGGTTTCAATTTATTTAGGTATTACCTATACCTAATAATGTTATGATAACAGAGTAACATAGAGTATTTGTGTTACGTAAATATCGTAATGTGCAGAGAAGAGTTTATCCAAAATTCCGTGTAGGTATTTCATTTCAGAGAATAAAAGAGTTTCTAATCTACTTAATTGAATTTGATAATATTTTCATACAAGATTATACCTACTAAAATATCATTTTACTTCATGTAGTTACCTCAGTTTTAATGTAGCTGCTGTAACTTAGTCCGGTCATTTTCACTTTCAATTGTAAGGAATTGTTTTTATGTTGTTAATGAAATTGATGTAGCTTGTGTGCATTGATTGCCCTTGCAATTATATCCCCAAAAACAGTAACAGTTTGGAATATTCCCTATTCCCTATTCCCGAAAACTTTTTATCGCCTAGCCAACTCGTCACACCACTGAACGCCGACCCTAAGCAATGGCGATGAAACGCAACGTGTTTTGTCTCCCCGCTTAAATAAATCGCATCTTATTACTAAAAGAACGCCATTAAAAGGCAGCAAAGGGTTGGGAGAGCTGCGTTGCTTAATCGTCTGTTTGAACGCATTAATGTATTAATCGCGGGCTGCGATGGTTCTCGAAATCGCGGGTAAACAGTAAGCCTGGATGACGATGCGTTTTATTCGTTTGATTTCGCTTACTTAACTACATTGTTTTGTTTTACTTGTGCATTGATTTGGGGTAATTAGTGAACAAAAAGAGACTCAGGAGAACTGATAAAAAAAAATGTATTTAGAAAAATCACCGAATATTTTCATTTACATAGGAAAATATACTAATTTTTAAGCATTAAAATACTTTTGGTACATGAAAATAATGGCAGATACCTAAAATTAACTTTGACAACAATGTAAAAAAGCCGAGGTTATGTCGACTGATAAGAAAACAGATATCATAGCTTTTTGTAAACATACAGTTGAGGATTCTGAGTAATGCTCGCTACCACCTTCAGTGTGATTATAATTTTCCATCAAGTAGCCAAAAGCTTCATCGTTATAGATACATAATGAAAAATAAATCTTACAGTAGTATATTCCTAAAGACGCGTTTTGCTACGCACGATTGATGAATCAATAACAAAGTAATTTTCCTGGTGTGAACCAAAATCCAGTATCATTTGTTAACATTTTGCGCAATAGTTTGTCAAACTCTTGGCCAAATGTTTGGGTGCCTAAGGCGTTTACCCACAATTAGGGGGCGGTGGTCAAAGGATCACTAAAAGGGAAATTGTTTTTCGTCGTGCTTTGCTTCATTTCCCCAAATTATCCGCTTTCACTTCCATTCGGAATGTTATTTCGGGTAAAGGTACGCTTACTTCACCAATAACGTATTAAAAAGGTAGGGAAATCGTTTGTTTGGATGTAATTAAGTTTATATTAGAACAGATCAGATTATAAAATCTTTTCTTCGATATAAAGCTTTGATTCCAGATTCAGACCTGATTTATATTTTATGATGCCAGAGCGTTATTAAATCATGGACTTATTGTGGAAACGCTGGCAGACAGTAGAATCAGATAAGACAATAACAGATATTTTATAGTTTTCGATTCGATTATTTGAAGCCTTTTGATAAGGCACGACTATAAATTCTCATACAAGGATATCATATTACGCTCATTTGGAGTCAGACAAACCTACAAGGTAAACTGTTAGGCTGAGTTGCACCACCTAATTTTGACCGTAACTTTAACGATAACCGGTGTTTTTGTATGGAGTTTGACAGATTTTTGACGTTTGTCAAAGTTAAAGTAAGATGGTGCAACCCAGCCTTAGATAATAATTAATATGTTTCTTTTACAGAATCTAAGCATAACTCAATCCTGAGACAAAATATCCCAAGTAATTATTAACCACCGCTAAAGAAACTCGACTGCATAAAAGAACCTCTATTGCATCTTTCGCGTTTCATTTTAATATACTCGTAGATGCACAAGCGAAATGCAATGTCGCATATGACCATGCAGCAATCATCTTGTTGTAAAACATTACGTTATTAGGCATCCACTAATTAATTCGACTTTATTAATCCAAGGGTCAGCGAAAATTATTTAATTGCTCTCATGACCTCAATAGAGAAAGAGCTGGATCGTACAATGTTTGGTCAACTTTTATGGGAATTAAGGCCTAATGGCAAGCATTACTTTTTACGAGCATTACCTGATCAAATCTCGTGGACTTGGCTCTAGTGAAGTCTTAAAAACCTTGATTATTTTCTAGCTTCATGCAAGTTACGTATATTTGCGAAACATAATAAGTTTAAGGCAAGCCAAAATTCGGCATTTGAACATCTAACTCCCACTTATTTAATGTGTCTTTTTTGTTCCCAGAATGACACGTGCTTATTAATAAAATTCCATTAATCACATGATCTGGGCCTATACAGACAAAACAAAAAGTACAATAGCAAACAGATAACGGATAAAAATACTTTACATACATACGAAGCTTATACGAAGGTATAAGCGATGCCCTAAAAATTCAGAGTCTGAAATTCAGACTACACGTGGAGAGGCTTTAGGTACTCAATAAAATTACTTTTTCATAAGATTAATGGTTTTCATCCATCAAAGCTAACATCTATAGTCATAGACTAAGCAGCCAGCCTATTTGAGAAAAGTGTATTTCCGAAGAATTTACCTCTTTCCTTTGCAATATTTATACCTCATGGAAAAGATTGACTTACTTCCTGCAGTAATGTTCGCGGTCGGGGGAAAATATGTTTTCGAACGGAATAAGAATATTTTATAAGAAGTCTTTGTTCTTTTCAGCTTAGTAAAGAATATTATAGTTATTACAGTTAAGTCCGGAGCGTCCCATCGACTTTGGAGTTCCTCAGGGTAGCGTCCTTGGGCCTATTCTCTTCAATCTTTACCTGAACGACATACTTAAACTGCAATTGAAAAACGCTAACCTCATAGCCTATGCAGATGACACAGCTATCTTGTTTCACAGCGACGACTGGAAGAGCGTTTACGCTATTGCTGAGGAGGGTCTCTCCGAGGTAGCAAAGGCTTTCAATAATAACTTACTTACTATGAATGTCACAAAAACCAAATACTTGGCCTTCTCAAAAACCATTGTGGCTAGCCCACCTGCCTCTTTGACCCTCCGAGTGCATAGCTGTTCATTGGGACAAAACTCAAACTGTTCTTGTGGCAACATTGATCGCACCTCTACAATGAAGTATCTTGGAGTTACACTGGACGAAAACTTAACATACAAAACGCATATATCGATACTCTCAGGCCGGGTAAGGAAACTAATCTTTGTTATGAAAAGACTCAGAGACTGTTCCCCGCCAGACATTCTTAAAACAGTATATATCTCCCTGTGTCAATCAATCATACAATACTGTATTGCTGTGTGGGGCAGTGCTGGTAAAACCTTCTTCATCCAGCTGGAGCGAGCTCAACGTGCTCTCATCAAGGTCGCACTGAAGAAACCCTTCCGTTTTCCCACAGACGACCTTTACAGGGAATTTGGCGTACTACGGGTAAGACAATTATTTGTCTTATGTGCTATGATCAAGACGCATAGAAGCCTACAATCTCACCCACACTACACACACACACACACACACACACACACACACACACACACACACACACACCAGATATATAGTTAATAAGTTTAAATTAATTAAATTAAGCAAAGTAATATGTTTTAAAATACTGCATGCAATCTGTAACTTGCTCAATTTCCAAGAACGCCTCGTTTTGATAACTGCACTCTCTGAAACCCAAGATACAAGCTATACTGCTTAGTTTGGGTCTCACTGGTAAATATTTAAATATGTTAATATCTAGTGCATAGTATAAGTACATTGTTATTTAAGTCAAGAATATGTACCTATATCTTTTTTGGAAATAAAATATTTATTTATTTATTTATTATTATTATAGTGTTTTGATACCATCAAAGCGAAATCTTAACGGGGTTATAAGTTAGCGTGCTTCGGAGATTTACCCGAGTTGGTAAATGTTAATGTTTTGTTCCTTTGTCACGCTTAATCTGGTTTTGGTAATGGTGTTTTAATATTTTATGAAAGGGAAAAATGTAAAATGTTTGGTTTTTGAAACGGTTTGTCAATGTTGAATTGCTAGGATTTAAAAGACGTATTGGGTTTGGCGATGTTTAAGTTAGAGTGATCGTGTAGAACTGTTTTGAGAGATATTTTTTAAATAAAGAGACACTGATATCCTTTATTTGGAATCTTTTTAGTTTGAAATCTTTTAAAATTAACATGAAGCTGGCCGCAAACAAAACACCTGTCGATACAAAAATCGATTAGAGAAGTACAAATCTTCAGCATTATTTGCTGAAAATCATTAAACCGGTCTCAAATCAGCAAATAAATCGCAAAAAGCAAAACCCAAGCAATTGTCCCTGCAAAATGAGGGTTCGATCTCCGTCGCGTTATTACTTCTGGAATCAATTTAGTTTCAGCGCTGATTAAATTTTAAATGTCAGCCGCGAACTAATATCTCTAACCGGCATCTGCTGGCGGTTACCGAATGGAATCGACGTGGGTAGGGTTGGAATAACTGGAAAGTTGGATCAAAAACTTTACGCGAGAATTGCATTCCTACTTATTATAAAGCGAAAGTTTGACTGGCTGTCTGTTATCTTTTCACACCTAAAATATTGATTTACTTTTGATGTAGAGATACTTTGGAGCTTTGAAAAAGGCACAGTCTACTTTGTCGCAAAAAAACTTTAATTAATGTAAATCTTCGTAAGCAATTAGGTTTGTCAACTGTGGGTTATGAAGAACTTTACTTTAAGACTGGGTTGCACCATCTTACTTTAACTTTGACAAACGTCAAAATCTGTCAAACTCCATACAAAAAACAACGGTTATCGTTAAAGTTACGGTCAAAATTAGATGGTGCAACTCAGCCTAAGAAAGGTGACTCACACTTTGGTCACAAAAGCGGAATTGGTTTGAGATCTGGTACGAGTATGTAACAGAGTTATTAAAAGAAAAACAAAATATTGTATGTACAAAATAGAGTCAATATGTATAATTTTCACTTGCCATTCAAGATTATTAGTAAGTAGGTTAAACTAAACCTGTAAGCTAAAATGGGCAAGCTAAATTATTAATAATTTGAGTTTCAAATTCAAATCCCGCGGCAGCCCTGGGGACGCATTATGCCGCTGGTATTACAACTTTGTTATGGTCCAACTTGCAACCGATAGTTACCGATGTCAAACACTCGGGCCAAGCGCTTACACCTGCGTTCCACGAGCACAGAGGGCTTAGTGTGTTTATATCAAACGTGCTCACTAGTGAGCGCGTTAAAAAAATATATGCAAATTTTAGTTCTTGAAAGTTTCCGCTAGGGGCGCTGTACAATCCGTCATACATTTAATGTAATTTTTTTACGAGCCCATGACTAGTGAGTAGTGACGACGTTTGATGTAAACTCACACTAAGCCCTCTGGTAACCTACAAATTAAAATGTCATAACTGTCGTTGACAGTAAAAAAATGGTATAGTAGGGTAATTGCGCCGGTTTTCCGTCCAGCTCCTGTTTTCGTCCATTTGACCGACTTGCCACAAACAAATACGGAAAATTAGAATACAAACCTAACTTTTCGTGCAAGTTTGGACTTGTTACAATCTATAATATCTAAGTAACAGTTCTGCCTGCATGAAAATGTGATTTGACAAGTAATAACTCCAAAAAAATCTACGGAAGTTGCTGCTGCACACAGGTGAATGGAAAACGTCGTCAAGTTAGAAAAAAAAACGTGCCGGTAGGGAACTTTTATAGTATGTTTAATTACTGTTTTAGCTACTTTACGTAATGTTTTTGGCATGTATGTCTAATTATTAGCATAATAAACACTATTTTAAAGGTTTATTAAAGTTTTTGTATAGAAATCTTAGATAATTAAGTGGACTAATACTAGCATAACAATTTTGCAAGATTTTGGTTTTCGTCCACGTGGACGGAAACCCTGACACCTAGTTAATATTTTTAATAATCATTTTACTTCAGTGGACCTATAAAATACAATGTTTTTTCTTCCAATATGATCTTTATTGCTATTACATTAAACATTTTAGTTTACGTCCACTTTTTAACAGTGATAAACCCATAAAAAATGTTAAAAAGATGTGGACGAAAACAAAAAACAGCTTTAAACGTTGTTGTGTTTTCGTCCATGACGTCATGAGCAAGCACTGGGGTGGACGAAAACCAAAATTAGCTATTCCTGTAGATTAGTTTTCGTCCATTTGTCCTTCGACCTATTGCAATATTTTCCCAAATTTAGGTAAGAAACTTATTTAAATCTTTTTGATATCATTTGAAAGCTAACAAAATTACCTTTCAAATGATATACCACAATCCATAGTTACTGTATTGTAGAATTGGTTTTAAGTAAATAATTCAACTGCACCCTTTTTTCTACACAGTGGTCGAAAACTAGCGTAAACTAGGACAAAAACTGATTTTTTTGGACGAAAACTAGTGAAATCGCCTCTTTTGCATAAAATATTTTTTATAAAAAAACCCGTGGTATTTACTTATTGTCATATAATATTAACGTAAAGTAGACTATATAAGGACTAAAATGACATATGATACATATAAGTAAGGGTATTTTAAGATATTCATTTCGCATCACAAAGTTGGCAACTCCGCTAATTGGACGAAAACTAGCGCACTTACCCTACCTACATTAAAATAAGGACCAAAAATATACGTTTTTAATATTCAGTTTGAGATGCAACTGAAGAATCGTTCATTAGTTATTGACACCCTGTGAAAAGCTTACAATAACTTATCTTTCTCAAATCACACAAAGCTTGTTAGAGCCTTTACAATATTAATGGATAATTATAACCAACTCTGGGTAGGTATTGAAAAGGCCTCTTTAAAAAAAGTACTTATTGTCTTTCGTTCCACAAAATATCCATAGAATAAATAGCTATTTTACGTGTTAAATAATAAAAAACGCTTTCTTAGGTAAACTTATTTTCATCACTTTATCAGAAGCCTATTTCAGGTACTAATCTAATTAATACGATAGTTTAGGTACAACTTTACCACGTGACAGCTTCGTGAACAATAGGTATCGAGAAAAGGTAAATGACTTACTTTAATTATTGATATTGATATTACTCTATTTTCACAGCTTTCACTATTCAGTTAAATTATATTTAGGAATATTAGATACGTGCTTTAAAACCAGCAAACCATTTTCGATATCTCGCGAAAAAGATTTGCGTATTCAGCTTGAGGGGCGAAACGTGTTCCATATATTTTTAAGTTTGCTCCTTGCTATTTTTCCGTTCACTTACACAATATATTCGGGTTGCTATGTTTAACACATTTTCTTCACCCAGTTACATTTTGCTTAACATTTCTATGCTACATATTTCTTTGCTTCAGATTTTTGTGGATAACTATTCGGTAATGTTTGTCAAAGGTCGGAGTTTAGCATTTCGTTCCTGGGTTACCAAAAAGGTTAGGTACCATGTTCTTTCTTTCTTCTTTCTTCTTCTTTCAGACAAAAATGGACGCAAATTATTAAATAACTAGCAATCTAGTAGCGAACTGATAATGATATTTATGATGACATAAACAATTTTCTTTACACGAAAAATGTTTTTTTTTTGTTTAATTAAGTAGCTCCTACATGTAAAAGAAGAAATAATGACACTTTACTTCACAATAGGCAAATATCGATTATAAAATTCAATACTGTCCATTATTTTTAACATTTTTCGCTTCTCTTTATGCAGCCCTCTGCCAAAAAGCACGAAAGTGGTTCTTTTGTTCCCGCAATAATAACCATCGGCTGATTGATTGATGTTCCAAAAATGACACGTTCCAAAAATAGCGGTGCAGTGTTCCGCGGAACACAAAATGGCTTTCAGATTAATGCTTTAGATGAACATGACCGGTCTCAGGGGTCTGAACAAGTAATCCCATGGGTATGGAAATAGACTCTTAAATAATGCAGTGCATTTACGCATCTGTACTTTTTGTTAGACTTCATAATGAAGCAATGTCAAGGGAGCTGAGAAAAAGAAAAAACAATATAGTTAGCTAGCTACAAATTTTCCACAATTTCAGATATCAAATAATAAGGTAGCAGGACTATAATTAGACACCTTGTTGCATTTAAGAAAAGTGGCTAAAACTTTAAATACAACAACTTCGTATGTAGAGTCAGATATATTTTAATAATTCCAAAGTTACATAAATACTTAAGTAATTGCTATTGCTAAGCTGTAATCAGTAGTGCAACTCCATAACGGTATTCATGTATAAGTATGTTATAGTTATTGTTATGAGCGACTGGCACGTAACACCGCGAGGGGAGACAGGGCACAGATGGTCCACTCTTATTAACGCACGACGAGTTGCGAACTAGCTATATGGGTAATCAATACAATATCTTTGATATGAGATTTAGGTGGGCATTTACAGATGTGTGTTTTTGTGTTCAGAAATGTTTATTAGTTACATTGATATTTCAACAAAAATATTATTTTAATGAAAAATGTTTCTTATTAAGTAATATTTTATCCAAACAAATCGCTGAATTACCGCAAAAGACTGTTTATAATCACAATCACATCACATTGTCGTTGCTACTTAATTTATAAATTATTGTTGTTATTTAAATTCCAAGAAGCGTCGCTGTCCAAATAAGTCGACTTGCATTGACTGCATACGCAGAGTATCGATCTTCCGTAAATTGAACACTTGGCTGCGACGCAGCATGTGACTAATGTGGATTACATCCATATATGCCGAACATACCCTGAATACAAGATCGAAGTGTGATTATTTATCGTCACTATTTTATTTATTCCTTTTTTTTATTTATCTTTATTACCGCACAAGTACATGCGCGCTATCTGAATATTGTCATTATAGAGTCATAGTGTCAAGGATTAATTAAAAACTACAAAACCGATTTTATTATTCATCCCATACCTATTTTTTTTAATATTTTTTAACCAACTGCAACAAAAGTAGGAGGTTATGAATTCGGTTGATTTTTTTTCCAGAACTCAAATCGCCATTTATAGAGGAGGTTAACGTGGGTATTAAAATCAATTTTTCTGTGCCAATCAAGCTTTAGTTAGCTTATGCTGGCCTAATGTATATTCAATTGGACAATTCCCCATATTCGTTGAAAACGGGTGTGAAATATTCCTAGGGCAGCGATTCTGAGAATATGAAATGAGGTTTCGTTGTAACGAAATTAAATAATATTATAATGGACAGTGACGTTCAGTCCCGAATTTGACTTTAACTTTACTGAGCTCTAAAATTTATTAGAGTAAAGTTATGTACACATACATATTCATTAAATGTCATGCTTATAAGCATGCTTAAAACAAGCGTGCTCGAAGTAAACATGCTTATTATTTGCAATGTTTCGATACTTATGCCACTAAGTAGCAACTGCTCAATACTTAGTGGCCAGCATCCTTTCGTGCTAAATGAGCGTGATTATCTATTTCTTAAGTAACCAGATAAATGTGATTGATTAAATTCTGAAACATTAAATTGCATCCAACAAACAGCAGCACGTTCCCACCGTAATATGCAGTTCGGCAGCCAGCTATTTCATCAGAAATTCTTCTCGCGCGCACAAATCACTGTCGACTCGCAGCTGTGCTCCTATATCCATTCTTGTAGCAAATTTTACAAGTTCGACACTAGCATAAATACCGACTAACGCTGTGGAAGTTTCCGGCGAATGCCTCACAAGGCAAACTTGGCTGGAGTAAACGGGAACTTTTAAAAATGTAGCGCGCTGGATCTATGTGTGGGAGAGGGCATTAATAATTTTATTTTGGTACACGTTTGCTTGGACTTTTAATCGAAAGTTGGTCGTGGTAAGTCGATAGGTAATTAGATTACCTACGAGTTAAGCAAGTCACTTGTTCTAGTAAGCTCTCATACTTTCCTTCGATTCTACCCACCTAGTAATAAACAACTATATATTACTACGACAATGCAATCGATAGCTTATTCTACTCTATACACCTACCTACAGTGAAATCAAAACGGGATATCCTATTATTTATTCCTTCAATGTCCTACTAAAATCGGAGTAGATAATTATCATTCCCTTTTGGTTTGTGTGCTGTCTAGAACCAAAGACAAATGGACGATGCCAAATTTTCATAATAAACAAATACATTTTGTTACAGAACTACATAGCTTTGGCCCGCGACTTCGTTCGCGTAGAACTCGAAAATGGTTCTAAAAGGGTTTGTAATACTTATAAAATATAAGTAGCAATATTTATTAAAGTGTAAGGATTGTAAAATCAAGTTATCTGAGTCTCTTCGTAAAGGCTTGTAAAACGGCAATCTTGCGGGCGACCGCAAAAAGTCTCTCATTAATTTCTCGGGACAAAAATAAAGAGACAAAAATAGAACATTGACGGATGGGAATTTTTTTGCTCTGCCTCTCACAATTAATCACCACTTCCGCATCTGGCTTTGTAGTTTAAGAACTATTAGCTGACTAGGGAAGTTAGCAAGTTGCTTGATACTCACTTTCAGTTGCGAGGGAGATGTTATGAAATATCAAAGCTATTTTCATGATTAAAGTTGGTAGACTAGTAATTATATTAATAAGTGGAGGAAGATGCTTTCTTGCTTTTTGTGGGTGTTTGTTGTAGAAGCACAGAATAATGTTTTTTTAATGTAATTTAATTACTTATAGCTTAAAATGTTTAGTTAAGTTAAATCATGTACTTATATGTTTTTTATTTTAAGAATTACCTACGATTCCTACGGAGAAATAAAACAAATGTTGGAAAGTTTCTTTCTCAGTCCAGCAATCGGGCAGTTCATTTATTTCCATCCACTTGTTCAGTTAACGTCGCGATACCGTCCAACTTGAAGTCGTGTGGTCGACGTTCGAGCTTTTACTATTCTTTTTGCAAAATAGCCACTATTAGAACTACATAAAATGCCACAGCATTTAGTTCTGTCGTCTGTATAAAGGTAGGATTGTCCACTAGAATTAGGTTTGTACTCAGATCATAGGTCTGTAACACATAAATAAAATAAATACCGAAACTGATTTTTGATGATTATTAGCAATTTGTATTGCCCTAATTACTAATAGTCCCGTAATTTGCAATCAAAGACAGGTTTAATATACATCACGCGGAAAATTCGATGTAAGTATAGCAAAGAAAAATTATTGGTTAAAAAGTAGACTAGCTCTTTGCTCATTAATACTTACAACTTTTATTATAGGGCCAAACCCAATACTAAGTAAGTCACATAAATCATCACTGTGCTTTTGCTAGCCGTACTTTCAATTCGTCGTAGCCTCTAGCACCCCTTGTAGGGCTTCCTAAAGTACAGAAAGCAGTTAATAGTCTGACAATCATGCCAGTCATCGGAAAATGATCATAAATCTCTGGGATAACTATTTATTATTATTATTATTTGTCCCATCATCTCCGATTTGTAATGGCTACAGTATTGATTATTGTATAGACTTGGTATAATTTAGGCTATCAGATTTATTGGAGAGTACGTAAAAACTCTACAGTTTTGTAGTTAATTTATTTATTTATACGTTAGACGGTATATCAAGACAGACAGTAGCAACTTATGAAGATGTAATTAGAGTGGTTGTGCAACAAAACCTGAATGAAAAGATTTCATTTTCATTTCAAAAGTGTAGTTTCATGTACTATTGACTGTACAGTCAACGTCAAACAGTTCGTGACACCCAAAGTGGCCAAAAAGTTGATAATACTTTATTCCAATTGTAACACAGACGTGCTGCGAAATTTTTTGGGTGTCAGGAACTATTTATTAATCGCTGACTGTACCTAAATAATTAACGACAAAAATCTAATAAGACCTTTGCTACAGCGCTGCAGCGGTTCCATTTATCATAACGAATATTTATTCGTTATGATAAATGCTCATTTAGCTACGTTCGTAATTACAACCAATTATATACGTATAATTTTTTGGACGCCTTATACTTATTTTTGATGGAGAATTATCACCGATACTAATTACCGGGTACTTCTAACCTTGAGTAGGTACATGGCAATTAGATAACGATCTGTCAAACATACAAAGCGTTGTGTGATTTATTTGTTGGACCAAAATCGAGTTGATGGACGCTGATTGCGTGCTTACGTCACCGGCGACGGTTTTCACTGGAATTAAATAAATATTGATTGGTCGATTGAACAACACTGGTTGTGGTCGGCTACCAATTACCTAATTCACGCCAATAGAAATTGGATTTTTATATTCAATCTGCACAAACAGCTTTCTGCACGGCCCAAAGTTTGACTGGCGGAGAATGCTTTTAGCATTAAGTTCACCTTTTGTACACTATTTGTGCAATAAATCACATTGACACACTACTTTGACACCGTGTTACAAAGCGGTGTCAATGATGATTTATTTAGGTAATAATTTTGATTGTAAAGTGAAGTAATTTTGATGATATTGACACTACTACATCTGTGATTGAGCCGATTTTTATCAAACTAGATATATTAAAATTTATACAACTGTAAGTTTCTATTGGCGCGGATAAAAACTGATTTCGAACATACAAAACTGATTTACCCATTAGGATGGATCTATGGTAGAGCAAAAAACAATCGTTGAGTTTTTGCAACGCGTACAAACATTTATCCAAATAATAAGTTAGTAATGGAATTGATAAAAAAACCGTAAACTTTGGTACAGTAATAAGAAACATGAGTAGGTAGGTAATCAACAAGTAGGTACTTATAATTATGATTACCGAGTATCTTTGAAAAAAATATCCTTGTTAGGCACATTAAATCATTTATTCGTCATTAGGATGACAGGTGTGTTAAGGATTTCTATTAAAATGTTGATTGAATACGCGTTCCAATGTAATTTTTAAGATCAAGCACATAATAAATACTGGTCAAGGTAAATTATTCTTAGAGGTAAGTATGTGCCTACGTAAAAATAAAGATGAGGTTATATGACTCAAGAACATTACTTACAAACTTTTTAATTTTTTTTTTCCTAGCCGATATGAAAAAAAAAAGATTTGGTAATATGTATGTAAGTAACTTTGTTATTTTTTTTGGTATTAATTTCAGGCAAATGACATCTACTGCTGGAAAAAGACCCCCCCTCATGGATTTTCATAACGATCATAATATAACGTTATTCTTTTTCATCAAAATTTCAAAACAAGCTTACCCAGGGCCAGCTCCACCACGTCACGTTGCGACCAATTAACATAGGTCCACCTCGACCTCAACAATCCCGCGTCCACAATTTGACGGCCACGGAGGGGACACTAATCCCGGGCAGCGATTAGGCCTTTGTCGTGCATTAGCCGGCGCGGGATTACCGGGATTAACAACTCTTCCTGATGAGAAATTGTTAAGCTTTTATAAACTGAGATTAAGGGCTAAGTTTGATTGGGTTGGCCCGTGATTTTTAAGTGAGTAAAGAAATCATTGCGGTCTCTTGGATTAATCTCACGTAGCTCGAAGTTTTCTCTTTCTGTGTGTAGTAATTTTCTTGAGTAGAGCAAAAGTTCGACAAAAGTACGGTCGCCTTACAAGTTGAAGCAGTGTAATGATTAATTATGTTAGTCCAGTGAATGTTAAGGCTGGGTACTCGTATTATCAATTACCTAAACACCAAAATTATAATAATATCTCAGGCTAAATTATTCAGGATATTTCAGCGTAGTTATGCTCTCGCATCAATATTCAGTTATGCTGAAATATAAAACTTTCAATCTATATTGGTACATGGTCGTAAACCAGTTACTATTGAGTACCAATTTAAAACAATTTACTTTGAGTCGGCTAGATTTTTCGCCGCCTAAAAAAATGAGTTTTTAGTGTTTTTTCGTAGTCTCCTTCGTTTCTAAGGTAAAATAAGTTGTCTGAGAGGCTTTCAGTAAGGCTTACTTCATTAATATCTAATAGAGATTGATTTATGAGACCACAAAATATCTAAACAAATACAATTTCTTCACTGACACAATAATTTATGTATTAAAATTAATAGTGTCGTAATGAAGCTTTTTAAAAGACGTGTAACCAACAATTTGACGTGTAGGTAAGCAATTGAAGCATGTGAACTAACCGGTGACAGTGTTTAGTTAGCGGACAGTAATTTGCTCGTTAAATCGCCACCAAGAACGATCTGGTATAACCGGCCCTACACGTAAAACACTGTGGCTTATAACGTTCTAATAAAAGCTATTTTGCTACAAAAATGAATGAATGTGCTAGCTGTACGTGGAATAGGAAAAGTGATACTGCTTAATAATATCTTAGTAACAATTACATGTTTATGCCGTAATTACATACAGTAATTTGTCCCTTTGGTATGTTAGTTTTACTGCTATTTCCGCCTGAAACTATTTTAAATAGGGATCGGCCAATAACGTAGTAAAACGTAGTAAAGATTAACGAGAATGTAAAATGTTGAGTTGATTAAATGATCGTCAAAAATAGTGTTACAAAGTAGTTTGTTTACAGCTTAATGGGTTTTACTTTGTTCCTCGATTTTATGACAAGACTTTGGAGAGTGCAATCACTGCACTATTTTCGATTTAACCAATAGGCTGCGGATTTGAACTGTATCTTTTCAAAAACCACCCATTATCCACAGTAAGGGTGTTAACCTCATATCTTCAATAAAATAAATTACATACAAATGTCAAAACATTGCCATTGAATCATCACACAAGTGATAAACAAACCATCAAATGCTGACGTGACGAAGGCTGCGCGCTCGAAGGGTTAATAACCCAAGGGTTGCTACGCGACGCGGGATGCGACGCGACGGCGCGACACGCGGCGCGACTAGTGACGCACCGTCACGGATACAGGATCAAAGAACTGGGAATAGGAAAAAGCACCATTATGGACAAATTGATACCGATATTAAGAATAGTGGTAGGATTTTTGTACCACGTTGACCAAACCATATAGAGATATAATAATTTAAATGTTCTTCAATGAATTTGTTATAAGAAGGATGTTATTATTCCCATGTCAATAGACCAATCTTACGAACATACGACTGACAAAAACTAAGAAAAAGTAATCTTCTTCTATCACATTTTTCCAAAATTGCTAGTCTATTATTACCTAACCTAATTTCATTGACACACTCGATTACGAAATTGGTTTGGTACCTATTTTATCAGAAGTCAACAGTTACTAATGTAACAGTCGATTTAAACTAAAATTGTCCGTATCATTCACAATTTCCCCTACTGTCACAAAATAGATAGACAGACTGTCAGGATTTAATGGATTGCATCGATTTAAATAACCAACATAATTTGAAATTCACCCGGTAACTTAACACCGTTTAAAAAGCACTCGAAATTAATCGGTAGAGTTTCCATTACCGTTCTATTTGACTTTATAATTCATGTCCATGGTTTACTTAATGGTATTAAAAATCCATTTCGGTAATTTGACTTTGAAACTGGCTATCGGGAATTGGTAAATGAATTGAAGGAAAAATAAACTGGGAACAAAAAAGTATTTTTAAACCTTTGGACCGTGCCGACAGTGGAAAGTTACATTGCGAAATAGCACTTGGCGTGAAAATTACTTTTGATAAACCATTCGAGCTATATTTTAGAGTATGAAATGTATACTAGTAAGGAACTACAAAACAATGCAAAGTTTAAATTAATTCAAAGAAATGAGAGATTAAAATACCTAATTCATTACATTTTAACCTTTTATCATCCTAATGATCGACGTATACCACTTTGAGCACCCGTTCAAATAGCACCTGCACGAATAAAACTTGGCCTATTCCACTTAGAGCACCTATCGATATTTTGGGCAGGTGCTCTAAAATCATGACCTGACGATGATTGTTTTTGTATGAAAAGTATTGGTAAGTGGATCCAGACTATGTTAGATTTTTCTAGAGACATTCCGTTTCTTTGACACCAATAAATATAGCCTTGACCACTTATTTCACTTATGAATTGAAAGCTCCATTGAGAAGATATTACACGTGTCAATTTTAAATCATAATGTTTATATCGTCCAAGGTAACGTATTCTAGTGTGAAAGTTAGAATTTATGTAAGTACGAGTAAGCCATGATAGTTAAGGCAGAAGAACCAACTCCTTACAAAAGCATATTATTTAGCTGGAGGGGTTAAGGGGACTACTGTGTGGTGACGTAAAGCTTACTTTCAAAAATTAATTTATTTTTTGTTAATAATAATATTTTTAAAGACACAGTTTAAAAATTTCTGTTAAAAAAATAGTCATGGGTCATTATGCAAATCATTGGGGGATGCCTATGTTCAACAGTGGATGTCGAAATAATGATGTTGATGAAGACGACATAGTCAGTCATGGACTTATTAGGTACATAGAATATACCAAATAGAATGTTATAAAATGTTCTCAAACGTGAACTGAGGTAATAAAAATTTAAATCGGTTTTATTTCAATCCACCGCAAAAGAATTAAGCTTCGATCAATCAGTCGCCGGTTTTTAACCCTTCCGCTGCCGCTAAGTGCTTACTCAGCGCAAAGTAAATGCTTCTGAAACATTTATCATTGTGTTTATCGCTCATCTTAAATACACTGAACCGCAAAAAAAAGGCTTTATGAAATAAAAACTAAATCAATTAAATTATTTTATTTTTAATAAATCTATATATATAAAAGAAAGTCGTGTTAGTTACTCCACTTATAACTCAAGAACGGCTGAACCGATTTAGATGAAAATTGTCAGGGAGGTAGTTTAGAGCCAGGAGAAGGACATAGGATACTTTTTATCCCGTTCGAAATAAAAAAAAAAGTCTGCTTATTTATTGCCATTAAGGCGGAACAAAGTTCGCCGGGTCAGCTAGTGTAAAATAAATAAAAATCCGTAGTTTTTCCACGATGTTTTGTTTCAAAAAGCTAGGTCAGGTACTTTTGTAGATATAAGTAGAAGATTTTCCAACCGATCCTTTGTCTTTGCAGTCCAGTGTAGATCCGAAATGTTATTTTAAAACAAATTAACATATTCCTAGGTGTTTTTAGTTTTTTTATGAAATATAAAATTGGACGCACAAACATACAAAAGGGGCTAATGCTGAAAGCATTCTCTACCACTCAACTTTTTCGTCATCTATTATGCCGGCAGGAATATCTTTGTTCCTCCAAAACAGACTGAAAAATGGTATTTTTTCAATCAAGCGTATGTACGAGTACAATCCTCTGTTCAAACAAAAATAAAATAATATGTCCAATTGCTCGTGTAATTCGAGGAGAATATTGCAGGGTTTTCAGAAACTTTATACTTACGTTTTCCAACTTAGACCTTTCGACGATTATTGGGATTCTCTGTATACTGTTGTATACAGGTGTACGTATCGTATGTATCAATACACCTAGATAAAAAGTAGTAGGTACAACTCAAAGTAGGTACCTACTTTTTTACAGGAACAGAAAGTAGTTTCAAGTAGTGTTTTTGTTTTGTCGCAGGTCCGATAATCGTAATACTTACCTCACTCGATTTTGAATTATGCTAACAAAACAGTTATGCTACCCTTAATCTAAAATAGGTATGTTGCCTGTTCTAATATCAGTATTCTCTTTGTCTCCCGTTTCGCCGCTATTTGCTTTGTGACGTCAACAAAGTGTTGCCTGAACTAAGATAGTAAATTCCGTTTTTCTTGCAAGTACTGTGGACTTGACGAGCTTTGTGAATGTTTAAACAACGTGTTGGAATAAACAGGTTCTTGAAATGAGAGGAATACGTTTTAGTCAACTTATACGAGTAAATTATCTTGATACTTTCTTGACCGTGAAGTTAAAAGCTATTTAAGTTATTTTCAAAAAGTACCTAGTATCTGTTCCTTATAACATAGCATAACTGCCGTAGAGACAAAACGGATTAATCATTGATCGAAAATCGATTAAAGTTTACTAAAAGCCTTCAAATGAACCTTAAAGGGATGACTTAATAAGTAGTTTTTCCTATAAAGGTACCATATACACCATAAATGCTGTTAGCGTTGCGCTATTGCGTGCATAGCAATCAGCAAGTAATACTATACCGACATACTAAATTAACTCATGACACGGGACACCAACATTTACGCAGTTGTGTTAGGTCGATATTTACATACATCTAAATAACAGCTCAAAGGTGACTGACTGACTGACTGACTGACATGATGTGATCTATCAACGCACAGCCCAAACCACTGAAAACGAATGAAAACGGATCGGGCTGAAATTTGGCATGCAGTAGGCCTAAGATGCGCGCCGCGATAAGCGTTTATCACGCCATTTTATCGATTTTGCCCATACATTTTGACGTCGATAAAAGTTATCACGGCGCGCATCTTAGGCATACAGGTAGATATTATGACGTAGGCATCCGCTAAGAAAGGATTTTACGAAACTCCACCCCTAAGGGGGTAAAACGGGATCCACGAGTACGAAGCCGCGGGCGGCCGCTAGTTTTGTAATAAAGTAAATAAAGTATGTTGGATACTATTTTCATAAAAGGTTATATTTATCGACTGTCTGGACAGAAGGGAAACTGTTACAATTCTGAAACACATAAACATGATAATAAGACTGATAAGAATTTCTTTATTGCGGTAAAGGTGGAACATAATGTAAAGTATACCTTTTGTGATATTTAGTTCCAAATCAGATCGATTGCGGCCCATGTAAAACATTAGTTGCTTAGGGTTTTCACGAATGGGGTTACCTAATTACCCTAATACCCTATTATCTAAAATCGTATTACGTTCTGGTAATTGCGATACTCGATTTAATTACAAGATAAGAAATTTAGGCCATAATCATTAGGTAGGATTATTCAAAAATGGAGTTTAAAGTGAAACTTAATTTCTCAGCGACAAAACCAAAATTTGACAAAGATCTGAGTGGTAATGAACACGCTGGTTTTCGCATTATTTTCAGGCGAATCTTTAAGTTATTATTTCAGTATTTGCGCAGTTTGTATTCTACAGCGTTAAATAATGCCATACTTAATTAATTGCTTCGTCGATTCAACTAGTAAGTAAGTATTTTTTATTTTAACGATTCGCTGTAATAGGTATAACAGCGACAGTTCTCGCTCAAATCAGGGGTTCTGATGATGAAATAAAACCCAGAGATGAAATACCAATCAAATTAAACCGGTGTCTAAAATCACAATACATGCAAATGAATTTGATTTCAGTTTGTGATGTCCAATTTATTTGGAATCAACCGTCCAACGCACAACCACTCCAACATTTATCTCGTTACAGAGTGATGCATCGAATTCGATGCTTATCTAGTTTGCGAATTAGTCGACAAAGCGAAAATTCCTAAAGGAACCTTCTCACTGACAAAACTTGACGAACATTCGTTGCGCGAGAGTATTATGCAAGCATTTTTTTGAATACAGAACAGTCGGCGTAGTGTGAGTTTACATCAAACGTATTCGATGTAGACTCCGTAAAAAAGTGTATGACAGATTGTACAGCGCCCCTAGCGGAAACATTTTTAAGAACTAAAATCTTGATTTTTTTTTTAACACTAGTCACTAGACGACGTTTGATGTAAACTCACACTAAGCCCTCAGTTTTCAAGAGTGTTAAAGCCAATCTGCATAGTATTTAGATTTGCACTCACTACAACTATTTGATTAGCTAGACAATAAACCTTTAGCCCGTGGAACCCTAAGCAGTCACATGAGACCACGGTCACAATTGATATCTATTGTGTCTCGGTCGATACCAGCGTACTACTTGAAGGGCTACGAATACTCGCGCAACGAATGCTCACGAACTAAATTCGCAATGCGAATACTCCCAGTGTGCAGGCTTCCTAACAATTAGTACCACCACAACCACAATCATTCATTTTACAAAATCAAACGCAGGCCCCGTATTGTTTGTCTATTAGTAATCATAAGTACGTTCAAAATGTTAGATAAATAAGTACAGCGCTTTTGATTATCGTTTGTGGCGGGCTTATTATAATTTCACTACGTTATTATAAGCGTTCTTAATTAAAAACGTATTTTCTTTTTTCTTTGTGATGGTTAAGTACAAAAACAAGACGAGAACTTTCTTTTTAAAAATGTTTTTCCTTTATTTGCGTGTTTGAAGTAGGAGTTACTTTATTTTTATGGTACAAATTGAATCACCTTTTTTTGTTGCTAATCTAAGTACAGTCCTATCAACTTAAGCTGAGAATTGCATTTGTGTGAGTACAAAATCGCCAAAAGTACCGTTAATAAAACACATACAAATAAAAATAATGTTTTATTAAAAGGAAGTCTATAAAACACTTGCTACCAATTGGGCCGATGTAACGACACTTGACACATCCTTTTAAATAAATAAATAAATAAAAACAGGTCCTCGCTCAGCATATGCCAAGGCACGAAGTACCTCGACGCTGATATTCTGCGAGCACCGTTTATAGAGAGGGCGTCCAGCCAGCCTTACAAAATACAACAAAAAGACAAACTTTATAAAATTACAAAATAAAAACAGACTAAAAACTTTTCGTTCACACCTTTAAAATACGTATTCAATTTGCATAAAATTTCTTTCACTTGGCTGCTTAATGGATTTAATATTTGGAACACAATTACATAAAATTACACTTATCTGCTACCAGTACTGGGGGTGAAGTGAAGTATGTGAGCGACAAGGAAGCGGTGCGTGGCGGACGCGCCGCGCTTCAGGCCGCTTGCTATAATAAACCATGCGCGGGACGCGCCGCGCTTCAAGCCGATTGCCACTCTAAACTATCGGTGTGCACTCACACAAATGCAATTCTCAGCTTAAGTTGAGAGGACTGTAACGTACTTGAAGTTAATATTATTGGTAAGCGTACATACATAGTTAATTTCTTAATTACTTCAGCAGCAGAGGGTGGACTACAGTACAATCGACTGAAAAGACAAGGCATTCCCAGTCTCGACCAAAGATTTGTAAACTGAGTCAAGAAGAGGGTTTGCTGGAAAGTTCAGCAATTGATTGGCTCTCGAAAATAGCATAAAAAATCAGGACATGTAGCTCCAGCCAAACAAGTGGCTTATTGTTTTCGAACAGCTGGTCTAGACAAAGTGCACTTTTTGATCGAATCGAAAATCGAATCCGTCAAAACTTCATAGAAAAAAAAGGCCTTTCGACCACTTTTCGACTGGTTTGCGAATATAATGTGCACTTTGTCTAGACCCACAGATTGCCATAATGCAGAAAATATATAAAATGAATTATTTCAGCTAATGGAAGTCCACTGCTAAACATAAGCCTCTCAAGGAAGGCTACAAAGCACGATACGCTTTTTCACCCAGAAACTGGCAGCACCTTCTGAAGATCGTCGGTTCATCGAGCAGGATCTGTACACCAACATAGTATTTGATATATCCTGCGATTCTATCGACCTTTCGAATCCAAATCCAGAACAGAACTACTCGAATATAACATTTGATATGTAGGTAAATGTACCAACATTCTACCTGTGGCAATTACTTACGGTAATAAAGGCAGTTACACATTTACAGGAGCGTTGATTTGACGTGTAATTACTGGAATTGATCAAACGACTGACGCGAACCGTGTGGCCCAATTAACACCCGATGTGTCTTGGTAGTTATTTATATTATTTATTTATTCAGATTTATTTATTATAATTAAAATACCTAAAGTATGTTATCCTACTACTTAATATTATAAATGCGAAAGTTTGGATGTCTGGATGTTTGTTACTCTTTCACGCAAAAACTACAGAACGGATTTTGATGAAAATTTACAGTATTATTGTTTATAACCCAGAATAACATATAGGCTATAATTTATGACGATCTGTAACAAACAAAATTTCACGCGGGTGAAGCCGCGGACAAAAGGTAGTTTTTTTTTTATAAAAACCAAGAAGAAGAAAAGTATTAAGTATGTACTAGAGTCAAGATCAAATATTTGTGACACCCAAAGTGGTCAAAATTTTAATAGATAGATGATGATTAATAATTTCTTCATCTAGAACTGAATTGAACGTTGTATACTGAATGTACCTAGTAAGGTACACAACACGTTTAGGACAAATCGTTGTAACATTTTTAATTAAACATTTTAATCAAAAGACCATGTAGGTATGACAAAATGGTAAATTTTAATAGTCATTTTCTAAAATGTTCCCTAAGTGACTCTACATTTGTTTTTGTTTCAATAACGGACTCAAATGAACAGTTTCGTACGTCTAAAAGCGTATCATATTAGTAACTCTACGGAGTTGTCATATCTACACTAATACCTAGTTCCAGACATTTGCCTAAAGCTAGATATCAGTATAAGATACTGATATCTAGCTTTAGGCATCATAATCTGATAGCGCAATATCAATGCAGCACACAGCTAAGTACATTATTCAGTTAGTACCAATGTTCACAGGTAATGGTCCATTAACGTTGGTACGATATTCGAAGCCAGTCTGACTGTACTGTACTAAAACCATCTACGATGCGAGTTGTGGATAGATACTTAATATTGCATACCACACATTTTTAAAAGTATTTTTATGTACTTATTTTAGTGTCTAGTTTTAAACTGTAGTTGCAGGTTTATATTCCAAGGGGTTGGGAGCAAACCTGAACTATTCTATGCATTAATGCAACTTCAAAAGAATCCATCCATTTTTGTGGGTGCAAAAACGTGTTGTCTTTTAAAACAATCTCTCTACCCCCAATCAACGGCCAAGGTGGGGACGTTTGTGGTGGTCCGTGGGTCACAATTAGAGGGTCGGCCATCGTATATCAGTGGGGGGCAGGGGTCCAGTGGGACAATCACAGAATGCTTTTATTTTTTCAACCACCCCCCGTTTATTGCCTCATCAGCTCGTTACAGCTCGGAAACTGCAGTTTCACACAATTTATGTGTAATGTGTTGGTTTCATGTTAACTGTAGAGCACAGTGGTTGGTATGGACATTAAAAGAAAGTTGCAAACAAATGAAACCCAAATAAATCTGTAGTCAGTATTACAAGTAAGAACGCGACAAATATAATTAAGTATTGTCCTAAATTAAACAGAGTTTTCATTGAAATTAGATGATTAAATTATAGGTACAGATCAGATTCTATTTTTGTGGCAAAAACATACGTATAATCATTACATTGACTGGTTGAAAACTCTTTTATCTCACGATCCGTCCTAAAAATAATTAATTTTAGTTTAGATGAAACAAACAAATATTATTTTACTGAGCACTAAAACACCCACATGGTGAATTTTTTTCAGATAGTTTACGGTTCAGAAGTTTATTATTTTTACATTGTTGACAGATATCACATGATTCAGTTGCGAAAATGCACGCTGTTTATTTTTTATAAATTCTCGTGGATCGTAAAAATTAAATGGTCTTTATGCTAAAACTTATAAACAAACAAAAGACGATCGGGAGCCGGCATCGCGAATAAAAACAAAATTTTAAATTGACGCGGTATTCGAATGAAACAAATGAAAATCGTACACCCTCCTAACTAACTTAATGTAGGAACATCCTAAAACGGTTATCAATAATTTATGGGTGTTTATAATTTAGTGCCACATGTACGAGTAGTTCATACTTCATGGACCGGCGACCTCGATGTGTAATAAATCGCAGCTGTTTGCTATAACTAAGACCGACGCAATTGACTAATTATCTGGCCATTAACATTATAATAACCAATTAATTATGACGTAGTAACAAAAGGTAAAATTGCCTGAACCAATAAAATAATATCGTACTCATTTGGGAATTAATCAATTTCGCTATCAAAAACAGTTAATAGATTTGTGATATGTTTACGCGAACTAAACGATATTTTCATTTTTATTTATGACCAAATGTGGAAACCTGCTTTTGGAACATACAAAAATAATAGGTATGACAGTATTATCATTGTAATATGGAAAATAGTAGAGACGAGGGTAGGTACGTTAAGCTAGACACTGGCATCGTATGTAGTTTGTAATACAAGCGGTTTTGCAACAAAAATTTAGTCTAATGTGCTGTCGTATACATGTTGTACTTGCCAGCTACTTGTTTTTTTTTGGATACTGAACAAAATTTAAAGTTCGTTAGTCCAGGACCGGCATAGAAGAGGAGAGTTCTTATAGAACAATTTAATTTAAATCCAAATCAATTGGTATGCGCCCAACGGTTTCACAAATCAGCGAATGGTTAAAATTCATGTCTCGTCGCCTCAACCCTTTGCTCGCAGTTCATTTCTTTCAAAATCGTGATTTTATTCCCACTGAGTAAACGCAATAAGAGATCAATGGAATAACGAAAAAATATCATTTTTCAGCTTTGCATAGGCTTCATCAGACGGACGGGACAAAGAATAATGAAGCTGCAAAAATGGTGGATACTGAGTCGATGAATGATTTTATCGATAGTTTTACCAGTCGTAGTTAAAAAGTTTTCTACATTACACATGTTGGACTCGAGACCATTGTGATAATTTATTCAAAAGCTTACATCGCTTTGGTAAAAATGGCTTTAATTCAACTATGTACGTACTACGAGGGGCGGCTGAAAAGTTTTGAGCCTAAGGTATTAAAAATGCCGATAGAAAAGTATAAAAAATATATTTTTCTATTTAATCTCCCTCTACTACAACGCACTTCTTATATTTGTGTAAAAGAGCTTTTAACCCACTGAAAAAAAATTCGCAAACTTTGCCTTCGAAATGATCCTCTAACGACGCCTTCAGTTCTTTGTCATTCAAAAATCTTCGTTCCTGGAGGTCCTTTTTCCAAATTGAGAATTAGAAAAAAAAGCTAAGGATTTGGACTAAACTGTGTGGTAGGTGATTAATTTCTTGAAATCCAGTTTTACCCGGGGCACGCCTTGCAACATGCGCGGTGTGCACGGGCAAATTGTCGTGCAATAACAGATTTCATTTCGCCAGTTTACCTCTTATTATTTCGACAACCACTTGACGCACTCTTATTAACAGTACATTAAAATAATCCCCGTTTATTGTAGTTTTTTTTAAGTAGGTAGTCAATGAATAAAATTCCTCCACAATCCCAAAAATAGTGGCTATGAGCTTGGGTGTCGATCGCTCCACTTTGAATTTCCGCGGCGGCGTTTTCCCTTTTCAATCCATTGCATTGACTCTTGTTTTGACTCTAAATCGTACGGCTGAATTTATTATTTATCAATAGTGACAATGTGAGAAAAAAAAATGTTAGGATTATGGCCAAAGATGTCCTAAAACTCCTGCGAAGTTGTGACTCGACGCTGTTTGTCGAGTGGCGTGAGCATTTTTGACACTCATCGCGCAAACCCCTTTTTCATGTGCGAATGAGTATGAAAAATATTGCCGATACGTTCCTTGCTAATGCCTATGGCTTCAGCTATCTGTCACAGCTTAATTCGCGGATCTCTAGAGCAAGATTCTTTAACTTTTCATTATTTTATTCGTTAATGGCGAAATCTGGCCGCCCTGACTTGCGGTCATCTTTTAGCGACTCCCTGCCATGATTGAATTATCGGATTCAATCTTTCATGGTGGCAAATGAAGGCCCAGACTCCCCATAAACTGCTGACATCTCTTCAAATATTACCGTCAGCGTTTTGTTCTTCTTTGTGAGGCATTTTATGACAACCGTGTACTTCAATTTCGTACATTGCGCGGATGACTGAGACATGATGATGTTTACGGATTAATTACTAAAAGCGTGATGATGCTAATAAAATGAAACTTTGTACATATACTAAGGAGGTTATTGGCAAATTAATAAAATTTAGTGCGAGTCAATAATAACACTTGAAGATACTTAGGCTCAAAACTTTTCAGCCGCCCCTCGTATCATAGTAGTTTTCAGCTTGATATACTTAGTGGTATATGTGAGTTAAATAATATATGTACGATGTATACGAGTAAATAAACTTAGCGGATAGTAGGTGGATTGACAAAATCTAACATAATAATTGATAGAGCTACCTTTTTTGTAGTGAAAATTTTAAGCTTTTTAAGCAAGTACATTGGACAATTCTTTGAGTGAAGTAGAGATTGAATAAATGCGAACTTTGGAATAATATCGATACAATCTAGGCCCGTCAGCTCATCCCTAAAAAACTCAACCCCCCGCTGCTAAAATAACAGCAAGCGATGTTCAGTTATTGGTCGGGTTGTCCAGATCGTGTTTCCCGTTTGTAACAGAGAGACCGCTTTCCAAATTAATTATGAAGGGTGGTCGCAGGGTTAAACCCTCGGACGTCAGCTGCAGTCCCGATTGTTTCACCGTGTGTTGAAAGGGTATTTTATGTCCCCGTACATTTTGAGCGAGCGGCAAACCGATTTATGAAGATCGGTTATTATTTTGAATACTCAATAATGATGGCATTGTAATGGAAAATAATAATGAAGGTTTGTAATTAAGTAACGGCGAGATGTTATAAAATAGATTGATTGAGTGATTAATTTAATGAATATATTATACGTTAAAACCAAAAAAAATTTAATGAAATGAATATCAAAAACACAAAGCAAGATTAAATCCCGTGTGTGTTAAATGCCCAGGATTTCGGATAATTTGAGCATTACGTATTCAAGTTGATCACGTTATTAATACCTAGTACCTAAGAGTTGGTACACTTTTAATTTATGACTTAATTTTCTAACAAAGATAAATGTTATAGCGAAAAATCGTTTTTATTTCAATATCTTGAGAGGAGAATATTGCATAACGAGTGGCATAGCGACAAAAGGAATAAAAATACCTATAGATACTGCTCCATACATTTGATTACGCCGGACAGTGCGGCTCAAAGGTCGCTCCTCTCGTTTTTATTTCATCTGGCCTTTACTCACATTTTCCCTTCATTTTCACATCAAAGGAACTCAATAAAATTCGTATTACTAGCGCAGTTGCAGTAAAATCATAGAGTATGTTAATAATTATTCTACCTATATATTTCATATTTAATTGTTACAATATTTATTAAAGGAAATCTTTAAAGCAATTTTATGCCTTTATGTATGCATTTTAAAATATCTTTTGCATGTTTTACCTACATTTAAATATTTTTAACTACATCACAGTTTCTGAGAAACTTTTTAAGGTAGGTATTAATTAAAATATCTGTCATTACGACTGTAGCTTTCTCAATAACTCTTCTAATAATAACTGTATTTACGTTTATATGTCTCGCAATAAAACTCTATGCATTATTCAAATATGTAACACAACTTTTCCAGTGCGTTGAGAACGTAGGATTATTTTCAGGCCCATTTACATAAATGCTAATATCTCATCACACTTGTTTGTGTACCGTCTGCCGTTCTGTCTGGCTTCTTTTACTTTCATTTTAATATTACTGTGTATCTCATACACAATTTTGGCAGATTTTCTACTACGTTGAATCGCTGATGACTCAGAATACTTAATGTAGAGTTTATCCCACCAAAAACATTCTGTAAAAAAACTAGCCAAGTCTCGATGGAGCTGCTTGTTTATCTCTAAAAAGTAATGAAATCTAGACAAAGTCGTGCCAAGTCTATGGTTCTTTACTGCGATTTCTTTATTATTATAGTTAATGTTGTGTGACTTGGCCGTTGAAGGGTACAAAACCAGGTGCTCCATGACTCCATGTTGCCAGAACCGCTACCCATTGACGATGGAAAATTGCCACTTGGAAAACGTTGATTGCACACCGTTGGTGCAGAGGATGTCCAACGAGTCCACAATTTCACTTACCTCGGGAGCATCGTTTCAGAGCCTGGAGGTACCGAAGAGGACATCACTTCGCGCATTGCCAAGGCCAGAGCTACCTTCGCACAACTTCGAGCCGTATGGCAGTCACGGAAATTGACCCAAGCAAGATCAAAATATTCGGGTCCAACGTCAAACCAGTTCTGCTCTATGGGCGTGAAACGTGGAAGGTCACTAAAGTTATCTCGCACCAGCTGCAGATCTTCTTCAGCCGCTGTCTTCACCGAATTCTCCAAAATCTTCAAACGACGAACTTTTGGAACGCTGCCACGAATTACCGATCTTTCAGCAGAATAAACGCTGCAAGTGGAACTGGATCGGTCACACTCTCCGAAGGGACCCCGATCACATCCCCAAGCAGGCTCTAGATTGGAACCCCCAGGGAAAATGCAAACGTGGTCGCGCCAAAAAAACATAGCGGCGCACTGTTAAGACTTGAAGCGAGATCAAACACGAAGCTCAAGACCGAATGCGATGGAGGACTGTTGTGGACGCCTTCTGTCCCATATAGGAGACATAAGACATTGAGTCACTAACATTATATGTATAATGTATATGTATGTTTTTTACTCTTTTACGCAACAACTACTTAACAGATTTTGTTGAAACTTTACAATATTGTCGTTTATACATCAAAATAACAAATGGCAAGTTATAATAACATTTATTTTACCATAACTTAAAAAAAAACCTTAGAAAATAAAATATTTTGTTTTATTTTTGATTACTCTGACCCCCAACTTTGATTACCCCGACCATGAAAATTTTGATGTCGCATAACTTTTTATTCCTGCTTGCTACAGATAGGCCAATACAAAAAATATGCTCGTAATAATGTCTATTTTGAAATGTTTTACCTAAACTTACTCTAAATTAAAAAATAAAAAAGGTCGGGGTAATCAACAAAATAATCCAGATCCGGAGAATGACCGAACTACACTTCACACATAAAAAATGTCATAGAAATAAAGTGTTAAATCAACTCTCCTTTTCGTCTTTTCGACACGTGCCTTCTGAAGTGTTGTTTTAATAATCGCTTGGAAATACATGTATTACTTATAACATATTGGGTAATATTCTTTATTAGGGTACAAATTTTACTCTTGAAAACACAAACTTTCACGAATTCTCATTTATTTAATTGGTACCAAGCCTAGTATGTTACAACTTTAACATGGAGCGGACGTCTGCTGTAGGCTTTGACTCGTGACGAGTATGTGGTTACCGAACTGTCACCGTGCACAGAGAGAAATGGGTCTGCTATTTCTGACTCCACTGCGCCTCTGCTTTGATCGATCGATAATGCTCAGTCATATTAGGACGCACAAAGGGCATACGTGATCGACAATTTAATACGATAGTAGTACAGTCGACGTCAAGTAGTTTTTGATACCCAAAGTAGCCAAAAATTTGCAAAACGCCTTTGTTGCATTGGAAAAAGGTTGTGTTGTCAACTTTTTGGCCACTTTGGGTGTTACGAACTAAGGCCTAAAATAATATCAACTCGCAAAATAATTGGCTTTTATGATTTGAGAACAGGCTGAGCTTATTTTGGTCTAATAAAGTGTGATATTAAAAAAAACTAAGATCAACGTCCGTTTTTGCGAGTTGTGTTCAAGCACTGAGTAGGTAAGAATTACATTATTCCTACAATTACCTGCATTTTATTGGCGAAGGCATAGCTACAGACAAACTTCTTTTACATTTGATTGATACTTTTATAGAGTAAAATAAAAATATTTCGTATTTTTTCATTCGAACTTTTTTCACAAGCACCTGCGTTTTGTTAGTGACCGCAAAACATCTTCATTCACAACAAAGCGTTCATTCATGAACCCTATTCAGAGAAACACACAATACACATCAAACACAATCGTAGGATCACTGTATTGAATTGACAATACAATTCAGTGAAATTGTATGAAAACCAATCGTGATTTTTTTTTAAAGTAGGCTATATGGTTTGTGCTTTGCAATGACGAATTCTTGTTCTAGCGCGTCTAGACAATGTTTTAGAATATTAGTTTAGATGATGAATCAAAAAATTGTTTATAACTTCACCTAATTCAACATTAAACATTATAAAAGAGCACAAATTAATACTTATAACTTTAGTAGTAAACTTAGATATTCAGCTAACGGAGAAAATGAAGTTTGTGTGCTAATTACCAATACTTAGTTTAAACTAGGTATTATTGTATTTAGACATAATGTTCAAAAATTCTTCAAATTTTGTTAACGCCCATATTCACAAACATTATTATGAGGTCTCACAGTGCGCGTGGACGCACAGGGTCACACACGAACTAATCACAGAGCTATATTCAACGCTGTGCGTTCGATTTGCTGCTTCACTAAAGCAAGCATCGTTTATGAATACGGGTGTAAAATTAGCTGTGACAAAATTACTGAAAAAATTATTTTTGAAAATAATTACCTACCTAGTTACGCCTAAATAAGAAAATATATTTAGTGGCCATCATAAAAACAATTGCGAGGGTAAATGAAAATAAGAAACGTCTTCGCGATGATTCATTGCGAGTGCCCTCAAATCTCGATACGGCTGACCCTCGTAAACCGGGATTGGATGAGATGCCCAAATTTACTTAGACACGAACTGTGCACAAATTTTCGCACTTTTGTACAGTCGTGAAGAAAATTGTTGTTTGTTTTTGCTTTTTTTATGCATAACAAGGTAATCTCACCTGGTGTTAAGACAAGTGAATTACTGTTTTTCCAGACGCAGAGGGTACACTGCTGCTGACAATGGCGGGATGAAAAGCAGGTAGTCAAGGTGAAATGAAGATTTCGAAAATATTACGGTTATTAGATTAAAATAAATAAAATAGATTTATTGGTAAATACAGTTTATTTTAATCATATACTCGTAGGTAATCCTTGACTATACCTAGCATATTTGTATTAGGTACAGACTATTACACGACTCGAGTTAGAAATAGTTGCAAAAGACACAACGTAGTAAAAACAGTAACTGTTAAATTAGATTTCAGCTTAGATTATTATCGAAATGAAATAAAATAATAATAATAAAACTTATTACAATAAAAACTTAAATAGTTTTAGTTTGAATACTTTCCTTAAACTCTATGCATGTTTTAAAGAAAATGCCGTAGAATTTACCTACACACGCTTTCCTCTCAATAGACGCAGAAATTTAAAATTTCAAATGCTTTATTGCCTTTTTATGTCTTACGTTTCATGTTTCCTCCAAAATTATTATTCATAAAGTGGAAATTTTAATGACAGCGACTTGTGTACGTGACTGTATCTTCAACAGCACATAAGACTGTACATTTTCGTTGAAAAATCGCACGTATTATCAAGACATAAAGTGCCACAATGGTTATCTTGATGTGCCTTCTGTAGTACTCTGGAGAGCAGCAAACAAGCGGATGAATCATAAAACGCACAATAGTTTACGAGCCAAGACTTTTATGTGTATGTAGCACACATTGCTTTTAGAGCCTTTATTGATTGAGCTGAACGGTTCTTCACCTAAAGAAGAAAGTAGTGGAAGTCTACCTATGAAATTGATTTTTTTCTTCAATTTTTTTGACGCAATTTTAGCAATTCAAGTTTCACCTGAAACCTATCATCATCAAAAATAATAATACCCATAAAATATACATTATGAAAATTATTTTATTGAGATATTGAATTTTGTAATAGGCATAAAAATCTGTTCTACTACTACTCTAAGGCCGGGTTGCACCATCTTTCACAAAAACACAACTTTGACAAAAAACACCGGCAAACGGTTAAAGTTAGGTGGACGCAACTCAGCCTAAGTGTTTTGGTAAAGAGTTTGGGCACTGACCCTGCCTTTTTGAATGTATTACATAATTATCTCATTTACGAGTAGTAATAAAATAATAATATAATCTGAGTAACATAATTATTATTCACTTTAACATGCAATAACATTCGTCAAGCTGGAATCCTCACCGTGTATAAATCAGTGAATCTCCTCTTCATAATAATCCCGGTAATGCGTATAAAACGCCTACAAGCAAAGGGTTCCGATAGCTTAATTCCTGTAAAACTGGAGACGTGCTATGAATTCGGATTTGAGCGGGCTTAACGTATACAGGTTGGTTAATCATCACAAAAAACCATCCTATATGTAGCGTATGTACACGTAGTATTTGGATATCCTATATGTACACGTAGTATTTGGATATAATTGGCGCTATCTATACTTACTAATATTATAAAGCTGAAGAGTTTGTTTGCTTGAACGTGCAAATCTCACGAACTTCTGGTCCGATTTGAAAAAATCTTTTTGTGTTGGATAGCCTATTTATCAAGGAAGGCGTATAACATCAGTCAATAGGGGCGTAGCAGTAAAGAAAAATGTTGCAAAAACGGGAAATAGGTTCAAACTAAACTATTTTCACGCGTAAGAAATCGCGGTCACAGCTAGTTAAACAATAGAAATAAAATGTACTCTCCTACTCTGATATGCTGTCAAATGGCAATGCCAGATTTTGTATGGAAGGTGGCGTCTTTTTTTTTTTCGCGCGGCCATCGACCAAACTTTGTTTTTTGATTACAAAATAGTGTTATAAACCAAACTTACTACGGCATGTATACCTCTAAACTCAGTCTGAACTGAGTTACGAGCATTAGAAGTTTAATGATTTTCATACTAGATTTGCTTTTTGCGCGCAAGATTTGTAAGAAATTGCAACAAAATATTGCGCTATTTTTTATTGCGCTGATTCTGCTGCATACTGATGTCTGGAGCCTTTAATGGATGGTATTTTTTGTTTACACATACAATGTCATTATTTTGTTGCAATTTCTTACAAAACTTGCGCGCAAACAGCAAATCTAGTATGAAAATCATCAAACTTCTGATGCTCGTAACTCAGTTCAGACTGAGTTTAGAGGTATACATGAAGTAGTAAGTTTGGTTTATTACACTATTTTGTAATCAAAAAACAAGGTTTGGTTGATGGCCGCGCGAAAAAAAAAGACGCCAATTTCTGGCATTGTCTTTTATTGTACTTTAGGGAAAATACGATCCCATATGTCTTAGTCCTGTTTACTATACTTTTTAAGTACGTTTTATAAAGGCACAATGCGCCAGATGTAAATTAAATAACTTTACATTTGTATAACGTAGCTACGAAATCCGTAGCAGTGTGTAGCGTTCGTAGAATTTTAAATAAAGCATTTGAAGTGTTGAAGACGGTGCCTTTTTGTATTGAGGGCTCTTGCTCATTCACTTTGAGACCCGAGTTTGGGTGTAGATTGTAGCTTGAGTATTATTTTATAATACAAGCTCAAAATGAAGGTCTAAGAATAAAAATGTTCTCTGAGGTAGACAAACAACAAATTGAATATCTGAAACTAAAGGACATCAATATAATGCTGTGTAGGTTACTTGGTAGGTAGGTGTTTGATGTAGGTAATGTTTATTATACGCTTTATTGAACTTGCATTGAATTAAAATTTCATCACAGGAATGAAAATGTTGCCAGGCCATTTATTTTGATGTTGGAATTACAAAAATTACTTATCATCTGTAATCTAAAGTAAGATTTATAAATAATTCACCAACCTCCGCTTATGATTTCTCTGTAAATAACAGAGGAAGCAATTAGTCTGCTGCTTTAATTTATAGCATATTTCTACATTGCAGTGTGAGAAATGATATCATCACTTCTGATTTAAATCCGCTGACGTCATTTTACATCTTCCAGAAATCTGAGAAAAAAGGTCTCAGAAATGTACAGTTTTCCTTTTACGCTGAAGAAAAGTTGATTTTGCAAGTCCTGAATGAGATTGAGCCTACTTTTCCCAGAAACCATCCTTTGACTAAGCGAAAATTTTAATAAAAACATGTCCAATATCCTCCAGAAAACGAAAACACGGCGTCAAGCTGACTAATGCAAGAAGCAATAAGAGCAAAACATATTTTTTACGAAATTCGGTACGTGTATGGCTACACTGATAGATCCCTGTCGTGTCACTTTTTAGTCTATAAGTACAACATAGAGCCGCGGTTTGATACAAGCGACGCGTGATATACAAGGGTACCATCATCCCAAAGACTACTATTGCATCATCCATTGCATGATACTAAGGTTGAGTTGTACCTACCATCTAACTTGTTTTTCGTATAGTTTGACAGATTTTTGACGTTTGTTAAAATTAAATTAAGATGATGCCCAGCCTAAAGATGTAAACTTTTTCTTCTATCGTTAGGACTTTAAATAACTTTTCTGTTGCGTTAAAACTGGATGCTGTAATTGGAAAAGCTTCATAATTTTCAGCGCATCACTGTTCTACATATTATTATTATTAAAAAAACATAGTATTTTGGAGTCCATCTTTATTGAAGAATAAAACATGTGGTTTAAGATCTTTATTTCTCACATGTCAAAACTGTAAATGAAAAGTATACTCTTAATGAGAAAAATATCATAACATTATGGCATTAATTGATGTACTGCACTGCACTGTATTGCACTTTTTTCAGGATACAAATACATTGACTTAGCAACAAAGGCACTAAAAATATGTGCGTGCACATTAAATAATGGTATCACAATTTACTCTCCTAGTACCTATTGATATACGCTAATAATAACTAAATGTGCCCGCGCTAAGCTCGCTATCGCTCCAGCCCCGTCTCTACACATAGACGCCATAATGAAATGCTGGTGCGCCCCTCGCCTACGCCGGCGGAATACTGATGCAACTGCAAATTTGAGAATGCCTCCATGGCACCATGGCTGTCACCGAAAAAGTCAACGCAACTGACAAATACGTTTGCTATAATCTTACAGGCGTTGATATTCATCATTCATGCTGCCATGCCAAGGAGTTAAAAGGTTTTGAATCATAAAAATCGAAGTTACATTATTTTAGTCTTTGAATACACATTTTTCGTTCGTTCGTTTCAGCCAAATGACGTCCATTGCTGGACAAAGGCCTCCCCAAGGATTTCCATAACGATCGGTCCTGCGTGCCCGCATCCAGGTACTTCCCGCGAAAATAAAAAAAATCCCTAAAATAAGCTGACAAAATGACTTAACATAAATAAATAAAAAATCCAATCACTTCAAGGCCAAGTCAGATCATAATCATTTAATTTATCATCGACAATATTGGAAGTGTTAAAAATAAGTTGTTTCATAATTTGCGATACAAAACTGAAATTGTTCGCGATGTTTAATTAAATTAGAGTGAGATTTAAGCCGGGTTCGATTACATCGCGAGAATTTAAAGATTTACGAGCGATTCTAAGCATTAATTAATTTCATATCTGTGTGCCTACCATGAGTTTACGTTAGGTGTGCTCGCTAGCGACTGCGTAAAAAAATGACATTTAAATGTATGACATATTGTGCAGCGCCCCTAGCGGCTACTTTCAAGAAATAAAATCTTCATAGAATCTTTTGACGTATTCGCTAGCGAGCTCACCTAACGTAAACTCATGGTAGGCACACTGTACGCGTAATTGGAGTTACGAGTTGCTCTTTCGTTCGTATTTCGATTTTGGGATAACCCGAGTTTCGCCCGAACATTTTTAGGGCGAACTTTTATCAAAGTTCGATTCTGGAAACCGTTAGATACTTCGAATATTTCGGATTTAACAGATGTCGAGGATTGGGATCAAAATTGAAAATCGTTGGACGCAGGGTTAGCACAGCTCAACTATTAATAGTAAATAAATTTTAGTGGATCACAATGTATTGAATCTTTCATGTTTTATAGGATATTTAACCCCTAAAATAAATACTGATCCATTAGATATCTACCACTACAGGTGGTAAATGAGTAATAGATCTGTTTTTGGCAATTTTTACATTACTATAAGATCAATAGATTGCTACTTCCAAGGAATAAGAATATTATAACATAAAAATTATTTCTCTGGTAGGTTCTAATACTATTTGAAATAAATAATAACCCATAAATAACTAAGGATTGGTCGGTCAGTATTTACTGTAGGATTGGTGTCACTACGTCAACCCACGTCATACTGGCGTTTTATTATGGCGGTATTGTAACCCTCTTTGCAAGAAATGTGGGCATGAGAGTTGGCTTATACCGTTACTTTTTGGTAAGATTTATTATGAAAAGGGACACGATTTTAATGATTTGTTAGGAATCTTCTATTGGAGATATCTATGGCCAACCTTTTTTTTAAGCTGAGTTGTTTAGGATAATTGTATGATTTTGTAAGTATCTGTAATGTGTTTATTTAATTTAGGCGTGCTGTGCATATTTAAAAAAAAAATGAATTTAGGCTAATGGACGAATTCAATATTATGCCCATGCTTAAAATAATGTCATTGTTTTATCGTTTCAAAATCAGTCCCAGAAACTCCCTCCGAAATGATTCTTTACTCAGTCAGACGCCTCAATGACAGACCTAAGACGATTCTTACAAACACTTAATTAAAGTGGTTATGAAGTCAGTTTTTATTAAATTTCCTTCCACATCTAGTCTTTGAGGCTGAGTCATGGTCACATGCCTCCCCTGATAATGCGAGTGGAGGACAGAGTGATGACGCATTGATGATTAATCGGGAACAATAAGCGTTAAATTTTTCCCGGTTTGGGAGTTGTTTTCGAGGAAGAAAGGCTCTTCCACGAAACGAACGAAGAAAAACGAAAGCTAGAAACAGAATTAATAGGACGTGAATAATTTGTACTTAATGTTGCCTTGTGAATTTGTACAAACCATAAACCATTAGTATTATAAACATTTTGTGTACTCACTTAAATCTATAGTAAATCTTTATTGTGTCATATTATGATCGGGTTGCTAGCATCAGTATTACTCTTTGACTTCATAAGGATTTCACTTCTACAACTCAGTCTTACAACGGTGTTGCGATACTAAAACTTCTTTAATGCCTTTTAAAAACCTTTACAGGCCAATTTTCTTTATACATTTTTAACACCTAAAACTTCGCGCGGGCGTCCGGTTTTTTAAAGTTTCCGAGCGAACGTTTAACTTGTAGTTCGGAGCCGTCTCCGTTGCACTTGAAGTAGTTAGCAGTCATCGAGTCTGCTGTGTTTTTTTGGGGTTCCGCAAAAGTTTTGTTAAAAGGGAACCCTTAAAATACACTCTTATA
Source organism: Ostrinia furnacalis (assembly GCF_004193835.3). Classification (NCBI taxonomy): domain Eukaryota; kingdom Metazoa; phylum Arthropoda; class Insecta; order Lepidoptera; family Crambidae; genus Ostrinia; species Ostrinia furnacalis. The sequence goes on along the minus strand of NW_021130689.1, from coordinate 207,418 downwards.
CAGATCTACCATTTTACCAAAACTCTCAACTGTACGGCAGAATTTTTCTGTACATTGGTTTTCCCCAGGAAAATCCTGGAGCCGGTACTTATTAGCCACCGACAGTTGAGAGGTTCAATGCTAGTTAAATAGAAAGTAACTACATAGTTTGATGACCTAGAAGTACGAGTAGGTCGTATTGAGTAAAAGTAAGTGATATAAAATTTCATCGACTTAGGTGGTTATTATATAGATGATCTTTAAAGGAAAATTTATCTTAAATGGAATTAATTTTCCTTTTATAGTAATGCGATGAAAATTAACGGGAAAAGCGAGTGTAACTCGCGCTTGGCAGGTTTTTTCCGACATCTTAAATATTCTTGGTGCACGTAAGCTCGCTTCGCCTGAATACCGAGATAAGTATAGCAATGTTTAGTGTTGCCAACACGTTGTTGCAGGCATTATATTGTTTATACAGGGTTCCTGGTTCGAAGTTTCTTTAGAGGAGGTAGGTACCTAATAAGGACGGGGAAATAATGCAAGAAAATATTTGTGGACATTTTTGACAAAAGCAATTTTGGACACGTCAGAAAAATAACGTTCGGGGCATTTTCAAAAGCAATTTCAGACACATTACAAAAAATCTGAGTATTGTTGACTGTATATAAAGCTCACTCATTTCAAAACCAATATTATGTCTACAAAAATGGTAAGTCTGATGTGACGGCGACTGTAGGTACTAGAGTCGATACGAAATCGATACTACGTACGTAAATTCTCTTATTATAATTTTCATTTCTTTTTCTTTATTATAATTTTCATCTATAACTGATGGAAACACGTGTGATTATAGTTTGTTAACTACAGTCACATGTATGTGTGTGCTACACATCACATCAAATTTGTCTGCATGTAAAACTAGAGTTGAGTGCATTGGGTGACGCGTCCAAAAACGTATGAAACCATTGATATGGCTCCACAGTAATGGAACTCGACAGGCTTCACCGATGGTTTTTGTGGCGCCTTTGATCTAACTCAAATCCAGCCGAATTCCAAATGAATTCCATTTTTACTATTTATAGCCAGACTGACAGAATATGATATCTAGTGGAATTGTATTTCAGTTTCAATTTTGATACAGTGTGCCTACCATGAGTTTACGTTAGGTGTGCTCGCTAGCGACTGCGTAAAAAAATGACATTTAAATGTATGACATATTGTGCAGCGCCCCTAGCGGCTACTTTCAAGAAATAAAATCTTCATAAAATTTTTTGACGTATTCGCTAGCGAGCTCACCTAACGTAAACTCATGGTAGGCACACAGAACGCGTCAAATAGTTCGTGACACCCAAGGTAGCTAAAAAGTTGACAACCCAACCTTATTTCAATGAGGGCTATCGTTTTTATACTCAACAGTTGGCACCCCTGGCGATTGACAGGACCTTATTCTACAGTGGCGCCAACTGGTGAGCGCTAAAACGATAGCCCTCATTGCAATAAAGACGTGTCGCGAACTTTTGCCTACTTTGGGTGTCACAAACTATTAGTGTGATTGAATTTCATAATCCCCATTTTCATTTTTCTGGGTGTTTTCGGATAGGTTACCTGCCCTATTTTTCTGTTTAAGTAATTTGTAAGTCAAAATACCAATTTTACAAACTTTCATGAACACCTTTTTTCTGGGAGTTTTGTGAAGTTTTGAGACAGTTTTCTTATAAGTAAATGGATTTATTTTATGTGTGATTATCATAATACAGCATACAAAGCGGATGATTGAACACATAAGTAGGTAGGTATAACCTAAGTATGAGCCTTGCATTAGATACGAAAATGATATAATTGAACGTAAGTAGGTACTTTAAAAACTTAGTTGGCAGTTTTTCTGTTCCAAATCTTAAAAATTCCAGGCACCTTAGAATCTAGAAATAAGAAATTTACATTACCTGCAGAGTAACAAATTTTAAAAGCAATCGCGCGTATCCAATTTCTTAGAGAGTATTTATTTGCTCGATTTTCGTTCGACGTTTTATAGCAGAGACGTGATGCAATCCAATGCTTTAATATAAATAACATAAAGGCCGAAATACCTCGCTGCTTGTGATTATAAGTAAATATTATACATTAAACAACCCTTTTTTCTTTTTAATACAGATATTAATTTAATACAGATACAGGTAAAATAGCAGTAATTACCGCTTTTACCTTCCTTAGAAAATAGATGATGTGAACTTTTCATCATATTACTTTGGTTGACATGTTATATCATAGTTCACATAAACTAAAATTGGCTTTTGATTTGTCATGTCAAAGGAAAACTTGTTATTAGGTATACATATTATTTTGTAATTAAGTAGATATTTTCTGAATGTTCAATGTACGTACATGTCCTTTTCTTGATATAAGTATGACAAACTGACTGATCGATTTTAGTTCATAACGACTTTTCCAAAGCGCCTAACACAAAACAGACCCTGCACCAATGCAAGATTTGTGAGTATTACCGAAGCACAATAACTGCATAAGGAATATTTATTATTATATCGCAAACGAGACTTTTATAGGGCGCATGATTTAGAGGCAAACGATTCGGTTTCGGGACGTCCCGCCATTTCCGATTTTCCGCTCGGATTCATTTTTCCGGTCTTATTTCATTTTCGGAATGCGCGCTCGCGCTAAAATATGTTTTGGGGGTTTAAAATCGGCGTTCGCGCCTAAATTTGAATTTAGAACCGTGATAAATCTTGACGTTATTGCGATAGGCTTGATAAAGGTCAGGCTCTTACGTTATTAGTAATCGTAACGTTAGTGGTATTGTAGCAATACATAATTACAAATAAGAACCAACGTAGCTTACTACGTTAAAAATGCCAGTCACTTTGCATTACATTTAAAGCATAACTTTTTTCTGATCACTTCGCTATGATATTTTATACAATTATTTAGAAAATAAGCTAAATCTTTTATGTAAATAATCCGTCTTCTTTCCTATTGATTTAACAACAACATTTGCGCATCACGAAAGTATTATAAAACAGTTGAAACAAAAAATATTGATGGTTTGTTCTCGTTGTTACATAATACGCGGGTAAATTTTGTTCGCAAAAGGAATAAAACATCACAGCATCAATTTGAACTGCAAAGTAGTAGCAACAATTCCCGGGACAAATAAAAAACAAACGCAAACAACAGAAGTGGCGTTACCTCAAACGATCCCTTTGATATGAATTCTTTATCTAACCAAGTTTATTGTATTGGTTCTCAAACTGAATGGTAGCTTCCCCTCTTTCGGGGTTTAGGTGAACTCTAACTAAAAGAAATAATAACACCCAAAAGTATAATTTAATGAAGTAACAGAATGACGATATTTAGAAAAGATAAAAAACACAATTTTATGTAATTTTGAAATCTTGTTTCCCGTGGCGTAACAATGATTATAGTGATCATTGGTTTTTTTATTTACAAATGTCTTAGTCATTTCCTAATTTAAAACATAATTTAGTTAGATATACTTCTTAAAAGGTTTAAGCAGCAACAATTAAAACAGTTGGTGCTGGATTTTTGTATTTGGAGGTAAAGATCGCCCAAGACAAAAAGTTTGGGAACAACTGGTGTTTGAATAACATGCTCTGGCGCTGTAAACCCGGCTTTACTGGTCCCTAACCAGTCATTTTCGGGAGTCAGGGATCAGCATAAAATAAAATTGAAGTAAAGTAAGGCAGGCGGTGCATTCGGAACGACAGATTTTATTATCATATCGCTGAGGTGTGCGGTGGTCCTTACGATTTACTGGCACATAAAGATAAAGTTTCGATATTTTTCACCTGTAAGAGCTTGTTATGTTTACTACATTTGATTGAATATTATATTGAAAGACAATTAATGGTCTATATAAACAAATACTTTCGTCATAGATGGAAAACTTTTTCAGATTCGGAGGTAAGAAGAACTGATCTGATTGTGCCATACTAAAATAGATGCCACCAATTGACACACATGTAATGCAACCTACAAAATGGTAGAACTAAAATAAGATGTTGTGCCTTAAATAATAAGAAAAACGGTATTAATATAATCAACACCGTGATAAAAATATTTTCCCTGTGAGATACTAAACCATTCTTACATTTCATCGATCATTCAAAGTGATTTCCATCGGCATCAAACATTATAAAAGGAATTACAGATTGGAGATTTATTCAGTCATTGTTAAAAAATATGTTTTATTTCTCTCTCAATCAATGAGCCTATTTGGGATTCCGCGAATTTTGTTATGCGTAACTTTATCAAAACGCCGCTTCTCCAATGCTCTTAGATTTTTATTTAAATAATTAAGTTTTCCGTGAAAAATAATATTTTGCGTTCGCAAGATATCTTTGTGGGATCCACAAGATAAATCTTTTGAAAAAAAAAAAAATTAAATCGTTACTTATTTTAAGACTTTTCAATTAAGTAAGCTTCTAAACTACCTATGTAATTAAATTGAGAAATTCTAGAAGTCTAGACTAGACTTCTAGAAGGCTTTCAACGTTAACGATAAACAATCTCAATAAGATGATTATCGTCCCAATAATTGAGCCACAAACACAGGTACTACCCTCGGTCTGACGGACATGGTTATGACGTCACATAACAATCCCGTCGCACACGATGCCCCAGCCGCACCCTGGCGGTGAATAAAAGAAACAATGTCGGTAACATCACCAGGTGTCCCGCTGGGAGGTCGTTCACCCCGGCTTTATTAGGGCTGTGATGAAGGCTAGTTTTATTACTGATGCTGTTTGGATGTGGTGAAATGTGGCAATTTCCTGTTACGTTTAGTATCGATCCTACTATAATAATGTGAATGTTTGTTACTCTTTCACGCAAAAAGTACTGAACAGATTTTAATGAAACGTTACAGTATTATTGTTTACGTCAGAATTTTCAGTGTAGCGATCGGAGACAAACAGGATTTCATCCAGGCGAAGCTGCGGGCAAGAGACGATTTCCTTCTCTCGTTCCTACGAGTACTGCTGCAACTCCTGAGTAGCCAAGATCTACAGCTTGAACGCCAATAAAAATCCAATCAGTGATGGTCAAGTTGGTAGTAAAAAAAAGCTCTGGTTAACCAACTTTGCCTAACATTTTTGCGCAAAAATTTTTTGGCGCTCACTGGGCGTAATTATCGGACGTCACACGAGATTGACAGCCTGCTTTTATTCTTTAGTTAACAGGCCTGGATCACAATTCATTCATTCAATTCATTGTAAATAATTAAAATACAACTTGGAAGGCTTATTGATTTAGGATTTTAACTCAGTGATAGTATTTTTAATATATCTAACTAACTAAGTATATTAGCCAAAGCTGTGTGTACCTGTTATTGGCATGCATACACACTAAACTTCTATATGTAAGATTTTCATGTAATTACTTTGTATGTAATGTTGTTGGTATACCGTAATAAATAAATAAATAAATAAATATCTTTGCTTGGAAAATTTGTAAGTGAGGAAAATGTAAGGGCTTTTACGTTTAAAATGGCAAATTGAACATCCACCACTCAGGCCACAAGATTTATCCACTTCTAGAAAAACTCCAACTACTTAACTTTCAAGGAACAAAAAGTGAAAGAACTTTGTATAATTTGCAAACTTAAACGTGCAGAGTAATAAGTTATGCATGGCGCTTCTGAAAATAGGCTAGTATTTTTCAAATTGTATAAATGTTTGGATATGAAATTTTTTGAATCATTAGCGGCAACCATAATTTTTCTAACATAAGTTTTCTTGTCCCTAAAAAAATATTAAATTAACGTTCAAGAAATTTCATAATCACTATCACTGCCTAGTATTGACTACAGTACTTACGGATGCTCGTACTTATTATTCATAGCTATAAAATTATTCAATAGTGATCTGATAATTATTTAATTCTTCTTCCTTTGTTTTTTTTTTTATTTAATAATCACAAAATACATAGATAAACTTAAGAAAACATATTCCAGCTAAGAGTGAAACTGAAACTCCAGACGCATTTTGCAGAAAGTCCGTCAAAATAGTGGACATAATCTGCCCAATAACACTTCCTATTTATAACATAAAAACAAAAGTAGGAAAACAGCACATCAGAGTAATCATTTTCGTTGGAAAATCGCACTTATTCCAGCTGCATAAGATGCAAGTGTTTTCAAAGGAGCCTGTCCCAAGAGACGCGGGACGGTGACCGTCAGAGGCCCTGTATACATTCTTTATTCCCAAACTCAGTACCCGCATCGCCTTTATACTCCCTTTAAGATGTAGTAAAGTGAAAAAGATTGTTATTTTGTTTTAGAACATAAAACGTAGAATTATACTTGACCCACGTAAGTTATAGGTTTCATGAGGAAAAACAAAAGAAAAACATTATTTATAATGAAAACGCCTTTTCATGATAAAATGCTCATAAAATGTTGATATCATTTGATTGTTTACTTTATAAGCTACTTTTGAAGTATTTAGCGAATTTGGCAAAACTAGCTAGTAGCTTAGGTTACCTATTCTTTTTACTGTTTCAAGAAAAAGAAATAGATTTTTCATTTCGCAAGCATTTGGTAGGTACTAAATGTTCGAATAAAGATGCTTTAAAAAGTAGGTATTAAGTACAAATTCATATCAAAAACTTTACTGAGGGACTAAGTTTTAAATTCCAATTTCATTTGAAAATTGTCGAAGGACAAAAGTTTTAACGACTTCAATGGGTCACGATTCATTGTGGCCAAAAATAGAACATTGTGGCAAGTTTGAGTTGATCCAATCCCACAAGTACTTAGAATTACAACTTTTGAATTTAACGTGAAGTTTTCACTGTTTATTTAGGGTTTTAAAGGACAATATCAGTAAAAGCATGGCTTTGATATGGAATTTTTGGTTACCTTACCAGTAAATTGATGTAAAGGACTTTCCTCCTATAAGCAAAATATTAAAATGTTCCATATATCCACTAAAACGAATCCATAAAATAGGAGATGGGCATGTGAAAACTATTCGCCACTTCCCGACGGCTAGGAATAGTGATGGATAGAAAAAGTTTTTACATTTTTAAAATGAATATGCCCGGATTTCTCTTCTATTTTAAAAAGTTAAACCTTGTATTAATTGAATAGGTAAAACTTTTCTTCTCGTATAAAGAGCTTTTGAGAATCATGGTAAATGCAGCCATAAAAAAAGCGCATAAAGCTACCACAAAGTCGTCAATGTCTTCACTTATTACACTTATTATTTCCATTTTCTAGGCAAAGTAGCGAGGACTAAAAAATATTAAGCCATCACTTTGAATCAGATTCGTTTTTAGTGCTAAAATATTCAATAGTGAACTATTACTAGGTACTGTACATCAAACATTATGCAGCTCGAATTATATGACCTTGAGTAACCCTGCAGAGTTCCCAAATACGGTCACAGTCCTTCCTCAACAACTAATGGGAAACGTCTTATCTTTAGAATTAATAGGTCTAATGGCACTTGGCAAATATAAAGTTCGCTACATTATGACATAGAGGACAAATTGCCGACAGTCGCGGAGCGCGATAGCTAGTTGACAAGTTTCGCTCCGCCTTCAAGGGGTTACAAAGAATATTATGATATTTGTTTGGACATGGTAATTTTATGAAAAAATATTCACTGGTGGCTTGTATACCTTACCTCCCGCACAAATCATAACTGTGTCTACTCTTGCGCAGCCTTTTAGGAATTTTATACATACAAATATCACAGCAAATACCATTGCCCATTGGCAATAATACTAAGGCTGGGTTGTAACATCTTACTTAAACTGTAACTAATGTCAAAAGTCTGTCAAACTTCATACAAAAAACACTGGTTATTGTTAAAGTTACTTTTAAAGTAAGGTAGTTCAACTCAGCCTAAGTCCTACATAGAACGTCAGTATCACTCATCTGTTGGTAGGAAGCGCTAAAATGGTAGTCAAAATTACTTTTGAAGTCCATTGATAAAAAAAATCCACAAACCTGGAAAAGATAAACTAACGATTAAGTAAATAACTCAAGGAAGCAATAAATTATTTATTTATAATGGAGTTCTTTTTTCAATAACAGTGAAGATATTTTTAATAAATTGCCAGCTCTCTTAATTCGCAGCTCCAAGGCGGTTCCGCGTACTCTTCAAACTTTAGTGGCATAAAATATTTCATTCTCAGTGAGTTTAGGAACGATAAACGGGACATTGAGAGAGTTAATGCTTTGTGCCTCTTGATATTATTAGTACCTACTTACTTAGGAATTTATAATAGAGCTACGAGTACTTAACTAATTAAGTACGAGTAGGTAGGTACCTAGAGTAGGTCCTCTAGTTTGGAATGTTTTAGAATTCAAGTAGGATTATTGTGTTGGAAACATTGTTATGAACTGAGATAGGTCAAGGACTGAAGTAAACAGAACACGAAGTAAAATTACTTCTATCAAGGTCAAATTGTTTATAAGTTAATTTGATTGAGCTAATCTTTAAAGGTGGCCAGTCACTAGGTCCCTGGATGTGTAACACCCACAACTGTTCACAAGCGAGCACTAAATCAGTGATTGAGTCGGTAAGCAAAAATATCAGTGTAGGTAGGCACGTCCCGATTCAATTTGTAGCACTGCAGCAGTGAGTGCGGAAAACCGAGAAATATGTAATTCTGTTTACTTTTGCAGAACGATATAAAAGCGAATTCTTCTTAGTCAGTGTGTCAAGACGTATGCTTAATAGTTAGTGTGTCAAGTATACGAATAGTCAAAGTATAGTCAACAGTACATCAGATTACACATTTTTATCGTAAAATAGTATCTATAACTATTTAAGATGCCACAGTACTTAGCTTGATGTTCTGTCGTCTGTAGTACTTACATACCTATGATACGATGCGAACTAATAAGCTTTAAAACTTATAACAAAACTATGCCTACTAACTTTTCCTAAATGGATTTATCAGTTGATTCATGAAAGCTTTAAGTACAAACAAACAAAAGATTCAGATTTACCAACAGGTTTGAACTAACAAACTCTGTTACATTTCTCCGCCAAAACCGGAGTGCACCTTAGCTCTGCTAATGTGGGTTGCGGTTTGTCTTAGAAAGACCGCATTCCCGGGAAATGCAGTATGTATAATGTATAGGGATAAAATGCAGTCGGGTTTCCTTTGCATTGAAATGTTTTGAGTCGGATGACTGCTCCTGAAGTTTTCTTGCTATAAATATGAAGATTGAAGCTCTTTGACAGTGAAACTAAAGCCTTTTTGCAAAAAGAATGAATAATTATAAATATTTATGTATAATGCTTGTCTTTAAGTTTACTTTTACGCGGAGTTATCTTGAAAAATAATGATTATACATAAACAATGAGAAATTAAATTATTTGTAAAAAATATTTACAAGAAAAACCTAGTTATCTACTGACTTCCAAATTATTCTAAAATGAAACGTAAAAACGTTAATACGGCTATGCTAGCTAATTGGCAATTCCTCATTAAGTATTCGATCATCAATAATTTCATGGACTCCTAAAAGCAAACTGTAAAAATGGGTCAGGAAAAATCTGTCCCACAAAAAATAACAAGACAATACTTTTACCGACTCTCGTTTGTTTATTCAGGATAATTCAATATTGCCGAACGTCATTTATCAAATGAATCACTACGATCAAAGTCACTTATCAATTTGGTAATGAATTTTGGCTCATGGCGACTGGGTTGCCATGGATAATTAATTAATTGACAATGCAGGGGAGGTTGGGGTCAGTCGGGCGACCGTGACGAATCGGGGCATTGGCGAGACGAGGTTGACCCCCGTTAACCAGGAAATTGAGGGGTCAATTTGCAGAGAAGTTTTGCGTGTGCAATTTATGGGAATTCAATATTTTGTCAGTGAATTCGGTCCAAGTGGACGCAACGCACGGCGCGGCGCAAGTTTTGGGATGGTGTAATTGTGAAATTGATCATAGTATTTTTTATCAGGAAAGCTATGTATATTACTCAGCATATTCAAGAATTCTCACTTTTCAATTCCACTACATACATAGATGCTTATTTTCGTCAATATCATTAACATAAAGTTTCAAAAACTTATTTACTTATTACATTAATTCTAGAGTTCGCAAAAGTGTAAAACCATTAACCATCCGCACCGTAAACTGCGACCCCAAAGCATTTCCGAGAAAGTTTCGAGATTATCTCTGGCGAAAAGCACGATAAATAAACTTAATAAACGCACAACATAAACGAAATTAATGTAAGAATAATATTTTCTTTTATCACGGTTTGGTTTAAGGCGCTTGCACACTTTTGCAACAAAAACACTCATGCAGGTAACAATAAATATAGAGATTTGAAATAACGCTGTTATTATTGCCAGTAAATATTAATTAATTAGGAATTTTACTTACTTTTTGTTGGTGAAAAAAAAAACAATTAAGATTACTTATAAAGTAGTACTTACCTATGTTGGTGGTGGTTGGTGTTTCATCTCTGCTTTCGAGCCAAAACTTACTAAATTATGATGATACCTACTAATTAATTATTTACACTGTGATTAATATTTCCCCTACTTATTCTCTTCTATTTTAACATGACATCAATAAAATCATTTTTTGTGTAAGTCACGACACACTACTGCACCAAACTTTGAATAAACCATCTTCTCTATGCAAGCACCCTTAGATGAAAATTTCTCGGGGAGACGATATCTGAGCGTAACAAATCATACCATTGTCCTATAAGAGCCCCGCCGCGAGTTTTCCACTCCATAAAATTAAATATTGCCTCGGAAAAAGAATAATTTTTATCACGAGCATTTAATTTCGCCTCTCTGTCTCTCGACTATTGTTGTTTCACATTTAATATGCATTACGAGATTGCGTAGGATTGTTGAGAATCGAATTTGCAAATATCTTTCGCGAAGAAAAGAGCTATTTTAATGGATTACTTTACCCATTTAAGCAAATGCTGATATAATTCATTTTTGAAAATCATTAATCCATTATGTTCCTTTATACCTACAGATGACGGAATATGAAGCTTAACGCCTTGGAATCTGATAAAGTCGTACTTTTATATTATTTATTACGGTTTACAAATAAAAATGTACACGTATGAGTACGAGTATGTATGTGTAATCTGATGGGATGCATACCTACAGTCTTACTGCCTGCTACTGATGTAGGCAGCAGTAGGATAGGACCGTGTAAATGTTTATAACGCCTGCTATTTTTACACGAGCACGCAGTCTCATATGAGTGAATTGTTGGGTGTAAATTACAAAATGGGTCGGCCGACTCTTTTATTTGGTTATCGACTTAACTCTATTTGTTTTTATTACACCAGTTGTAACGTAATCTTGATTAAATTAAAAGTCATTCTTTAGGGGAAAGAGACACCCTTTTAATAATACTTTATTACGAATTCTACACTAGTTTTGGTGTAGTGTAGGCGTCTCAGACGGTATCGTAGTTAATGGGGTAAGTTCAATAGTAAACAAACTCTCACTTTACCTTCCGACAATCTCCATTATGTTACATTACAAGCTCACCTTCTGGTAATGCACCCTGCAGACCTCCCCTGGTTCTGAGTAGGGCTGTCAACAAAATAATGTCAGGCACTATTTTTGTTGTGGTAAAACCTACACTGATAAAATACATTTTAAGGATAAATACACCTGGATTAGTGGTTCAAGTACCTGACTAATAAATGAAAATGAAAATAAAAGGTTCAAAAGATCATGGGTTCGATATTCGCACATTACCAAAAAATTATTATCTGCATTGACTTATCTATTTGTGTATTTTAACTTTTAACATTAAATGGTGTTTGATGTAATTTATAGCACAAATGTTAATGTGAAAAAAGTAGGTAGGTAAGTTAGTACCTAAGAAGGTCCTAGTAAGCGTTTACAAAAACAAACAAGAAAGGCAATGGATGTGGAAAAAACAAAAAATGGAGCAAAGAAAGATACAATTTAAGATCAAGCAACTTCCCTAACGTTTAAAACGGCAGCCCTAGGTAGGACCCTTCGTAATAAAGACCCCGGGCCCAGCTGTGCGCCCGAGCCGTGAGTGTGCGGGCTCGTTTAGCCCAGAACTGTGCACTTGGTGTGAACTGCCCGCGTCTGGGCTCCATATTTCATACCGCGGTCAAGGTGGACAGTGGCCGTACTGTACATTATATTAATGAGGCCCAAAGTTATGAGGACAGTGGACTCTATATTATGTGAATTAGGGTCTTTTAAAAAGTTCTGTTTATATTTGCCTGCCTGTGCTAGAGACTTTTTGCTATAGGGGAGACCAAAGGAAAGTTGTGACCTCAGATCGTCGGTAGATTTTTGAAAATCTATTAACTATCAGCGAGCTTGCTACAGTGCGTATATGTTAGACTTGAACTAAAAAAAGGGCGCTCTTAGGAGCTTGCTAGTAGTTAATAAGTTAAAAAAAATCGACAATGTCACAACTCTCCTCTGTCTCAACTCTCATAGCTGTCTCAACTCTCCTAGGTCTCCCCTAACTAGTCCTTTTATACGCTCGGTGCAGCTTCTATAGCAGCGACTTTCCATCTAATCTTATCTGGGTAGGTACGTACTTTGGAACCTGCCGCTGAAACCATAGTTATTGCCAGCAGGTGCGTACGGCAACAAAGGCGTAACTGTGGGCAATTTATAACTCAGTGTTTCAATTCGCTGAAGTCAACGACAGCACAACAAGTTTAACGCTGTGACATTCTACAATAGTTTCAATAAATGCTATTTGCAACAAAATGTTTTGTTGTCGCTGTATGTACGTACCTGTCTGTGTCATTTTTCTTTTTAACTAACCACACAAAAAACACGAAGCGTTATCTAAAACAAATGAAAGCCGGCTATTTGATATTTTATCCTGTCTGTCATCACTTGCAAAGCCCGTAGTTTTGGCGGTAAAACCATTCCATTGCGCCGATACGCGAAACTAACAATCCTAACTTTTCAACTGTGACACAGTTAAACTAGATTCTAGTAGCGGATGCCAGTTAAACTGTCAGTAGTGGTATCATGCGCGCATCGACCCAAATGAAACATAGTTTCAGCCATTTTGGTACAGCTCGAGTTGTTAGCGCGCTAACTATGAGCCTGAGTGACAGATTTAAAGCTTACCTACCTGTTATCTAAAATAGGATGCATTTTATAAATATTCGCTCTGAATAATATTTAGGGGGATGATGAAGCAATCTGTTTGTTTCAATTCACCGCACCGCAGATAATATCCAATTGCGTATTTTTACAGTTAAAAGAGGGAGAGGAGTGTAATTAGCGCTTGATTAACATTGCGATTAAGATAACAGCTTTTTTAATGTAATTTTTTGTCAAAATATCTATATTTCATGAGCTTTTCATAATTGGTTTTAAACACAAGAAACGTAAAAACTTTTGTAACTATTTCTTAATGTAAGTCCCTATTTGTTGGCACAGAGATGTAAGAGAAAATAAAAAACTTCGCTTTTCAAACCACGAAAATCCGTGCGAGTTAAAATTATTTCCTCGTTTACATTTACCGTTATTTTTCTCGCTGTGTTATAAACTAGCGTTATTCTAGTTATCATTCCGCGCAGCATCATCGGGCAACGACTCCTCGGGGTGTTGTAATTAAATTATAAACTTTTGCAGCCCCGCAAAGGGTCAACTTGCACGTTAAGTAAACGTCCCGTCGTAAAAGTTTACAACGTGCCAAATAAAAGGGGTGTTTGTATACTACCATTGTATTGAGGTGCAGTGGGTTCTGCAGTTAGTGTACAATTTTACTACTTATTTTATTGTTTATTTTCAGAAAATGCGAGGCCTCAACACAGCACATTTCTCTGAGGTCATTTCATTTTGAATAGGAATTGAAAGAAAGAAGAAAGAAAAATGTTTATTTACTTGAGACATCATTAAACACTGAAGCAAAATACCTAAAGCCACAAACTTTGGTCTTACTACTCTCGTTCTGTGCTTAACAAGGAAAAACCAAGGTGTTCGATTTTTGAATTTTTATTTGTGAACGTTTTTTTTCTGGCCAGTCTGTTTGAGGCTGTGACGAGTATTTTGTCACAGTATTAAAACAATTTTGAATTTTTTTTTTTTAATTGTCAACGTGTTATTTTCTGGCCAGTCTTTTAGAGATAATACTCGTATTAATCAAGTGATGATTATGAACGTATGCAAATGATGATTACTATGCTGTTATTAGTAAGGAAAAACCTGCTGAATTTCCCTACTTTGTGCCCCTGCAGAAAGATTGTAAAAATAAATTTTATACAAAATGCCTGAACCCATTGTCTGTGAACAGTTAAAATTGTAATTTGCGTATCTCCTCTTATCTTAATTGCTTTTGTTTTTGAATTTTTAGAAATATTTTTTCTGTTATCACTTGCAGTTAAAATTTGTTTTAGTGCAAACATTTGGATTCCGATGACTATTTTGATCGGTTCGAAATACGCTTTAAATTTTTCAGTATAAATGTAAGAATGCTATGCTATACATATTATAATTATGTATTGTGGAAAAATGTGCATCAGTTGATATAACTTTAAATACTTAATTAGTAGATATCGGCACTCTTGACGGTTGATATGACTGTTTCGCAATTTAGGCATTTACCTAATGTAAAATATTCAGTCAGAAAATAATCAGTTTTTTTCGTAACTTTGAATAAATACTTACGTAAAAGGCGAATTAAAACCGTCACGAGTACCTTAATTATACTTACAAAAAATCAAAATACGGAAAACTTTGCCCCAGTTTTCTTACCTTAAGATTCACTTGACAACCGCCGTGGATCATTTTATCTTCTATTCCCTCACTTTTTCCCAGAATAATATTTGTCGTAGCGTCCATAATTTTTTTCTCATCAAAGAACATACGCTCCACGTAATTCAATTTGAAATTCGGCGCTGCCCTTTCGTTAAATACCGAAAAACTTTTCCTACGTGAGCCCTCAGAGGTCCCAGTGGCCCTTTACGCGACCTCTATGTGCCCATTTTGTCCCTACAATAATGTGGACCGTGTTTTATTACGAGCTTTGTTTTAAGAATAGTATTTTATGGCTCTTGAATTAGTTGGGGAATCCCCATGCGTAATTTACAAAATAATATGTACTTTTCATTGTACTTAAAAACTGAACCTCCTAAAATTTCAATTATCAAATTCAAAATAATAGCTATGTTATAAATAACTTTCTGCTTATTTATTAGAAACAACTTATTCATCATTCTTATGAAAAATGTTACTTAGGATAAGTGTACTTACTTGCTTAGGTCTCACTACTTCATAGTCAACAAACAATAAATGAGTATCTTCTCAATTATTATATTTATTTAAACTCAAATAAATAAAATATAGTTTGAACAAATATACCTATTCAGTATTTATTCATCACACAAACACAAATACTTCTACAATAAACATTTATATTGTAATGAAAAAAGGAAAACTCACCAGTATCACGGTATTGTCCAGGACTATTGTATCCACTAATGCAAACAAGCAACACATTGTTACTGTAAATTGATTCACAGTACCTGATTTTTACGTGAAAATTAAAAGCAAAGCGCTGAACGTGAATGTATTTTAATAATTTCGTTTAAAAGGAACAAAGAATGAGTAATGTTATAAAAAAAAATATTAGTTTTTTTTCTTCTTCATGTTAAACATTATTGAGACTTAATCAAGAATGAGATAAGAAATCAGAGTAACTATGACATTTTTTCTATGTATGTTAAATGGAAAACATCGATTGAAATAGACACTGGACATTTTTGTGACCTCAAGATTATTTTACTGGTACGATCAAAGATACTCTATTAACTGAAAGCCAAAAATACAATATGTAGTAGAATACAATAAGTTTGGTATTGGTTCCATGTTAGTCAGCCTTTGTACTTTGCAAGATTGCCATATCCTAATGGTGCAAACTACAATGTCCTGTTTATTCTAATGTTTGCAATTGACCCGGTCATAGTTTGAACAAACTTCGACAATTACAATCAAACACCCAATAACATCTGTCGATGGGGTATGACCAGGTCGATCGGTCGGCCATCTGTGAGCTTCAATGACTCATGTTTGGTCACGGGTTTGCGTGGGCCCGTATTCGCGAACCCAACGAAAATAGCGGTCATTTATCAACCGGTAAGTCGAATTATGCGTGAAATAAAATCAGTTTGTCCATGCGAGGGTCAGAAATGCTCGCTGTTAGAAGTTTGTCCACTTCAACATTCGTGAGTTTTGGCGTTTGGTAGTTCCTCGTCTTTAGCCAGTATCTATCTAATCCCTGGAAATACTGAAATTGTTTTGATCATTTTTTCATCAGTAGAACGCTTTCCTGAATGATCTCATACTAACGCTTTAATAGCTTCCTGTAATAGACCGAAATTCACGCGGGTGAAGCGTAAAGCTTTATTTTACCCGACTGCGCCAGAAGGAGCGTTATGTTTTTTGATATTGTTATTGTAGGTAGTCGTATATTGTAGTTGTATAATGTACTCTCATACTCGTACATAGAAAATGATATAACCTACTGCGAACGTTGAAATATTTAATGGTTCTATTTGATAGGACGATAAATAATGTCTATGCTAATGTTGACGCAATATTATCACAGCTTTTAAGAATATAAACAAACTTTGAGAAACTAATTAAGACTTATCTTTCAGAACCGAAGCGTCGTGCCTAAATGCTTTCAGGATAAGTACTAATGCAAATCCTCGTCTATATCAGCGAAGGCTAATACTAATCAGGATGCATCAGCACGGAATGAGGGTTGTTACTATTTTGACCTGCCACAGCCTGAGTAGAACAAACAGCCTGTCTCAAGATTCTTGCATGCGAATCTGCGAGATATGTTAACATTATAATCGGTGTACTTGTAGATCACAAGTTTTGTGATGTGATTTTTTTTCTAATACGAAACCGTGAGTTGTTAAAGATTATTAATTTATTTCTGTGTTTTTATTATTTGAGCAATCGCTGAATGAGTTTAGACTTAATTATGGCATATGAAAATTACGACACACAATGGTATTAATAACATTCGGCGCAGAAGGACCGATTAGACTACACGATTGTAGATATCTACATAACTATTTACTATTTTATTATTTTCCGATCATTTTCAGGATAACTCGTTATAAAAAATTCAAGTCTGGCCAACAACTATTTGATTAAACATTATTGGCCACAAAATGTTAACTAAGTATAAACAGTTACAACTGTTACCATCCAATTACCTGGCTGCTCTCTTTTAACTTTGGCTACAATAACGGCGTCAATTAGAGTAACAGCATAATCCCTCTGTTTGCCCGGCCCGGTCGTGGATTCGAACCCGGGACGGACAAACAAACCCGCTATTAGATTAATATGTGCGGTTCATTTCCGATGGCAAGTATGAATGAGACATCGCGTGCCAGTTTTTAATGCGATCGAATTTTTCGTAATGAAAACCATTAGCGGCTGATATGGAGGGCATGGTGTTTGGATAGTGGTAATAAAACTGTGAATTATGTTATTTGGGCTCTTATGGGTGTATGATACTATTAATACTAATTTTGAAATGTAGTTCTACCTTTATTTTTGACGATTTTGATGTAATGGTGAATAGAAATAGGCATGCCATCTGTCTTTTCTCGGTATTTGATAGATTTTTGCGGCTTGGAATTCAACACATCATTGTTAAAAATTGCTTTTTGTCTTTATTAGCTGCCATAGGTGCTACACAATGGTTCAATCGAAACGGTGCGGTTTAACAACTATAATACCTATAGTCTACTATAATCTTTGTCGAAAGAATTTATTCTGTAACCACTATATCAATCGCTCGAGAATAAGTATTAATAATACCATATTACGTAGCTCAGTAATGAGTAATACTAGTACATAATAATGAAAGTTTTCGCTGATCAATACAGACTAAACTAATTCTAACAAGTGTAATCAGATAACAAAACTCTTAGCCGAAAGTGATCCTCTACCATCGAGTGCTGGCCGTCTAGACGCGTTCAATTATGGCCACTTGCAAGTACAGCAGCACATAACGCTTTACATTTTTGTTGAAAAATAACCCCTATCTCTACTACATAAGATGCTACAGTGTATAACTTGATGTGCTCTCATCTTATGGCCTCTAACGTACTTGTAATAAATGCTATTTTGCAATGAAAATCTATGGTTTGATGCTGCTAACGGTACCTGCGTAAGCAAAAAATTTACAGCTCGCGTTTGACATTGCTAGCATTTCTTAATAATAAAATGATTCCACGAACCTTTTTACGATTTAGGTACCTAATTATGTATTTCTCCTGCGGCAGATTGGATCTCGTTTAGAGTATAGAGATCCTAGCATAGCTTTTAATGTAAAGTAAATAGTAACTGAGAATCTTCGTTGAGTGGTTTGAATTGAATTTAGTGAAATAGGCAAAATCTGGTTCCTTTAGCTAGGCTTTAGCTAGGTGGGGTGACGAGAGGAGCAATGCTGAAGAAAGTTCGTTGAAGATTGGACTCCAAAAATTGGTCTTGTATGGCGTTCATTGCCTTTGTCCAGCATGATGCTGATGATAGTTTTCGTCCAAAAGTTTGTCAAATATTCGCGCTTATTTCTTGTATTATCCAAATATTCTAGTCTTGCAATAAACCAAAATAAAAGAAAAAGAATACAAAATCTGTATGGTACATTCCACAAATCCGAAAGAGTTTAATCCCTTTTGAGGGATGAAACAGTACACCGCGCCGACGCACCCTGATGCTGATCTCTTCAAATAATTGCTCGGGGGTCGTACTCAGCGGTACGTGACGAACATCAATTTTGGGAAAACCTATTGTCAATTTTTTGTCAATAGCGAGGCAAGGTGACGTGTGTAAGTACCTCCTGCTACTGCGAGTGTACGTGTCTACGAAAAATTGTGAAATTGCTTTATGTGACCTGAGTAGCAGCCAGTGTGACAAATCCTAGAATCTAACTACTTAATTTCACATCTAGTTTTTTATCAAGTGAAAAATTGGTAATTGAAAATACAATTTATGTAATATTTTTATGCTTGTTATTTTTCTTCTTTCTCAAAATTGCGAAGTCTTATCAAAACATTTTATTACATTTTGTTTTGTAACATGATGTTTTAATAAAATTAAGTACCAGGTAATTTTAGTACTTTACAGTAGGGTATCAGTACTCCATCAGGGTCCGAAAGACAGCTTGAAAAATTGCGCAAGTCACTCAGGGGTTTGCTTTTCTTTTTATCACTCTAGTGCCTACAACTAGTTTAGCAGTAGTTTCAAAGAATGATTCATACCATAATCTAGCAGCGGACGTGCAGGCAAAGTTTCCAGGAATTAACTACATGAGTCGCGGAACTTTGGAAAAATGGACCTCTATTACTCCGAGCCAGATGCTACATTTGATTTCACGTCAGTAATTGCTACTGATAATTTTTCTCTGTAAGTTATTTGTTATAGCTTTAAGTCATCCTTAAATGTTGTCGTTTCGATAACATTGAGGTAATTATCTACTGGTTTATGCAACCGATAGAGTTGCATAGGTAATTCACATTTGCATCAGTTTCGAATTAGCATCAACCTTTTGCGTATTTTTACTTCACTAGAATATTGTCTTCACTTCACTAATGAGGTAAAGCGTTGCACACTTCATAAATTATTCCAAATGGCATACCGATTTGCACTACTCGTATTAACATGACAGCTGTTTTATAGTACCTACCGTAGCAAACAAAGAGTAACTATAATAATTGGTATCCTTCCGTTTGGCCAAATTACTTTTCGCCAAATTTCACTTCGCAAACAACTTATCGCCAAAGTTTCATTTCCCAAATAAACTTTTAGCAACTGTACTTTTCGCAACTAATTCATTTGGTCAAATTAACATTTGGCCAAATTTTACTTGGCAAATGTTTATATAGCAAATATTTTATTTTGCCAAATATTATATCCCAAATAATTTGCTTGGTCAAATTGACACTTCACATACTTACGAGTACCCACCGTTACCCACAAATCAAAGCATAAGGCACATGGTCATGGTTTTCACAATAATTTTATGTAAAACAGAGAGATTGCAGAAAATAGTATGGTTGCAAAAAGTAGGTATTGTAGAAAATAGTAGGTTAGGTTAGGTTAGAACAGTGACCCTTAATGCGCGAAGGCGAGCGAAGCGTGCCGCGGCAGCGGCCGCCGAGCGCTAGAATCATCTCTATTGTTAATGAATCATTTGGAAATTTCGATAAAAAGAATGAAATATGAAAATTTATTTAGAAAAAAAATTATATTAACTACCCACTAAACAAAATAATAACCACAAGCTAATTTGTATTCCATTCTATGCACCAATCAAATTGTTTTGTAAATAGTTTATCGTGAAATATTTTTGCCAAATGAAACATTTGGCAAAACATACTTTGCCAAACAATAATTTGCTAAACAATAATATGCCAAAAACGACATTTGCGAATTAAAAGTTTGCAATAAGTTGTTTTGCCAAATGAGAATTTGCCAAATGAAAATTTGCGAGACGTTGTTTGCGATGTGATAATTTGGGAAACGTTTTTTGGCCAAACATTAGTAATCCATAATAATTACTAGCTTTCAGCCCGCGGCTTCGCCCGCGTGGAATTTTGTCTGTCACAGAAAAACTTTATCGCGCGCGTCCCTGTTTCAAAAACCGGGACAAAAACTATCCTATGTTCTTTCCCGGGACTCAAACTATCTCTATGCCAAATTTCATCAAAATCGGTTGCGAGGTTTAAGCGGGAAAGCGTAACAGACAGACAGACAGACAGATAGACAGACAGAGTTACTTTCGCATTTATAATATTAGTTGGGATGTAGGATATCTATTGGGTACAGCGGCTTTTAGCCTAGAACAATTTAAAAGCTATTCACATACTTACCCTATCTGTGTTGGTTTTCGAAGTACATTTTAGGTTTCGAACGCATTGAGAAGTGAGAACCCTTTTTTAATCGGTTAGTAAGTAGTTTTGAGTGCAGGCTCATGCTCTAAACTCTAAAGTGAAGCTATGGAACTTTACATTGTTACGTTACAGGCGAATGCTTGCAGTGAGTCCAGTCACCTCACACTTACTGCTATTTGGCCACCCTTGCCAGACGTTGGGGTAAAGCATATGCCCACGTGATGGACAATGTGTCGGACGTCAATACGGCGCAAATTGATTGAGCACAATTACCGTAATGTATGTCACATTAGAGGTTAAGTTTCCTTTTTGGTGGCCCAAAGTCCGTAATTCACTTTCATGCATACGGTGCATCACTATTCAACTCAAAAGTGTGTAAACTTATGAAAGTTTACATCATCATTATAGTCTATCCAACATAGCTTGATTAGAATGACGGCTGTCAAACGAATGTGACTAGTGATGGGTATGTTTCGTACGGTTCACATAGATGTATCGAAGAGTTTTCGAAAAAATTATATAAAAAAATGCAATCAATTTTTCTTCATAATCTTTATTCATAAAAATGACAATTATGATTTAAATTGAAAGACAGTAAAATTTAAAATTCATGTCAAGGGTGTACAACCTAAGTCGTAGTCATTATCATCAGTGTTCTTCAGTGGTTTTTTCCTCTCGCTAGAGGGCGGTGGGCATCTCTTCTAGAGCAACGGTGCTATGAATCCCCAAAAAATTACCGGTGATTGATTTCCGATGTTTGATTATTTAAGAATGAAATGTTTTTTGGTTTTTAATAGTGAACATTTAGAAAAACATACAGGGTGTTAGGTAAATGGGTATATGAGCCGACACTAGCCCATGTTAACTTAGGCATATAAATGGTATGGTGAAGTCAGAAATTTGATATCATGACTTTATTTTTTTTAATTTTCATACAATTTTTTTTTTATAAAATCCGATTTGTATGAAAATTAAAATAATTAAAATGAAGATATCAATTTTCTGACTTCACCATACCATTTATATGACCATGTTAACATGGCCTAGTGTCGGCTCATATACCCATTTACCTAACACCCTGTATAACTTGACTTAAATATGTTAAAAAATTAGTTAGAAAAAAAATTTGTTAAATATGTTAAAAAAATAGTTTTAATTTAATATGACATTTGTCGATATGTCCCAACACTAACATTTTTGTAACTCGAGATAACCTTGTAGAGACGTCGTTAATACTCTAGCTTGATTTTTATAATTTCGAATTACTGCTTATTGGTGTAATTTAACGCTGCATTTACACGAAATTCACATTTTTATTGGAAGCACTGTCGTCGAAAATATTGTTTGTAGTACAGACGTGAATTATTTCTTGTCCGCCAATATTTAGCTCTCATTGATCGCTACTACAAAGTTATGTCGTTACTTTTGATGGCAGCTGTCATTCTAATCAAGCTATATTGGATAGACTATACTACTTCAATTTCTATGAATATCGACAGAAGAATAGATAAAAATAAAATATTCTAGCTTCTAGATAGGCTATAGGAAGATTATAAAACTGTGATAGGAAACAATAAACTTCTTTTATAATTCTGGTACTTGCTAATCATTGCATTATGTTATAATTTTATGTAACTGTTACAATAAATAAAAACCAATAACTAATGTTTAGTAGGTACTTGATGCATGATTATGAAATGAGCAATAAAATTCCTTTACTTTCTAACAATAAAAAATATTATTACGTTCGTAGCCTTTTAGCAAAAGTTAGGAGAAAAAAATGGTTGATTAACCAGTGCAGTTATAAACGGGAAATAAGAGTTTTACTATTCCACTAAAAACGGAATACGCACTTAAGTACCAACGATTTACTTAAGTACCTCATAAAGGCTTTACTACCGGTATTAAAATTTCTGTACCTAATACCATTTTATTCGTAGTTGGCTTAGTTTTTGAAAAGCAACTGGTGGTTAAGTCGAAAACGCAGTGTGATAGTTTTTGGTAAGTCTTTGTAATGATTCACAACACACAAAAAGCGACAGTTAATTACTTAGCTACTAATGAAAATATAAAAGCTTTAATTGAATTGATAGAAAAAGATAATTATGTAGGCCATTAAAATATGTTACGGCCATTAGTCGATATCGATAAAAAAAAAAACGTATCATGCGCATCACCAATTAACTTTTTAAGGGACTTGTAATCTTTCTACTGACATAACTGTTATTGTATCAAACTTCGTTTATTCTAAAATGGGTCCTATATCAATGCATTAGAGTTAACTTATTAACTGTTATCATAAATTCGCTGATTTTCAAAATTGGAACAGTAGTGCCTCATCGCGACCCATTTGTTGGATGCTTGGGGTAAATTGCGTGGGGGTATATTCTTTCCGGGGATAATCCGTATCATCTGCTGGGTAATTATTTAAAGGGACCGCGTGTAGTCGCGTGCGGTACCTAATTGTTGCGTCCGATAACCATAGCTTATTGTGGGGTGACAGTGATATTAATGCAGAAGCATACTGCAATCTCATGTAAGTGAATAGCTGTGATGTCATAGTTTATTTTTGCATAAGCATTTATAGCAATTAAATCTAGATATTCTTCATTGTAAAAAAATACAATGTAAGAGATACTTACTTCCAAAACTTGGCACGGGACAATAGGCCGCTTATATCAAAATATCTACATACAAGTATGGTCTATAGCAGGGATCTCCAACTATAGACTCTATAGCATCCATCATAAACAGTGAAAAAATAGAGTTAAAAATTGCATCACTTATTTCAAAGAAAAATGTCTGTACTTTTTTACTGTAAAAGTAAAAAAAAAATGCTCTATTTTCGCTACCTTACTAAGCTTTTAAACAAACCCCAATATCCGGCGAAACACCCCTTAAAAATATCTAAACAATAAATTTCCGTGGCCATTCATCACTTGCGTCACCATCCGAAAGATACGACACGTATGCGCCCCTGCCGGCCACATAAATTACTCAATGCAGGGTGTGCCATTGTGACTGTTCCTCAAATGTGGTGCAGCTATTGACTGCACTGTATGAAGCTAATGCACACTTACTTGCATGTAACATCGAGGAAATGTACGAGTAATTTTCAGTCTTGCAAATACAGGTTCTGAATATTCTCAGTTTACTCACAGGTTTTCCAGGTAAAGGTTCTTCTACTGCGGGAAGGACAAAAAATAATGAAGCATGTAGGTTCCATGTTAAATGAGCGACCCTTTTCGTGATGTTTTGATTTTTGAAGATACTATAGTTAAGATCTATAATGAATTAAGTAGTACTTATCTAATTTAAAAGTTATTAAACTAATTTCAGAGGTTTGAATTTGTAAGATGGGTATAATTACATATTTTCAAAATTAAAGCATTTAGTGCAAAATTAGCTCTTAAATTTGGGGCAGGATATGTGATTGTGACCTAACCTCAACGTATTAAACCGCAATGGCCCGGCCCTAATCGTGACAGGACGCTTTTGCCGCAATGGCAGCACATTGTTGCAAAGCTACGCGTCCACGAGGACAAATCTCTATCATAGTCAAAAAGAATCCTTAGTAGAACATCTTTATACCTACTAGAATAGGGATGTTGATTTTAAATCCGTGAAAAATATGTAAAAAGAACTAGCGTAATAAGTATACAAATACATTCATTTAATTATTACACTAATTACGAGGGGACCTGGAAACGGAGGATCATTGTGATCCAGTGAGAGTTGTGTGGAGATTCGAATACTATTTGCAAGTTTCAAGTTTTTAGAATACAATGCTTTCAAAATAGATTTCCTAGTTGTACGGTAAAATAGAGTTGCTTTGGTAGACAGATGTTTATTAAGTATGCCAAATTAATATGCTAGTATGAAGGTATCCTACTGTTTCCTTTAACTGTGTCTCTATGCTCCTGCCCCTTTGGTAGTTAATAATTCGATACGTCGATGCATAGGACATCGACTGTTACTTAGGCGAAATGGTACGTTCCTTGTTACTTTGGATGGAGTTCAGCATTAATGTCAATGATAAAAATTGGTGGTTCTTACATTTAGTGGAGTTTATTGTTGTCGTCTCCCTCTTCAGCCTCCGTCTACAGACAGCTTGATCGTGGCAGCATTTATTGACAATTGCTATCTCACGCGTTACACCCAATAGTTGGCGTGTAAGTTACTTAAATGACACTAACGCCCGTATTCACAAACGGTGCTTGCTTAAGTGAAGCAGCAAATTGAACGCACAGCGTTGAATAGATATCTGTGATTGGTTCGTGTGTCACCCTGTGCGTCAACGCGCACTGTGAGAACTCATAGTAATGTTTGTGCATACGGGCGTAAATGTCAAACATGTGTTTGTGAAAAAAAAAAACAACTCAACCATAGGTTTCAATAGCCTAAAAAAATTTTTGTCACGTGGTTTCTTTTTCTGTACTTTAATACCTTCGAATGCGATCTTACGGCCAATGAATATTATAAATACGAAATGGCAAGTCCCATTTGATTCGAAGGGAAGAAGTTTTTAATACCACCGACCCCTCTGTACAGTTTCCACCCCACACCTCAATTTAATATGCTCCTAAACGTTGTTGCACAACTTTTGGCCTATTGTTAACCGAACTGTATGTGCCCCTACGCATCTTCACAAAGCTCACAATAAAATGTTAAATAGCGTATCATAGCACAAAGTTTTCTGCTAACGAGTATAAATCATGCTATTGTCGACAAATTTTTGGGCGTCCCTACCTTAATAACTTGTTATTGGTCTAATTAGGATTAATGGAGCGTACTAATGTTTTTTTAAATTTCGTCTCTAATGTAAAGTTAATTAGAGCTTTGCCATGTAAGTTTTTCATGTTCATTTATAAGGTGCAGTTTGTGCCTTCTTATTTCTGCACATGTAAGTTTCAAAGTAAGACAATTTAAGATTTCAAAAATAATAACGAATAAGGAAAGAAGGTCATATTTGTGTTGTCTTTTGCTATGGTTTTTATGACTCAATATCTGTAGGTATACTAAGAGTGGTGGGATTGACAAAATGAAAGTTATAAAATTTTCTTGACACATTTATTTTTATAAAAAATGCGTTTCTCTATACGGTTTCTCCCCCTTCGTAAGCTGATAGAAAATTCCTTAACATACATCCTATATTAATAACATTCAAGCTTTCACATAAATGCTTAACATTTTCCGCATTAAACAATTTTCCAAAAATGGGTATTCACATTTGAGACAAATTAAAGGGTCCCAAAACGTGAGGTCAAATCGTAACTAACGATAAAATCATAAATCAAAATAATACAATTTTGTTTTAGGCTGTGTTCGGCTTTAGTTGTTTTCACTAATTAACAGAACAGTTTTTTTATGATGTCTTTAATAAATTGTTCAAGTCAATACATGTTGCGATACGTTTTAGTGAATATTCCAAGATTAAAAAGATACAGATAGCAGTTCGTACTTTTTAGCCAGATTTTAAGAAATGCCATCTTATTTTATGTCACACAACGGCAGACGATATTCAATGTAATGTCAAGCAAATAACACAGCCTTTCTGGGGTATTTGTTAACAAGTGTGTAGTGGTGTTTTGATAGTCCAGTAATTTAGTGTGAGAATCAATTTTAAAATTTTTCGCTTTATTATTTTTATTGAATTAAAAAAGCGTAAAACTTTGAAGCTATCTTGGAAGTGTGAGACTAGGATCTATTTATTTTGTGATTAAGTATGTCATTTAAGTACATAACTAAGTATGACTTTAAGCCCTAGTAAATGGTGGCACTTCGATTCGTACTTAAGTAGTATCAAATTCATAAAGTGTAGTTATTGTGTAAATATCATTTGTACATATGAAATACAAGCGACGTATACAAAAATATAAACGTGTGTTGCAATAAATATGAATATGCAAGTATCTAAAGTTTTATATAACGGTATAAAATTGTTATATAATAATTATATTTATTCATATGGGAAATATCAAGGACACAATACTACGAGAACATTTAAATATAAAATTAAATAGTACACTTAACCTATGGGTAGCTTAGTATAAGCAAACATTTTCTTCGTAACCGGCAACTTATCTTCGTAATAAAATATAAAACTATCAATAGTGTATAATAATGTTAAATGACTTTAACGAATCTTCCTTAAATTATGAGAAATGCTTCGATTTTCTAAAAATAACTATCCTAATGCATGATACTAAAAACTTAAGGGAACATAAAGTATGGTATTTACAAATGTGTTATATACAAGCCTTATATCTAAAACGTGAGTTACGTCAAACCAAACAACTATGCATTTTAGGCAATTGAAATGCTAAACACTAAACGATAAATTATGCATTCCAAGTAAATATCGGGACTAATGCAGCCTAATAGAATTTCAATACATAGTAATGTACCTACTGATGACGTAGGTACTTGAGGAAATTTAGGTGGAAAGGGAAATAAACTAAGTTAAAATCATCACAGAGATAGTAAATAATCTAAGGAACTATACGATCGAGGTATCGATACAAATAACATAAAAGTAACTGTGATAGAGGTCATGGAAGAAAACATAGAGCATATGATTAAAATCAACGGTGATCATCAACAAAGTGAAATGGGTGATCAATAATGTGATATTTATAAAGTGATGTTAATAACTTAGCAACTTGTGACGTGAGCGTAGCTTTATTTTACATAGTTTATATACACTAGCCTATACTATACCCTCATTAAGAAGTAAATACACTAGAAGGCACATCCTGTACCTCAGAAGCAGCGTTTGCGTAGAAACTAAACGGATAGATATGGATACGATAATGATAAATACATATAAAAACTGCAGCAGCAGTTCATATAGATTGTCAATTTTATCACCTGCATTTTGGAAGAACTCTAAAAATATCATCGAAAGAAAGTGAACGCTATATTTTTAATTTCTATGAAATTTTTTAGCTCATAGATCCTTGTTCCAGAGAATAATACAAATATAACAGGTGATAAAATTATCAACTTAAATAAAGTAGGTCTAGAAGATAGAAATATTGATTATGTGTGTAGACGTGAATAAAGTGTAAATTCTCTTTTGGCAGTTTCGAATACTGGCTGGTCGCGCTCATCACAAATACACAAGCTTTTATACTCGTAAGACTTCAGTTACATCCGATTATACATAATACATCATACGTTTTCGAGGTTCCAAAGCCGTGGATCCACTGTGCAAGAAATGTGTGTTCATTTATTCAGAAAAAATACCGATGAGAATATATTTCTGATTGCTGTTCTCAGAAGTGTCCCATTTATGCTACGATAAGCAAGGTTGTAGGTATTTTGAAAATTAATAAGGAACATTAAAATATAAACGATAATTTCTAATCTGTAAAACTTTGGATGGAATTAGCAGACCATGACGTCATATGACACGCGTCTTTACTAACTACCATGAGATGTTGCGTGCTGTTTGATCATGTCAATTGATGTCACGAGATTCCAAATATCCATTCCATCACGAAGTGCCTAGGCTAGAGAATTTTGGAATTAATATTCCCTATTCGCAAAACTAAATGTTCCTTGCTAGTGGACACACGGTTCAACAAAAGAGTGGCCTCATCTCTATGATTAGTTTATACGGCCGAGTTCTTGCCTATGATTGGTCCCCCACTCGTGGCGTACACGCGTCGTCCGTCGAATTCAACTGACGAGTTCCTTTTTATGGCATCGTCTGATGTGTCCTTTAGTGGCTCCTTCTCATCTCTGCAGAAATACATCTTGTTAATGGCCTTATTAGGTAATTGGGAAGCGGTATTTACAGCTTGATTACAGCTAAATATTACAAATCCACCTTTTCACCTGCAAATAGGGTACAATTGTACGGTGTCCTTTATCTACAAGCTTTACTTTGTTCTATACATATCATGTACCTGCCAAAAGACAATGATTTAACCTTCGGAAACGATTCAAGATTGTAGAGTTCCAAATTATGTGCAAAATAGTTGATGTACGCAACTTTATGGAAAAGTATTTTTTATCGAATGTTGCGTTGTCTTGAGGCACCAGTCTTTAACAGTGGCGATCAAATCCTAGATTGACCTACTTCTTGAACTTCAATTGGTGGTTCAGTTTTGAATTAGTGGAATGATTAGGTTATAATTTCGTTTAATGATTACCGACAGCTTACTTAGGAAAATCTTGAATTTAAACCGAATGTTAAAATTCCTATGTAATAGGTAAAATTAGGATTTCATTACCACTGTTCACAACATAATTTATTACACAATATCTACTTAACCAAAAGTAAAACAAAAAGTACATTTATTATTAAACACTCGAAAACAAAGTTAAAAGCGAAAAATGTTGCAAATATTTAAATTGAGTTCACAGCGCAATTCCATCAAGCGAACAAATAAAGGAATAACTTAGTTAACGCTACTCTTTCTTTTATTCAGCATTCCCTTATTTGCTCACTCAGTGAAACTAGTCACACAGAAGCAGTTAAAACAAACAATGCTTAAAGTGAATGCTGCAAACGAAAATATGTACACTAGGAAAGGTAATGTAAAAATATCTTACACTGGCGTGGTCGGAACATAGCTATATGTGACCGATGAAAGGCAGCGTGGGGAAGAGATAATAATATTGTTAGTGGTGGTTGTGCTATGAATAATTTGATGAATTAAATTACAGTGACCCAACTCCATGAAAACAGTTCAAACGAAAACACACAGGAAAAAATAAATACAAACACAAATAGATACCGAAAAAATACCGTCAGGTAGAAAATTCTAATAAAATATACGGTGATTTATGCCGTAAGAGATGTTCCAGGCGAACAGAACTTGATCAAGAGTGTAATCGTATTACAATCCAAATCAGAACGAGGCGCGTACGCTTGAATTCTTTTTCGCTGAGAATTCTGAGTTTGTACTTTCATTTACAAAAGGGAAGCTTACATTGACTTTCACACTTCTAACTACGTGTTCTCAAAGCACGTTGTCTATCTGCATGTACACGAGGCGAACGCTAAGCATATTTACATCATCCCCAGCGGATTCAAAGAGTACTTATGGTCTTTCGGTGGGGCCAAACGGATGCTGTATGCACAAAGCATGCGGGCAGTCTAGTGTGGTGCCTTACGTCGGGGTCGGCACGAGCTTGACGGGTGGCGGCAGGGGCGCGGGGGACGGAGGCGCTCGCGGCTTCGTGCTGCAATAAGGGAGCGGGAAGCGCCAACCGTACAGACTAGCGGGCAGAAACATCTCTCATCGACACTAACACTTATAAACAGGACAACAAAAACGGGAAGACACGGGTGGGAACAGAAATTGATCATTGTTATGATGTCGATGATGTGCTTAAATGTGGTATTAAAATGACATTTATGTTAAAATAGATAAGTTTCAAATTACCTTCCCAATTTGGCTTCGTCGTCTTCGTGCTTCTTGGCACGTTTGCCACAGATAGTGGCAATGACTCCCTGGCGCTTGAAGCAGAAGAGGATAAGATCTACAATGACTAGGCAGATGAAAACACCGGCCAAAGCCACTCCGATGATGGCGCCACTGGACAGGAGTTGAGGCGGAGCAAATCCAGAGCTTTTCACACCTGTAGACATAGATCTTATTGTAAAAACAGTTATTCAAAACTTTTAGAACATAAGAGCAGCGGAAACAGCGAACTAATCTTTCAAATGCTCTAAGTAACTAATGTTACCAAAGATGTAGTTTCTACTGCTCTTAATACTGTTAGTTTTATGCATCATGTCACAGAAGCTGAAGATGTTAGATGACATGACAGTGATTGTAACAAATGCAGATTCAGCACTTGTGCGTGTCGGAAAGTGGATTTAGAAGAATTATCAGAACCTTCATAAGCAACAGTTAAACATTCATTACAATCTTCTGGGTGACTATAGGGAGTGCTTTCAATTCGATAAACGTGCACCCAATCACCAATAATACAATTGCTAGGTATAGCTAAGATAGAACAACAATTTAAGGATAAATAGTTTCAGATAGAAAGCTCTCCGCTAGAAATGAAATGGGGTTTGAATGAAAATGAAGAATTATGGAAATGAAAGACATGAATGATGCATAAACAATAACATTAGAATCAGTAATAATGATATAAAAAGAAAAGTTGTCAAGATGCAAACATTCCAAATAACTTTATCGAAACAAAAAATAATAATGTTCAAACCCCATGACAAAATTCGAAACTATTCAAGCGGTATGGGGATCTAGAGGTACAAAATAGTATTTCACAACATCAAGGGTGCTACACTGATGGAATATCTATAAACCATCACCTTATCCTAATATTCCTAGTTTAGGATTGTAACTTATAAATAAAATTATAGATTGTTTCTTGAAATGATAGCAATATGCGTAGGTTGCCGACAACGAACCAAAGAAAAGTCAAAATCGCGAAAGCTGTCAAAGAGACCAAGCCTTAAAACATGCCATATCATTCAAGCATGTGAACGGTAGTGACTAATCTAAAATTTTAGAGGCAGTAATAACATATAATTACTGGACACTCTTTTTGATATAGTCACTCAAAGAATGAATCAGTTAATTTCGTACCCAAAGTGGTGGTGGTGGTTTTTACTTTGCACTTTACAATGAAATAGGAAAGGCAAATTCCGAGGTAATTTATCTGAAGTCGTTTTAAAATAAAACGAAGGGCGAAAAGTACTTACAGCTATCGCAATTTCTATAACATGTATTTCAATTGTTCGTTGCCGTTACATAGCAAATACATTTCAAAATAATGTCATTTAAAGAAACAATTCAGGTGCTACTTAAAAATCTTATATAAAAATTTAAATAAATGAGATACTGCGAATAATGCAGTGATTTATTTAATTAGATACTAATATTTATTGTTATAATCCTTAACCTATAAATAATTGGGCTCTTTATCATGCTTGGAATAAAATAAATATGGGAACATCTAGGTAACAAAAACTAATAGAAAAATTCTAGAGTCATCTAATATGACGGGTCTATAGAATAACGTTGTAAAATATATATT
Source organism: Ostrinia furnacalis (assembly GCF_004193835.3). Taxonomy (NCBI): domain Eukaryota; kingdom Metazoa; phylum Arthropoda; class Insecta; order Lepidoptera; family Crambidae; genus Ostrinia; species Ostrinia furnacalis. Next base: position 175,492 of record NW_021130689.1, on the reverse strand, counting down.
TTACCTCAATCGTAGTTAGTTTACTTATAGACCATGCTAGAGGGATAGTGAATATACCATTATTTTGAAGGGTGTACACATAAGATCATGCAGCGCATAGGTAATTAGTACATTCCAAAGGAAACTATATAGCGAGTTCATTAATGGATGTAGAATATTATTAATATAAAATATATTTACCCAAATCTCAGTCAGGGCGACACAAACACACTTTCGAGCAACATTAATAGGGATAATGGATTGGTCTCTTGATAAGCATCTTGACAGCTTTCTTTTTAGGAATTTTCAGTTAATAATTAATTTAGTACATCAGGCAGAGGTTTCTTAAACCAATATATCATTCAATTTAGGGTTCAAGAGGAAACACTGATTGGAAAAATGGACAAAATATTCTTTTCCAAATAATTAACCAATTTCTGGTATTCCTGAAAGTTATACTTCATCCATTTTCGTTATAAATATACAGACATGTTTTTAAAACATTTATTACTTTTCACATTGGTCAATTTCATCTCGTCTTAAAACAGATCACAATTGAATTCAGTTGACATAGAATTCTTTACTAATTAACTCTTACATTAGCCCGCATCTTACAACAAATCGTATTTCTCTTGCCTTCTTACAGGTACATTTCTTTATCTGGACGACTTTCTCTCCTTGAGACAATATCCTAATTCATTATTCTATATCAAAAGGACAAAATAGTCATCAAAAAGTCTTACACAAGTTTTCAAAACTTTTATACAATTCACTAAGAATGTCAAAGTCATGTCGCATGCCATAATTTTTGGCATAATTTTATTAACACTAGATTATGACTTTATACTTTGGCAGTGTTAATTTATTAGCCGATAATCTAACTACAATGTGTTTACGTAACGTTTCATAAATTATCATTATTTCTTTTAACTTAAATTATAATCTTGATTCCTAAATTCAAATTAACATGAGATTCTTAAAATTCATATAATACCTATTTATTTTTAAGTTATCATAATATGTAATTAGGCGTATATTTATTTGACACAAATCGTTTAGAAACCATTTTATAATATTTTTAGACCACAACTTATAATAATGTATTTACATCAACAAATATTTATCACAACGAGTATTTTTTCTAAATAACAACAGTCATCTTTAGATTTGTGAAAGTTTCTGTTTCTAATTAACTCTGTTGCTTAGATGAAGATTGTAATAAATATGGCAATTAATATATCCATTTTAGTGTGAGCCCATTTGAAATTGCGTGTACTTCCATTTGGGTTACCTAGAAAACATTTATTAGATAAATACACAGAATACTTAAATTACAATAAAAATAATATTATTATGTAATTTGAAAGAAAATCAAAGAAATCATTTATAATAGACTTACCACTGGTAATAAATTAACACTAACAAAATATAAGCCCGAAATTTCGAAATTAAAATGCCAAAACATACCTAAATCTTAACATAAAATTAAATCATAATAATAACGATGAATCATGCCAGGTGTAGTAATAAATAAAATTTGAACACAGTATTACTATGTAATTTGCACATTGTTCAGAATTATTTGTTACTCTACAAAATATCAGTCGGTTTTTTTAACTAACGGCAAGAATGTAAAATTAATGAAAATGTTTAAAAGACAAACAGTGTTAATAATACAAAAATCAAATACATGTGGAGTATTGGTTCGTGTCGTAATATGGTGTGACTTAAAACTAAAATTGTACTTATCAAATTAAAGACAGTAATATAAATCAATCACTGGTGAAAAGTTGAACTTAAAAATAAAATAAATTTTACAAAGCTCGTAAAAAATACTGCAAGCGCTACAAAAGTTTGCACAAATCACAAAACAAAACAGAATGCGAATAATATGAGGGGGCTGACGAAATGGGTGATTCTGGTAGATCCTGATACTGGAGTCAGTGGGTTGGGGGCAGTGTAAACGTCGTAGAAGCCGGCTCTAAGCGGCACTTCGTTACTCTCTTGGTTGTACTCACCGAGGGCAGTCTGCACGTACAGTTGGGCAGGGATGGAGTAGCCCAGGATGTTGTGAGCCCGCAGCTCCATTCGGTATTTAGTGTCGGGCTGGAGGCCGCGCAGTTCGTAGCTGATCATCTCGAATGATTTCAGCTCTTCCTTATGGCATTGATCGTCTGACGCGACCTTCCATTCGCCGACTACTTTGATAACCTGCACAGGAAAATATTTCTTGTAATTTCATTTCACTTCTCACTCATTTTTATAGAGCTTAAATAAAAAAATATACGTCTAGTTCGTTCATTCATTTCGTTCTATTCATCGATATCAATAATTATTCAAGTGATTTCATGAATAAATCTTAGAAACGCTCGAATCTAAATCTAAAAATGGAAGCCAAGACTTACCGGGCAATAAGTTATTTCATACAGGTCAATGGGTTCCCCGTTGTGAGCGGGAATTTTCCATTTTAGCTCAAATCTGTCTGCGTATTTGCCATGTAGAAGCGATTCGGAGCTTATCGCTTCTCTCCACTTCGGCTGTTCTGGGGCCGACCTTGAAATAAATGATTCCATTAGATTTTATGCGATTCACGGTAATAGAAATCCAAACGTTTAGCAAACTAAACAGATTTCGGATTATGCGAAATTGGTATTACTACCATTAGGTTGATTTCCTTTTTGAATTACGTTATTGGAATGTGATGTCATGAATGCTTTTATAAGACTGTTCGTTATAAATAAGTAAAAGTTTTCTCAAAGTCGTTAGTGCTCCTTAAATTTGACGTGAACCAATTACTTTGCCAACAATAGGCGATCTCAATTCATTTTTGATTATTACCTCCTCGGCATGATGACAGTAATCGGGGCACCCCAAGAGCCGACTCCGACCTGGTTGACGGCAGCGAACCTAAAGTCGTAAGTGAACATTGGCTGGAGGTTCTCCACAATGTACGGAGAGTTGACGGACCAAGTTCTGTTCATGGCCAGATTCCAGTCGAAATTGTTGTTCTCTTTGTACTGGGTGGTGAAAGCCAGAATTGGGGGACCCATGTCCTCAGCGGGGCCTACAATGCCGAAGGATACAGATGTTGCTGTGATCGTTTCTTGTCGTGCCTGTGAAGATAATATTGAAAAATATATTTATTCTAAGAAGATGACGTTCATAACTTTCGGGAACGCAATAAATTGATATTGAATATCTTTATTACGAGTATGAGAAAATCAATCGTTAGAATTATTTACTAAGAAAGTTTGCCATTAATATTTTACCTGCACGACAGGACCTGGAGGGAAAGCCTCCCTCAACTGAGTGATGTGCTCAGCTTCACCAAGACTGTTGGTAGCGATACATTTATAGTTTCCATACAGTTGACGATCGGTAGGAATAACTGTGACGTAGCTGATGGGACCAGAACCAAATATTTTCACTTGAGGAGACTCAACCAGATCGTATTCTTGGAACCTGAAAGTTGGGACAACGGTATTATTAAAAAGTTTGTATAATTATTATTTTTTTAATTAATAAATTAACAAAAGAATAACTACCTCCATTTAATTGTGGCGTTAGGAATACTCTCAGCAATGCAAGTAATATTCACAGGTTGACCATTCCAACTCCAGATTGGCACCTTAGGCATGCTTTCGAAGGAAGGTTTGAATTGAACAGTCAAATGGCCATTCTTTCTTGCTTCACCACCTGAAATGTTATTAGAGTTATATTATATCTTTTCAATAGCTTTAACAGCTATATCTAGTTTTATGTAGTTTGATAACTACTTACCATCGTTTTCAGCAATACATTCGTATAAGCCATCGTCTGTTCTGTTAAGGTTGGAAATAGTAATAACAGCACTGGATTGCATCTGGTCTCCAGTTTGGCGATCAGTGGTCTCAACGGTGATCCTAAAAGATTAAAAAAAAACATCATGATCACCATGATCTTTTTAGGTTACGGGTTAATAACTAACATATTTTGTTTCAATGACCGTAACAATATCTCATTGAATTTTTAACTTACCTATTGTTGTCATTAGGTCCATTTGTAAACGGTTCAGCATTGCTCAGTTTCCTGAAACTCATACGCGGTGCAGGCCTTCCAGTAGCCCTGCATTCCAATCTGCCTTCACCCCTCTCAGGTGCTGTGATATTAAAGAGTTCGAATATCTTTGGTTTGACTAGAACTTCCACTTCGATCTCAGTCTCATTCTGGCCTGCTTGATTGACAGCATTGCAAATGTATTTGCCGTAATCTCCAGCTTCAACTCGGTCAAATGTAAGCAAACCAGTGATCTCATTAACGCTGAATCTCGAGGTGGTAGCCAAATTCTGTGAAGATGGGGATATTTAGATTTTGAACAGACACGAGGTAAGTAGTTCAATTAGTAAGCAATAACGATAATTGTATTGTGTATACCTCGCGCGTAGCAGCCTTGATCCATGTGTAAGTTGGTGGGGGCTTGCCTTTGGCTTTGCAAGTAATAGCAGCTGACTCTCCTTCTTTTATTTCTACCCTAGTTTCACGTTCTTCCATTTCTGGAGCAGTATAGACCTTAAAGAAATTACAAATTAGTTATTGAGTTGATTATGAATACGATTAAAGGAATATCTGTGTAAGTTTATTGAATATCTAACCTCCAATTTAATGTTTCTTTCAGCCAACTCTCCAGTGGGAATTACGACTGCCCGACAAGTGTACGTGCCATCGTCACTCTCCTGAACGTTCTTGATCATCAATCCATTTGCGTGAATGACATACCTTTCGCCAGTTGTAATCTAAAAAACAATTTACATTTAGCACTAATGTTAACGGAAATAAGACTGTTATTTTGGCGTAAATCTAATTCACTTACAGAATTTCCTTCCTTGAACCAATCTACTGATGGCGCGGGTTTGGCAGTCACTTCGCACATAACTTTGAAGTCCTTTCCTTTCGTCGCGTATTGGTTTTCGTTGGCGTTTGTCCATGTAATGGCAACTGAAACAAAGATAAACAACTTGAAATATTGAGATAGACCTTTGACATGCTTTTTCAATCTAGGTGAGCATCCAATATACTCAGTTGAACCACGTTTAACTTACAGTAACAGTAGTAATAAATTCAATTGAAAAATTCAAGGTAGTGTTTTCTCGCCAACTATAAATATGTCAGTCTCCATAAAATACGGTATAAAATGTGAGACCTGCAAGTATCACTTTACGGATATTAGAAAGGATTACTTACCAAACGTTTCCAAAACGACGCTAGCGCTCATGGGAATATTAGTGTACGCCGCTTCACAAGTATAGTTCCCAGCCATGGCTTGGGTAATGGAGGAAATATACAGCAGCTGGGACTGCTTCGTCGGTAGCAGTTCAGTGTAGATCTCTGGTCGCGTGCCAGATCTGTGAGGAGAAGGGAACATTGAAACTACTCTTATACTCTAAAACTTGTAGTCCTAAATATTTAGGAGCTTCTTAATTGTGCAGTTTTAAGATGCCATCGTGGCTTGAAAAACTAACAATATTGATAGAGCCATCGATAGTATCGATACTATCATAGCCATAATATTAAATTAGAAAAACTACCGACGATAGGTTAAACTAGCATTGCAGACAAACCTCAGTGGTCTATGCCAATGCAATAAAATGTATTAACTATTTATTGTCTACAAACTTTTATTGTAAAATGATAAAAGAAGAAAAAAAACTATCGATAGTATTATACAGGTTGTCCCAAAAAGTAGTGTCAAGCTGAAGCCCAGAGGTCACTAGGGCTATCCGAATCACCCCCATGTATGTTCCGCGATTTTTGATAGTTTGGCCCTAGTGATGCTCTACCTCTTGGCTTCGGCTTGACACAGATTTTTGGGCCACCCTGTATACTGTTGATAGATTTGCAAAACTACTTGTCAGTTTTGTATGATATCAAGTCTACTTATTCAGCAGTGAAAACCCTCGCTACTCACGTGGCATCGTTGATGACGAGTCCTTTAGGGTCCTTCCACTGAGGCTGCGTCACGAGCGAGGGATCAGGCGCGTCGGCCTGGCAGGTCAGCACCACAGACTTGCCCACTGCCACGGTCTGGTGTGTCTGCATTGGGAATATCCTGAGGGTCTGCGCTGAGCATCCTGGGAAAAGAAAATTCATAATAAGTAAAATCCTTGATTCATTCAATATCAAAATAGATTACATGGACGACTGCACATCGAAATAAATACAGTGTCATGTCATCTTATGTTGTTGTAATATACATTATTCTTGAGCTAAAATGTGATAGTTATTAAATTTTTAGCGTTTGGAGTCGCATCTCAATTATAATTTATAATTTTCAAACTAAAATGTGATGTCAATACATTATTTTAGAAACGTCGAATTAAGGCATAATATTAAGCTATCAAAATATTGAGATACTTTCTCGGTTTACTTGGTATGAATCTTGCGTAGCCGGCATAGTCTACAGTACAGCCTAACATCTAAACTAGTTTAACTAGTGAAGATCAAGTTTGTTTCAAAGGAAAGTAGTAATTATTATTAGACCCTACAACTAAATTAGTCTGAAGAAAAAAGATAGACCTAAGGATCAGACTGATAACTGCGTACAATGTAGCCATATCAGCGTAATAAACTATGGCTGTTCCCTTATAGTTACTTAAGATCTGCAAAGTCAGTCAGTAAAGCTCCAGTGCCTGCCAATGTTCACACGAGAAACAAAAGCAGGAGTAATAAGGGTGTTCCTAAGCAGAATGAGCCGCGAGCGCGACACTAGAACTGAAATCCCGCCGTAACGAGACGTGCTCCCGTGAATAGCCGCCGCCACTCGAGCCCGATGTATATCTACACTACCGAAAGATAAGGCTGCACTTGAGTTACTAAAATAAAGACAGAGAGACTTTCCGAGAAAATGACTATGTGTAAGATTAAGAAGTGTCTTGTAGAAATTAGAAAAACTTGAAATAAGCTGAGCAATATTATCTTATGTGGGAACCCCGCCAAAGACAAAACAATCTGAGGTTAAATTAGATAAATTGTAAATGGAAATACAAAAATTACTATGGAGCTAGATACCCACGGTTGGTTGGTTTACTATCATGTAAAATAAATGCATGTTTGTTAAGGAAAGTGTGCAAACTTTGCAAGCGAAATGTTGAACAATTTAGGGTAAATAAAGTTAGTCAATTAAACACTGTACTAAAACAAAAATATTGAGTACATCTGACTTTTATAAATATTTGCTTAGCGATCTAAAAACACACGCTGGTTTATTTTAAAAACATTTTAGCACATACGATGTGGAGCAGGGAGTATTTAGATAGTGAAATGTGTTGAATCCCGTACGGTTTAGCCAAATGCAATTAGCAAATGAGTCGACCACCAAGTGTGAGTAATGCCCCTAGCAAAAATACAACAGTTCTCAGATTTTACTGTTAACGAAGTAGATTTTTTCTCCACAACGAGGAAGCTCTCTCATCTGATGGAAAGCGATGATCAGGCAGAAGGTGAATGGGATTTTATTTAACTTTCAAAATACATAATTGACTCTTTAGCTGTTCTATTGCTGACTTCTATCTCTTTCTCGCTGCTGAGTAGTGAATATGGGGAATTTTAAGAAAGTAATTTTATGCAGTTTTGCAATTTGAAAGCTTTGTTACCTACTTGTTCTAACAAATTTAATACTTTAGACATCTTAAAAATGCTAGTTTCTAGGTAAATAGAAGGTTAAAAAGGTAGTTGAAGGATCTATTTCTTAAAGTATTCAGAGTTCATTGTGATCGCTCGACCTTCGACCACTTTTCAACGTCCACAGTGGGTATCATTGTCTTTCAGTCATTGTATACTACAAAAGAAAGCGTGCTGATCTATTTAGGCTATGTCTTCGTTATTAAGTAGCACGTCACGTGGCTCTGAATAAATTTCAAGAGACTTAATTAAAGAGTTGGTCGGCTTCGTTGCAGGGCTATCTTCAAAGGTCTCTCTTTGCCTTTGGTTACTTTAATAGGTTATCTACTTCTGCAGAATATCAATTGAGTATTGCAGTAGGGGACCGGACTCTACCTATTCTTATATGTATAATCCTTAAGCTAGATCTTAAAAACAGTACAAATCATTCATGATTAGGTGGCATTATTCGATTTGTAATTTGGCTTTAAAAAACTACCTATAAAAATGACGTCAACTGTGGCAGCATTTTTATGAAAATTCCAAGGGTTATACAGGATTGCCATAGCTCTATTACAGACAAAGACAAACTATTTTGAATATTATTCAAGGAATCATCAAAATAATACCTAGTATTACCAGCGGTTTGCTAAGCTAAAAATCCTACGTACTTTCGTTATTGAGGTTTAATAAGTATTTCTTATTTTTATCACAGCACAGAATTTAGGTATACACTCGCTGAAGATTATCACGAACACAGTCATTTCTACGAACAGCCTCATAAAAGTAAGATTTGGACCAACAAACAGTCGTATATTGCAATTGTTATACATACAAGAAATCCTTTATAGAGGCGCATCGAACTTTTTATACAGACGTTATCACGTCAAGCTTTACACTGCATCATCTTCTTCAATTGTAATAGATTTCCCAAATATGTAAAGCCTGATGTGCTAGATAGGCTAGTTGAGTATGCAGCCCGCGTAGTATGGACCCCTCGTAGTATTCCTGCGGCCTCGTACAATACGACGTACTCACAATAAAATGAAAAGAAATAGTCATTATCGCAATTTTTCTTTTCTTTTGATGCAAAAAAGTTTTTCATGTTATTAGTAAATCTACATTTATATCTAGGTAGCTTGAAAGAAGATGCAAATTAATGTTAGATGTCGATTGTTACAAGTTACAACTCGCTTAATAAAATGGTCTTTTTAATGGATGATCAAGGTACACAATTAGCTTTCAATTTTCAAGTATTCTTCTAGATTTGATTTTTGTTTTGACTAGAACATTTGGTCTAGCAATGAACTCATATCCTACCTAAGCCTTATGATAAGGTTGGATCTTACTTTTTGACTTTTTTGTTTCGGCTAAATACCTAGGTGCTTTTTAGGCTACTGTAAGTTAAAGTTGCCACTAATAGATAGATTAATACAAACTTTGAAGTGAATGTTTTTGTTTATTCATCACTTTTATGACAAAACCATGAAAATATTCGTACCTACCTAAATTGAAAGAAAACAAACTTTTTATAAACCGCCTCAATTTGCGGCCACAAATAGCTTGTCTAGTGTATCATATGAGGGAAATACAACCAAGTGGATTTGTACTGATTTACAATATAAAGTTATGATGAAAATAAATTCTCAGAGGGATGGCGGGGCGGTATGGATTCATAATAAAAGTAGGTTTCAGGACTCTTCCTTATATGCAAATTGCTTGGGGGAGTTTGTATTGAATCCTCACGAGGAACGTGGCATTGGGGCTAGATTTATTTAGCTAGTAAAGGAAAAAAATATCAGCTTCATTCATGCTTGATAATTGTTATCTTCCAATAATGTTTGAACTTGCAATTGGAAGCAATATTTAAGGCAGGAGAGAGAGAATTGCAAAAACGTGTAAAATGATAATTATGAAATTCACTACGAAAAATTTCGTTACGATTTTATTTTGTATGTATAATTTAGCTATCTGTCACTGTCTGTGTTCAGGCCCGACCGAGCTACAATCTAATAAGACAATGTCGCGTACATCTGCTAATCCCTCGGGCTCAATTTACCGAAAGAAAATAACTACACCTGCGCTGTATTATGTAAACATCGCATCAAAAGCTTACCATGAATTTTACAGTCAGTACCTTGAGGCATCGTCGAAATTTCATCAACTGTGGGGTGAGGGGAGACTGGGCAAATGCGCCAACGAGGGGCAAGTGAAATAAGCGAGCGGAGGATTAAAGGGTTTGCGGAAAATTTGTATGTTCCATAACGGTCCCGTTCGGTTTTGTATTACCAATTATGTTCACTTAATTCGTAACAACCGCTTTTCGTGGCGTATTGCGGGTTTCATTAATAATAAAGGAGTGATAAATAGCTTTGTGGTTAATTGCTTTCTGTACTAGAATTTCTGGTTGTCTAACTAACTCATTATTAAGCAGCCAGTAAATTATGAAAACCTTCAAAATACGACGATAAAAGGACTGAACAAAAAGAACTTTTGCAAGTGCGCGGACCCTTTTAATTCTATTTCTGTCAACCTTACAAAAATCCTTTTACCCGCGCAAAATAAAACACTCAAAGAGAAAAATACGGTTTTATTTAACCCTTGACGAGTCACCTTTGACTTTTACAACAATACGCAAATACGTAAGGTGGTGTGAAACGAACCGTGACGGTTTCTGGTCTAGTGGAGGTGACTGTCCCGCTCCTTGTCCCTAGACATCATTCTGAGACCACACGATTAGGGCGCCATCTTTAAAAGTCTGTGGAGTTCCACATGCAGGGGTATTGTGATTAATCGCTTAGGCATTATTTCCTAATTAAGCTCACCTTCCCCTCGATGCGAATCCAACGCCCGGGGGAGTGCGGCGAACTTGAATCAAATACAAATATACTGACAGTAACAGGAGAAGGAAATCCGAAAATCTGTTGAATTAACGCTTTGAACTCAAATCACGGTGTAAAGATGGGTGAAATAACAAATGAGGAAGACAAAGCGAAAACAAGGTAAAGAAAGTCAATAACGTTTTGCTTTTATGAGCACTTTTGTGCTTATCGGAATTTGTGATGGGCTGTAAAAATGTTTTGTTTTTGTAATAAGGGTACATTAGACGTTTATCGTACAGTCGACAGCACATTAGAAAATCTATACATTTTTATAGCAAAATCGCCCTTATCCCCAACATAATATGCTCTACTCTAGCTTGATGTGCTGTCGTCTCTACATTAGCCGTATTATTTCCCAGAACAAACATACACAAAAGTCAATCAACGCAAGTGAAGAAGTGCCCAAAAACCACAACTCAATTAGCTTCCCCACAGTCAAATAACTTACTTATATCGGACTGGACACATCCCGTCACCCCCACTGACATGCATCCTCGCTGAAAAGAACGTAATTGAGGGAAATGATATAAATTACTCTTACGGACTGTTTACGTGCAGAAAGGGGATGCCGACTGAATCACGCCAAATGAGTATTGATGTATGTCCTGACAATTGGATCTTAATTCGATACTTATTCATCGAGAATCAACGAATCGGATATGAGTAGAGATACAGATATATGTAGGTGTTTGGGAGTCCATTGAGTAGGTACTTAAAATGTGCGCTACCAACCGTGCGATGTGGAAGTCATTGGGGGAGGCCTATGTTCAGCAGTGGACTTCCTGTGGCTGAAATGATGATGATGATGATGTACTTAAAATGATTTCACAAATAAACAACAACGGTAGGTAATACTGATGATCGCATGGTGCTAGTCGGTCATGTAGTGGTACTTAATGTTAGACAATTTTTAATTTCAACATTTTATACAGTGATTAGTACGTTTACATTCGATTGTGTATCGTCAAACAGAATCCTAAAGAGAAAATAACAGTACCGCTTCGTTAACTTGATGTTTTAAAGTACGAGTAGTTCCTTAACTCCTTTAAAGAGCCATCTACCGCTGACAATCGCCGTGTTGTTCGAGTACACAGCTTGAAAATAAAAGTGGTTTTGCATTTATTTCAATATCCGTAACTATACGAGTGAATCCATTAGTTCACATTATACCCTACATCAAACACCTAACAACCGCTGATCTCTCACAGTAGACCGTCCAATTTTAACCGATTGTTAACACTTTAAATTGGGTAACGACCGCGTAGGTGACAGTATATCTGGTCCCTTTAGTGAGATGGGTGCGGGTGACGTCACGGGTCAACCGCGTCATACAGGGCGCTAGTTTTAGAAGTTCATTCTGGTGTGAAAGGTCTTACCGATTAACGCTTTAGACATGATGTAGGCATAGAAAATGTTCCATTGGTACGGAAAACTAGCCGATGTGGAAAATGTAGAGTGAATGTTTCTATTCGCTGATGAAAAGCGAAACGGAAATTACTATTCAAGTAGATATTTATAATGACCATCATTTTTGGTACAGTGCAGCGCATGAAAGATGGGCTTAATAAGGGTTAAACGAAAATTAGAATATCTACGTAAAGGCAAACAAAAATTAGATTTCAAGTGTTTGTGACCTCTTAGCAACAAAGCAATGACGTATGTTGCGAAGTTATATTGCCTAAAGGCATAGACATTGGAACTGACATCCTGTAGTTACTGTGTTCCAGTCGGGATAAATACAAATCGCAGTTGCTCGCTATACGGTCGTTATTTGCACTAAATTACTCCTAAACCACTTGCAGTTCCATCCTCGTAACTCAAGTGGAGTCCTTTGGGATCCGAAAGTAATTCACTTGTTATTTTAGGTTCTGTATTAAGTATTCTGGTTCAGGTTTGTTTGCGTACAGACCACGGCAAACAAGTTAAACTATTCTACCTCCGTCCACGATTAAATTAAAATAAAGAGCAATTTGGAACTCAACATTTGCATAGTACGAGATAATCTCTTGGAGGAGTTGAACTAACATCCAGTTTATATTAAGGTCGAGACATAGCAACCGGCTGAGTGCTATGTAGCTTATTAAGTTAAGAAAACATGGGAGATTTTCTAAGCTAAATATACGTGTGTTATGAGTGGGTTCACTACTATAATACATATTATTACGAATAAGTTACTTAGTTCAGAGATGGTGGGGTTCGAACCCACCTCAGATCTCGAGTCCGTCAGTCCTATACCTTCACCGCTAGGCTATTGATTTTTTGTTCAAGGCTTGTGATGAGTAATGACAAGAGCACGTTTATCATCATACCAGCATATACATTATACATACATATTTTAGTTTTTCATCACCTATCTGAATGTTCATTCATTCTTAAAAATATTCAAATCACATGAAAAGTCAATTACAGACAAGAAAACTTCACAAGTCCCAGTAATAAACAACAAGGGATGAGATGATGTCGGTTTGTTTGCGGCACATAAAATAAGGCTGGGGCGCTCCGGTAGGCATCAACCGGTAATTAATGGTCTGCCAGCTACGCAGGGGTGAAATTGGATCAATTTGCGAGCTATTCTTAACTTTAGAGGGCCCAACAAACATTGATTAGATAGATTCAGAAGCCGACTCAAAGAAATTCCTTAACCCCACCCCTTTTCAATGATACGGAAATAAATTATTTCACCGGGAACTGTTTTGAATTTCGTTTAATTCATGGTGCCCTCGGGACGCCTTAAATATCTACCGCAATAAAGTAGTCCTACTCCAAAATGGCTGTAAAAATACTGTGAATTCAGCAGATATCGAGTGGTTCTTCGTTTAAGTATGGGAAATGTTGTAAGGTTGCAGCATCCGACCCTCGTGTTTGGCTATTGTTTTAAGTGGGATACACTTCGTTACGCCCCTGCACTCAGCGCAATTTTAGAGATCGGGCGTTTTTTATTTTTTCGCCGGAGAGCCCTTATTTTAAACTGATAATGACGCCGGGCGGGGGGATCCGGAGTTTAGCAAGGTTTAACGATGGAAATTTATTGTAACGACTGTAATGCTTTTCGTTACTGGTTATTGGCCCGTTAATGGCGATACCAAGAACTTGAACACCTGCGGGGTTTCTTAAACAAAACTGTTAAGCTTTGACAACTTTTTACGCTGTGATTCAATTTGAGTTTTGGTTGAATTAGAGATTGATTGGTTGGATTAATTTGTATTTGAGCTAGTTATAGATGTTTGAAAATTGACTTAATTGCGACAGTTTAAAGTAAATGTAACTGACTATGTAATGGACGCATTTAACAAACTAACGAGTTATGACTCTAACGTACGTATCGCGTGTAAGTTTGCTAGTTAAAGTTTCCTTACAACAATTAGGGAACTATGAAAACCTAACATCCATCTTGGGATTCGTTTCATAACTTTTCAGTTCAAGTTTTGAATAGCATATTTCAAGCTGGCTGGCGTTCTGCCATGACGTGCCTAGATAAACAGACAAATGGCTGTGAATAAATTTCAAAATGTATTACTTTGCAGTAATCATTTATTATTTTAATCAGTGATAAACTATCGGCGTTTGACAGGCGACAAGCGAGGATTGGTTTAAATTATTCATCGTAACTGTACGATCTATAAAATCAATATCGTATATACAAAAACTTTCATTACTTTCCTCACACACCAACTAGATGTAATTTAAGTACCTCACGTTATTTGTTAGTATAATTTTACATTCAGCAAAACAAAGGCTAATCGATGCTTAACTCCGCATCGACAAAACTTTTTATTACAAAAAAGTACAACGATGAAAGTAACTTTTTACCCGCTTCTCTCGATCTTATCTAATATTAAGAGGGTCAATTTTCAATAAAAACTTTGCCCGACTGGTTAATAAATGCAGAGTTTATCAAAGGGCAGATTGCAGTTGTCAGGGCCTCTGAAAAGTCACGAGCTTACCTTATTGGCAAACATGGAGGGGCTGCGGCGATAATTAATCTGTGCAGACGGATGGTCGGACACCGCGGCGGAATACAAATCACGCGTCGGCGCAGCACGTGATAGAACTGAGCTCTATGGATAAAGGTGGAAGGGGGAAGTCTAGTTTTAAAATTTTGAAAAAAGAACAATGTTTTGAAGACCAGACAATTGGCCGGACTCGGATCGGAATACAAATTGCTTGATGAGATTACGGTCTAAGCTGGAACTGGGTTCTATTTTATTTTGTTGAGGGATTAAGTCTAGCCTTAGAAGAAAATATATTTCTAAGACCATGGAAGAATATAAATCACGGGAACTATGGGAGAATATAAATCACGCAATTGACGCGTCGGTGTAATACGTTCTAGCAAAAACTGGGTTCTAGTATGCATGTACAATAAGGTATACTAGAAGATAAGAACAAGTTGAGTTTTTTATAAACCAAATGATTTATTCCTAACAATAAACTTTCGAAACACAGCACCAAAAAAATACTTTAATTATTTTTGATTATGAATCAAAAATAATTTAAATGGAGAACAACTTTCTAGAACTTTCCGTCAAATCATTCCGAAATTCCAGTGTTTGCGGCGAGCGAGAAAACATTAAAAGGCATTATAAAATTACCGGCTGGATCTTAAGTAAAATTGGCATTCCTTTTTGAGGCTTCCTTTGAAAAGTTTGCAGAAAGGATTGAGATTGCTCACTCAGGATCATCTGCAGCTATCTTTGTAAGAAAACAAGTCGGTTTGATTACACTAAGCTCACAAAGTGCACGGTGGCTTGCTAAGATGAAATTTTCAAGTAATTTTGCGACAGCCGCCTTGTGCAAACCGGAGTGTCTGCTGCAGGACAATATTTTATAAAACGCTCATTTTCTGCTATTTTAACAGGTCAGCGCTGCATATTGCAGTAGTTTTAAAGGTGATTTTTGGATAATAGTCTCATGTAAAGGCTTTACGGAGATGAGGGATGATAACAGAACTTTATTGCACATACAATAAGGTTCAAAAACTGAACTTCATACCATTTATGACATCTCAGTCTCAAAATTTACGTTGAAGAGATAAATTAATAAGGGTTTCGTAAGGACTACGGAACTCTAAAAATAATTATGAGTAGGTAGGTATGTGCGCACAGTCTTTTATTTTGCCTTAGAAGCGGACATCCCTGTTTTATTAATTCAATCGTTAGATATTACTATTATGTATACAATTGATGAAGGAACTAGTAGTTGTATTTGTTTACTTTCGAAGAAATATTCGATTTTGTGATTTTATAAAAAAAAACTGTTTTAGAAGCATATTTTCTAAAAAAATTACATTAAGTCAGAATTTTGTAAATAAATTTACCTATCACTATAACGTCTACCTTTATGTAAAAATAAATGGTTATTGCTGCAGTAATTTAGGAATTATTTAATAATTTATGATTTTCAGAAAACATTTTTTTCTCTGTTGTCCTAGAAAAATGGCAGCTAGACTTACTTTATATTGATGCATGATATAATTATCTATAATACCTGAAAATATTACTTGCCTATCCCGTGGAAGTTCGAAGATATTTTAATTTCTATGAGTTTAGAAGATTTATATGTAAATAGGGTTGTCATCTAAATATTTTTTAGTTTTTTAAATGCCGTCCGTAACAATACGGTTTTAATGCCTTTGTTAGATAACTATTGAAATTCATTGCTTTTACCATTATTAATTTGTCTGGTCGAGTTTGATAATTATAGAGTTGGCCCTGTGGCGGCTTATTGGAAATCCTATCGTTTTCGAAACATCGATATATATGTTGCAGTCAAAACTCATAATCGATCAAAACCACTTTTGACTGCAAATTTCAGTTAATAGTGGTTTTGACCGATGGCCTTAGTCAATATTACTTTTGACAAATTTTTCTAGTCGTATCATCGAACTTCCACGGGATAGGCAAGTAATATTTTCAGGTATTATAGATAATTATATCATGCATCAATATAAAGTAAGTCTAGCTGCCATTTTTCTAGGACAACAGAGAAAAAAATGTTTTCTGAAAATCATAAATTATTAAATAATTCCTAAATTACTGCAGCAATAACCATTTATTTTTACATAAAGGTAGACGTTATAGTGATAGGTAAATTTATTTACAAAATTCTGACTTAATGTAATTTTTTTAGAAAATATGCTTCTAAAACAGTTTTTTTTATAAAATCACAAAATCGAATATTTCTTCGAAACTAAACAAATACAACTACTAGTTCCTTCATCAATTGTATACATAATAGTAATATCTAACGATTGAATTAATAAAACAGGGATGTCCGCTTCTAAGCCAAAATAAAACACTGTGGTGCGGTCGGTCCATCGAAATTTTCTTGATTACAATCCTTCTTAGTACCTACCTAGTACCTACATAACATTTTGATCATTTTATGTACCTACTTATTACATTTCGTTGAAACAAAATAGGTTGTTCTACTAATATGGCAAAATATTGTTTTTAGTTACACAAAGTCGTAGCTTCTACAAGGTATGGCGAAAATCCGTGTACAAACAAATGAAAATCCGTAAATACTATAAGCTTGCTCGCGAGACGAAGTTGCCAATCAATCACATTGTTTGTCTTGGACATTGACAACGGGGGTTGGTACGTGACAGTCCTGGAAGATTCGAGGTGCTAGATACAAACACTTTGTACAAGTTTGTACAGAAAATACATAAAGCTAAACAGTAAACACAGACATCTTATAAAGCTGTATTAAGAGCGATTTTGGCAACAAAATTATAGACTATTTATATAAGATGTGCCTACTCGCACCTCACATCACTGGGATTTAGCGAGATCCACATACATAATCTTGCACGTGAAAAGCACAAACAAAGGGAATGTTTAATTTGTCAAAAGTAATCCTGCGATAATGCGTTATACTCGTATTGTTTGAGAGAAGGGCTTAAGAACGGCAAACTGTCGATGCATGATGGATTACAGTTGAGTTAGTTCTTGCTGAGACGGTCTTGCATCTGTCGATCAAACCTTGCTAGAATATGGTGGTTGGTACACTAGTCAATTGATTGATTGGTTTCCTACGCAAAGATGAGCTGTGACGTCACTTCGTCAACTTACCATAGTTAATGTACTATTTAATGATATAAAAAATGCAGCTGAGTTTCACCATCTTACTTTAACTTTAACAAACGTCAAAAGTCTGTCAATCGGTTAAATAAGTTAAAGTAAGGTGGTGCAACTCAGCCTTAGTCATATTTTTCTGTAACCTAATTGAAAGATAGGTATAATTGTGTAGGTACTTTTTAAGTATTTGGGCCTTGAAATCATTGGTTTATGGCGTCAACTACCCAACTAGCTTCATCTGCCAAGAAGACACATGGTTGCCGTCATTCGTGCCAAGTTACGACTCCGGTGAGTGTGGTCTACCACGACCGTTACTCAACCCTGAGACACCAACTTATCTGATGCTAAGAGACTGAAATTATGCGATGATTTGTTATGATTTATTAAGGGGTGTAAGGGAACTGTTGACAATATTAACGTATATTGTATTGCATATAAATTGCTTAGGTAGAGCAATAAGAGCACACTCATAATACTTATTATTAATTAATTTCGCATACTAACCTCATTTCATTGAAAACGAACAAGTAAGTTTTATTTATTTTGATATTTACTTCCTGAATGATGATACTCGTATCTCTGAACTAATTTTGACAACTGTGAGTTGCATTTGAATTTGATATTGTATTCAACAATTACTTACATTATGTGTGTAACAAAAATAAACCACTTAACTGTGATAGTACAATTATGTAACTCTAAAAATGATTTCTTTTCTTTGTACAGCAATTTGTTTGTAACCTTTCCACTTCCAGGCCAAATGTAATTTTGTGGGTTGCAATTCCTCTAAGCCTGCTGTTACTCGGGGCATCTTTTAAGAACATCTTTAATTGTATTTGAGACCTCCCAGGCGGAGCGTGAAGTCGGATTGCGTCTGTAAGCAATTCAATTAAATGTATTGTACGTCAAGATAGACATTGTGGCCTCTTATACTCGTAATAGGATTCATTTTGCAACAAATATGTATGGTCTGATGTGCTGTCGTTTGTACAAATCTTTTGCCACGTATTTGCTTGTGTTACGGAATGACAATGTCTAAAGCAATCAAGAAGACTCATTGCTGGTTGCTGTTTTATGATGGAAAGTATGTGAATTAATTAAGATGGAAATAAATGAGTAATGATGGAAAATTTGTCGGGAAAACGAAAATATGAAAATGGAAATCTCGTTAAGTAAAGTAAGTCAAAAATAATTACATATTGAGCAGCTTAATTTTTGATGAAACAGCAGCAGAGTTATAATTTCTCTTTTAGCAGTAAAATTTATTTATTAATGAGCAGAACTCCACTCGTAGATACTTATGAATTATTTACCGCTCACATGGGTTTTATAGATGCTAAAATAAATAAATGTGATCTTTTAAAACACTCTGTATCAAAAAGAAAAGTAACCTGCCAAAAACGCATTTATTTTTCGGAAAATCCACCCACGTGTGACAGTGACGTCCGCGAAAATTGGAAGGTGTGAAGTGTCAAACAGCGTGACAGTCAGCGATGGGACTGTCAAGATTTCAAAAGTGAATTCAGAGGGTGTATAGTAAGAAATGGTGTAAAATAAATCTAGCGAGCAGGTGCGAGAGAAAATTGTCCTTTAAATAAACTTACGTCTGTTTGTATTTTGCACGGAACCCGTTTGTTGATACAGTTTCTAGTGTGTTTATTTATGAAATTGTGATTATCGTAGGTGTTATAGAGGGTGTTAGGCTATGATAGACTGAAATTGTGGGTTTGGCTTTGGTCTGACTGTATACCTAGTTAAAGTTAGTCAGATATTTAATAGCACATTTTGTGCAATGTTATAAAATATGTAAACTCTTAAAGCTCCTAAAATACTGAGTAAAAGACGAGAAGTAATTCATCTGAATTTGAGAGACGAGAATTAACACACAGCTAAATATTTATATTCGTGATTTTGCTTGAAAGGCATGAAAGTCTGTAGTTTTGTAAATTTGCCTGCCCCAAAATAAAACTCAACCCTGCTACTGCAGCTGCAACTATCTAAGGAGCCCCGGCCACTCGAGAGTTAGGAGCTGAACTTTTCAAGTGCGCACTTAGAGACATCAATTTACTTTGCGGGCAGCAAACTTGAAGCCTGCGCCCGCTTATCGGCTATTAAACTGCTTCGGGACTAAGTTGCTCCTGTGGATCTAACTTACAAAGGTTTACCTTTTATAGGGTTTTATGCTGTTTTGGTATTATTTACGTTCCTTACCGGTGCCATATTGCAACAAATAAGTGTGATTTGATGAACTGTTGAATAAAGCTGTTGTATAAAGTGATCATTCTGACTGATATCGTATACCTATTAGGAAGTAAAGAAATACTTAGGTTGACAAATAACAGCATTACGATTTTTCATATAAAAAAACAAGGTCTTTTATTCAACTACTAGGCAATTTGTCGATATAATCACCTTGAGTTACTTGTATAATGTAGTCTCGAATTTACACAAGTCACTCTTTAAGTATGATGAAAAATTTAGATCTACTACCTACCTACTTCCTAATGTAAGAATGATGCTAACTCATTTATATTCTCATGCTTCTTAATTTAAATGACCCAATTTACAGTTACGTAATTTTTAATTTAAAAACCGGTAGCGAACTCGGGGCAAGAGTGTTTCGCCGCCGGCGCGACCATAGGTGCCCTAACGGAGGGGTCTTATAATTTTCCAATTATATTTCCCGTTCAATTTTCCGAGGTGTCGCTCACGGCACTCGTCAAGTGCAGCCCTGTAGTTTTAATGGACCCTCGTGTTTGATAGGGTTGCCATATCTAATATTTTGCAACTTGGACAAGACGCGTGAAAACCTAGGATTTTGGAGCCCAGAACCCGGATATGTTAACAGGTTTCTTGTAACTTAGTCTCGTCGCCCAGTATCTACACTAATATTATAAAGAGAAAAACTTTGTTTGTTTGGTTGTAATGAATAGGCTCAAAAACTACTGAACCGTTTTTAAAAATTCTTTCACCATTTAAAAGCTTCATTATCCACGAGTAACATAGGCTAAATTTTATTTTGGAAAAAAAATAGGGTTCCGTAAAATATGTCCACGCGCGCGAAGCCGCGGGCGGAAAGCAAGTTGGCTTATAACTTAAAATTGTTAAGCCTCGACTACAAATTAAACCTAGCCCGGACAGTCTTTAAACTAGGATAAGTCCAGGGAAATCCGTACGGATGGTAGCCCTAAGTGCATAGCAATTATAGACCTTTTGTCGGTTAGATGATTAATTGTTTTTGAAACGCTGCTAGAAGGAGTATTTGTGAGTTAAAAATTTGTAAAAAAAATTTGAAAATACTTAGCCAGGTAAGTTTTAAACGTGTTCTCCCATGCTCAACTCATTAAACGAAATAACGACGATTTTGCACTTTTCTGAGCAGCTTTGTCTAGCCTTTAAGCTAAGTTTCATGTTAAATAATTTGTAACATTGCACTTGGTATGATACGTAACCTTACCTCGTAATATAGTAAGTGGTATAAGGTAAGTGTCCCAAGATCGTGAGATTTCGATACCACCTATCGATTAATAATCGATTCTATAGGAGCCCGTTGTGCTGCACGCGATGTTTTCACATGAGTTTTTAGGCTAACGTTAAGTGGTTCCTTATTTAACTGAACAAGCCGTGTTTATGGTAATCTAATATTTTAATACATTATACTTACAAGTCCTGGTAAGCGTTGTTTAAGAAAACGTATTGCCCTACAAGTAAAGTAAGTATAGCATAATTTATATTTAGAAATTGAAAATGTGTTTTCTTTCGATTACCGGTAACGGTTAAACGAAAATATGAATGTTTGAAAGGTGACTGTGGGAATCAACTTAAGTATTATGATGATAATAAATGAGAGGGTTACTGATATTAATAATGTAAAATCAAATTCGGAGCTTACCGTAATGGAAACGGCAAACGTCAGAATAAAATAATTACTAGAATGCCTAACATCTGTTAAAATAAATATTTCTCTCAAAAACATTACAAATAATTTAAATTACTTTCAATGCAATTAAGGCGTACCTAAAGAAAAGTGGAAGTAAACGCCACAAACATTTAATTTGAAAGTCAAAATAAAAACAGTACCATGAAATTATGAAAGAGATTGCCTTAGGAAATGGATTCAGAATTCACAATTGCGGAACGTTTCAGCCGACCGCTAGACCTCCAATTTATTTCAGGTTCCGTCCACTAGAGAGGTCTACCATCTTAACATTAAACGGGATAAGGTTTATGTATAAAACTGTATAATTTAATGTCAAATAAGCTTTAGATTAAGTACAACATTTACATTGAAGTAATATTACTAGCGTAAGTACATTAAATCTCAACGTACATTTATGGGTATGGAATACCAATCGATCAACATGGAAAGCATTGGGGGAGGCCTATGTTCAGCAGTGGACATCCTTTGGCTGAAGATGATGATGATTTATTATGGGTATCTATGTCACCTTAGGGAAGCGATTAATTTATTACTTTTTTGGCAATTGACAATAGCTGTCACACGACTGTCACCCGTCAAGTCTACTTAGCTAATAAACCTGTGACTTCACGGCGGTAAAGTGAAACGTCATGTTATACCATGGGTGTGATCTACCCTCAGTATTGTAGCGACGAGGCAAGGAATCCCGCCCAGCATTTTACATGCCAAATACCTATATTTATGTACGCTGAAGAAAAGTCTCAGTATTCTAAAATTCATTTTCCAGATGGATGTGGGAATGAATTTTCATAGAAGAATTCTAGTTAATATACAGAACCAAGTTTAATCATGTATAATGTAAACAGTGCAGAGTCATCTTAACTACTAATCAATTCACCTCACACACAGTTTATTTAGAATGCGGGTCCCATGACCCAACCCTAAAATACGCGAGCACTATGACAGCAAGAGGCAATCGCTCAGACTTGAATTGGCCCAGACAGAAGGCAGGGGACGTTGAATCAACTAATTTTAACCCGCAACAACTCATGCGGCGGTTTGCTTAGCAAACAGAGCCCACAAAGCAGCGGGGAACGTGAATTAAAAGTATTAAAGGCGCGCTTACTTTATAATATGGATGTAAAGCCAAATAAAAAGACGAGAAAATATTTTTTTCATGATTTTCTAGGAATACCTATTATGTAAATGCTAAAGGAATAAAACACAAGAAAACGAACTAAAATATTATCGGAGACCGTGAAATTAAGGTACTATAATGCGCGCCCATATTATAATTTGGATGTAAAGCCATATAGGATGGCCAAAATTTATCTTTTAATGATTTTCTTGTATTGTACAAATAGGAATGCTAAAAGAATAAAACACGAGAAGACGTCGGTACTAAAATATCATAAAAATACTGCATCCTACAGCTAACAATAAAACTTTTACTATAAGTCATCGAGTTTCATTTCATTTTATTTTATGTCTTTTCGCTTTTGGATAATTTATTACCAGCTTCAAATCGAAGATAAATTCACAGTATTATAGTTGGATTGCATCAAAATATTTATAATACCCAATGATACCATTAAAAAACTCTAGAAATAAACTTTATTTTTACAACAATAAGCATACTATTGAGTAACACAGATTCACGAAAGAAATGTAGAGATTTATCACCTATAACATTATATTGCTAAATATTTCAAAACAACTGAAGTAAAAAACTGCCCACATGAATCAATAAAAACTTTACGAAATAACTAGGTAATAAAATGCAACAATGTACCTAAGTTAAATTGGAGTGCATATTTGAAAACAACACCGTTTTACTTTTACTAAGTTATTTCTTTTAAGTTTGTGTCTAATACAGTAAAAATAAAAACGATTGCCCATTATCTCCAAAGAAATGTTCAAGGCGTTTATAAAGACAATGAGACAACCATTGAACAAAATAACAGTTATTAGGTGTCATTTCAATTCATTTGAACAGAAGAAAAGCTAATTGAACATTTTAATTGGTGATGTAGTCTAGAAAACACATCTTTGATGAAAATTATACAGTATTCCCTCATTGTACTGTCTAGGTTGATGTAACTACAGTATGTAACTGAGGTACAGAGGGTGTAGTATGAGTTTACGTCAAACGCATTCGATGTCGAGTGCGTTAAAAAATATATAAAGATTTTAGTTTCCGTTAGGGGCGCTGTACAATCATATTCTAAAGCTTTATACATAAATATCGACTAGACCAAGAAGGATAATTATTTTGAAACATAACTTTTCATTTATTTAAAATGCAAAGATTAGGTAATAACTGAACACAAAAAATACATGCGTATAGAATTATTTTGTTATCGGGAGTAAGTTAATGCAGCGTTGAAAAATAAATTAGTAATTTAATCGTTTTCATTTCATTCCATCGAGTTTTTTAATTAACAATATTTTAAGTACTCTGTTAACGCATGCAAATATTTTTTTTGATTTCCAGGTACTAGGTATATTTAATTAATATATGCGTCTGATGCAATAATTAACATATGATTCAGGTAATTTAAATGAAGCTTAAATACAGTTGATTGCTTGGATGCTGTTTAATTCGCGATAAAATTATCTCAATTATGCAGGCAAATTAAAATATATCTTAATGTGGTCCCGTTAATTTTTGTGTGCAATAATAACTGATTCTCGTTCATTGAATTCCAACTCGAATTCCAAAATTAATAAGTATTGTATTAACAATAAATAATTTTAATTACAAACATACATACTACGAGTATAAGTACATACATACATTATACCGTAGATAACAAATTATACCTAAATGTTTGTTTTATAGGTAAGTATGTTGTTTGACTGGAGTACACGCGTTCGGCATTAATAACATGACAAAACCTAAATAAATAAAAAAGAAAAAGTTTTTTCATATGCTTCTAAAGCCATGAGAGACGTACAATAAATTGCCCAGCTATTTTACCGGAGAATATTACAAAGCCTTTTCCTTCAGACCGGCAACAAGAATTGCCAAACATTTTTAGAAAGGGATTTTCTAAGGGTCTTCGATATCCACCATTGTTGGTGCATTGTTCTGGTGAAAAGTCCAAATTAAAGAAAGTATTCGCGAAAGCAAAATAGAAACACTCATTAGTAAGCCCCCTCCGTAGCTTCCAATGAATTCTAATAAAGTTAATCGCCCCCTTTCTTAATTTATTTGTGAAAATCCTCGCACACAAACTCGCGAAGCATCCCGTTTATTGCCTAAAAGTAGGTCAGTGTTTTTACACTTTCAATCTTATTGTAAGCTCGTTTCTAATGAATTATTCCTTCAGAGATATTGAGGAAAATTTAACTCAGGTAAAAACAAAATGCGATCTAATCGGTCATTTTTATAGATTGCATTCATTATTTAAATTGTCTTATTTATAAGATAAATTGTTTTGCATTTCATTTTGTTTTCTTCTAAAGCAACATTTCAACGTTACTTTGAAATTCATGCTCTACTACTACTACTACTACTCATAATAACTACAGTATTTTAGATACTTGTTACATTACATCACATAAAGATCAAAATGCGTTCAAAACAGGTTGGGTATCAAAAACACGACAAGCACAATTTTCACTTTTCACCAGCTCACATTACCTACGATATAAATTTCCAAAATTTTTGCAGGCGACATTTCACTCAAAGTTTACTCAAAGCTTAGGGCTGCCGATCGAAGATCGCTTGCACCACGGAGGCAGCGTCGTGTCACGTACAGGGTAACGAATCGTGGCCCCTCGCGACAGGTATTAGGGCGCCTTAATTGGCCATGCTTCATTGTGAGCTGCACTGTCCGAATTTGGCTTCCATGTGAGGCGGGGAAGGATAATTCGTAGGTACATACGGGATTCGTCGAACCAGACAATTGAAAATTGAACATCATTTGCAATGCCCCTGGCTGGATGCATTAGGTTTGTTGAATACTTGAAATCGGTGGGTAGAGTTTGGAGGCCAGATCTGAATAGTAAAGAGCATTAATGGTATACCTACCTAGTCGTAAACTTGGCAAATCGATATAGAAAATGCTAAGCCAGCGCTAAAAGTGCCAAAAGTTCATTGGAGCTTACTGTTAAATATTTTTTCAGAATTATGAACTGGTTTTAGAGCTGCTGTTTCTGATTTATTTAGCTTGTTGAAGAAAATTATATAATTCAGATGCAAATGTACTTAACTCACTATAATTTATCAAAAATATGCAGTTCGTCTCTGTCAATTTGGCGTCAAATAAGCTCACTGTCATTAATAAACCCGCATTATACTCTAAAATAATTCCGTTCCCCACTAGCGCGTAAAGAACAATCCTTTCACATCACGCGGTGTAATCTCTCATAACGTATTACTACCACCCCCTTCCCACTTCCCACCTAGACGTGTCCCGCTCCCCACGGCCCATATGTCCGCGTGACAACCCTGACTCAGGTGGCTACCTAATTTGTCACTTGAGATCACTCCGCTTCGTGAGATCATGTTCAAACTATCGCAGTAATTTTGAATTAAGAGCAAAGTTGGAAAGGACTAAACATTTGGCAAGAAATAGTTGTTGAAGTAATGGGTGTTAGAGCCTGATACATAAAGGCCGAATTTTCTATTCTGAGAGCTTTTATTGAAGGACTTTGTCATTTTGACATAAAAGTACAAATTAATTATGCAGCAAAAAAATTCCTCGAATCGGGGTTTGATTGTCTAAAGTTATTTATTTGAGAAATATTATTATTGTATTAATATTATTTTATTTACTTAGCTTCGGCAAAAGAAATGCATTTATGTCATGTTTTGTTGGTGTTCCTATTACGAGTACATACTTATAAATAAAGAAATATTTTGAACGAAATTGGTGCATAAAACCTGAATATTAGAGAGAAAATAAATTTAGTTCGGAGAGTTAATGTTATAGCTACGCAATTGTTATACAATGTACTACGAGTATGTATGTAGACTCAAACATAATTAAGTAATAAGCAATTACATACAGTTAATTAAGGCAGAAAGATATTCCCGTGATTGTGGGGTTGATTTAAACTTTGTGCCTTAATTTATCGTGCCCAAAACCTGATATGGGTAGAAAGGGCCAAATGTCTTTGGCACAAAAACGATACCGTAAAATCCTTGGTTAATTTCTAGCTAATCGTTGCTCAAACCTTTCTCTATACGATTATGTTCCTTTTATGAATTTTGATTTTTTGCGATTTGCATATTTAGACAGTTTTGTTTCATGTATGTTTACGAAAACTTGCCCTGGGTTGCACCATCTTACTTTAACTAAAACAAACGTCAAAAGTCTGTCAAACTACACTAAAACACCGGTTACGGCTAAAGTTAAAGTTGTGCAACTGAGGCTTAACCACGTGTTAACAGTGGATTCTAACATGCTTATATTTTTCGCCAAGAATATTGCTTTATCTTACATTATCTGCATTTGCCAATATCTTGGCTCCAACATCCAACATCTGTCGGCTGTCAGTTTTTTGTACCAGCTTCCGTTGGTTTCGGGATGTTCTCATGACGCTAACCTTCTGGGATTTGATGACAAACATACCGCAGGTGTTGTCAAAATTCTATCGGTGATGTTAGCGTCATTTTGGTGACTAAAATGTCACCAAAATGACATATATTTTATTTACAATGCATATTTTTTATTTTTAGTATGATCATATTAATATTATGGTTTATGGAGTTAATCATCTGGTGCTGGGCACTAGGCATGCATATTCATGAGAACCTAATACTTAATGTGGGATTTTTATGGCTTATTTTCCAAATAGGTCCAGCAGTTTCGGAGCCTATTCAATACAAACTTTTTCCTCTTTATAATATTAGTGAAGATTAGGTAGGTATACTGAGTGTCTGTAAGATAATAGAAAAACGGTTTTCATAAAAAAGAAGAAGACTTTATGAATTCAATTAACTTTACATCTCATATACATAATAACTTGTAAACTAATACCTTAATTAGAGTAATATTAAGTTACTCATATAGGTACTTTACAAACTACGCTAGTTAATTGCTCCCTAGTTTTCGAACTAAAATAGATTCCTGGAAACAAGACACAAACATGAAATCTGGTTCTAACATAATCCTGTAGGTTCCAGCGAAATATATTACGGTCCTGGATCGGTGCGAAATACGGGCTCCTAAGTTTAACTGCTTGTCCGACAGTAAATTTCTCGCAGGTACAACTTGCTTGGTGTACAGTAGAATAAACAATAGTTTAGAACATATTATAAATCTACATTATAAAAGCGAAAGGTCACTGACTGACTGGCTCACTCACTCATCACGAAATCTCAAATTTTGCATGGGGTTTCCTACTAGAACGTAGGTGCTCACTAAGAACGGAATTTACGAAACTCCACCCCTCAGATCATAGAAGGGAATAGATGTGAAACGGGGGCGTGGCGTGTGTCTCCGCGATATGCCCAGAAACGAACATCGGCCGCGACGCCAGGTTAGTCGCGATTCAGTCGTACTGAGGAAATGTTCTCCGATATTGTTGGATAATGCGTCGTAACGTGCAATAACATAAGTGAAACGAAGAACTACAGGAACAATGAAGTCATTTACCACATGTAAGTATTGCAAATCCATTGGTATTTTGNAAAAAATGTATCTACTTTTTGTTTTGTTATGAAAAGTTATAGTCCTAATTGCATGTAGTCATTATTTTATTTGTGTCCTTTTGTGAAAAACGTTTTTCAAATATATTATTGTATCAGAACTCCTGTAGTTTTATTTAATAGCACGATCTTAACACAAAAATTAACTGAGCTTAAATTTCTAAAAAATATATTTTTATTCTGACCGTACATAAAAATCTTATATTTTTTAAGTGGTTTTAAAATGGGTTGAGCTAGGAATGTTTTTGGGGTGAATAAGGAACATAAAATTAAAAATTAGTTGTGGGTAGAGTAAGGAACAAAATTGGGTTGAGTAAGGAAAATAATGAGTGGGTTGAGTTTGTCGTGGGTCGAATACGGAATAACCCAACATTTTAATATTCAACCTTTAGGTCGCTTGTGCCTAAATGTTACGGTTAAAATGTACATAATATTCAAGTGCTATTAGTTCAGGGACATGTGATATTTACAGGATGTTAAGAAGTTAAACCAGAGTTTTAAATAAACAACTTGAAAAAATCGAACTGCCTTAAGCGGGACTCGAACCCACGACCTTCCGCTTGCCGGGCGACTGCTCTTCTTATTCTTTTTTCAAGTTGTTTATTTAAAAAATATTTTAAGAAGCGACTCTATTCGCTTAGACATTTTAATAACGATTAAATCAGAGTTTTAAATTTATATGTTCTGAAATTAGTTTTGAACCCTTTTCTTTTACTCATAATTTATTGAAAAGGAAGGTTAACGATATGTTGGTAGCTTGACACCCAAATAAAACATTATCGGCCAAATAAAAATTATTCACGGCATCTTCCTCCTTAAGCAAAGACGGGTAGAGTCGAATATACCTATCACGCGCCGTGAACTGTTTGCACTTCGGATAGGTGTAATACCTCAAACGTTCCTCCGTACGGTTTGTTTAGGGATCACTCACGCAAACGAAATCTATGCGTGCGATACGGCGGCACGTATGTCACTGTAAAAGCCAAAGCACACGATGCGTTGCGGCGGCGATGCGACTCCGGAGCAGTGTCGCTGCGTCGTTTTAGCCCAGGCGCAGACCACCGATTTTTAGTCGGCTGATAGTTGGGTCGGGCTGTTAATCAGTATGGACATTTGTATGAAAGTGAGTACACTACACCGATTTGTTATCGGCCGATTCTTCATACAAATTAGAATCGGGCCCAGCTATCGGCCAACTAAAAGTCGGTGGTCTGCGCCTAGTCTTACATAGAAATTTCTAGGGCGAATACAAAGTGCGGTGCTACGTCGCGCGATACAGCGTAGTTTTTGCGGTGCGACGCCGCATCGCATCGTGTGCTTTTGTCTCTAAAACATATTAGACTATCCAATTTTTTTTAAAAAATAGCACCTATCACCTTAACATAAGATGCCGTAGTGTTTACTTTGATTACCGTCGTCTGTACATCGATTAGAATTGTTATATTGATACTCGTAATGCGTGGATAGGCACTAATAGCTTGTAAATGCTAGTTGATTGATCCCTATAAACGATGTTAAACAGTGTACACACTATTAAAGGTTTAGATACAAAAGTGTGTTACAAACACGCGAATTGTGTCATTTTAAAAAGTTATCAATATAAAATGCTCTGCACGCGTAAAACATCACTAGTAAGTAGGTACTTAGTAATAAAATGTTTCATGAGATAATATTGTCATCAACAGAAATATATTGCAAAGTCGTACTTTGCCCACAGAATCTATGGCAGTCAAGACAAGACAAGTCTTTTGTTATCTATCTATTCTTATAAGAGCTTTTGTAAGAAACTAATTATGTACTAGGAAAACTAGGGAATTCTTCTTCTAACAAAAGTATCAATTTCAATACCTCTAACAACGTTCGTAGCGACACGTACGATACATCGATTACTTGATACTGGCCATGATGGATTACCTAGAACAAAAAAATAAAAAATGAGCACGGAGGCCGAGAATAGCGAAATATTTGGGAGAAGGAAATAAATAGATTTGGCGGAATTCTTGGCTCTCATCACTCGGGGAAACTATGACTTTTTGAGGTATAGGATAGAGAGATTTTCTTCCATGATATCTCATATTTTTTACACCATAATTCTCATAATAGAAGCATTATGTTAAGCAAGGAGTTCAAGAATAATTAATAGAACTCAATATATACCTACCCTTGTTTATGAAATGATTATTAATGAAAGATTACATTTTAGACTAGTTGACCCAGCGATCCTCGTACCACCTACGTTTATCAGAAACAATGAACGATTCTAATGGTGAAAGATTTTTTTAAATCGGTCCAGTAGTTCGGTTCATTCAATACAAACAATAAGATTTTTCCTTTTTAGTGTATATTCGCAACTTTTATATATTTGAAGTTTTACATAGCGACAAAGAGTAACAAACTATCTTGCTGATTCATACATCTCAAAACCGGCGATCCAACATCCTAATTCAATTGCAGCACTTTATTTCAAGCAGTGCTCCTGACCGATGTCCCGCGTTAAGGTGGCCGGTGATTTAACATGTGCATATAAGACAGTACAGTCGGCTCCATTACTCACGGACCCGCGCGTTTGTTATCCTGACAAGCGAATTATTTGGCCATCATTTCGCATTCAGCCCACATGGTGTTTGCCGAGTTTTTAGGTCACTGTCGACGCGTAGACCGTTGGATTTAGGCATAATTGACGAGGCACGTGGTAGCATGATAAGCTATTTGATGTTTCTGAAATTTCCTAAAAAGTTATGAGCAAAAACGTATGTGAAAACATAAAGGACAATTCTTGTTAAAACACTTTTGCTAGGTATTCCTTTAATAAAAGTCATATCACGTTTTCATAAGCCAAAGAACGCAATATCCCAGAATAAGTACTCGTCGACAAATAGGTATGCCAACCCTTTGCTCATTTAGTCTCAAGCATCAAATCAAAGCTTTCGTTTTTAATACTGATTTGACGACGTATTGCTTGTATCATAGAGTGTAAAATTAATTGCATCGTTCTTCCCGTTGACGATGAGTCCCCTCAACAGAAAGCAATTTATTCGTACTAAGGTAATAAGTAAATATTAGATGTATCTCATAATGACGTGGAAACCAATAATAATATATTTTTATTGGGTAATATTATAAATAAATGACTCTGATTGAAAATTACCAAATTTCTTTCAGAATTACAGGCACTAGCTAAAAACGTATAACGAACTTAATTATCACAAGTTCAGTAACATTATATTTTACCTGCAAATATTTTAACAGACAGGAGCTGTGTGAAATAATTTTATCTGCTAAATACTCACGTCATGTTACAAAGATAAGCTTCCTAAATTGTTTAAGCCCATTACCGCACTAGAGCGGTAGAAACCAGATTTGTCTGGTTTGGCCAAAGCCGAAAAGGGGTAAAAAGCTCTATTAACACAGTGGGCACGTTCTGCCAAATAAATTCTAATAAACTTAATTAAGCTGTGGGACGGTATTATCTGAGGCAAATTTTACCCCCCTAAATTAAAACAAAAAAGTTAGCCCCTTGGTTTTCGGCTGTCGACGGCAAAAGATAAAGTTATGTGGTACGTGACTTGGCTATCGGTTTTTTAGGGGAAATAAGAGCAAACATGCTTTGTGGATGGTGCACCCTTTGTATGAGTATTAGGTTTTTTAGCTACGTTTATGACGGAGATAACAGTGTCGTATCTGTATCAAAGCTGTCGTTAATCTGTGACCGCGAGATAAGTATTTAATTTTATGGATGTCAAAATGAGGTCATGTTTTTGAGATCAGTTTTTGAAGACGTCGAGTCAATAATATCTGTATTTTATTTATACTTACAAAAAGATGTAAACGCGTTTACGAACTCTT
Organism: Ostrinia furnacalis; assembly: GCF_004193835.3. Classification (NCBI taxonomy): domain Eukaryota; kingdom Metazoa; phylum Arthropoda; class Insecta; order Lepidoptera; family Crambidae; genus Ostrinia; species Ostrinia furnacalis. Next base: position 143,488 of record NW_021130689.1, on the reverse strand, counting down.
GGAGAAAATAATTAAATCGAAATTGTTAACTGACTCACGAATCTTTTAATTAGAGGTATTCTTTTTCGGTCCTTTCCAACCTTTTTTAATTGTGTTTCCTAATTAGAAACCTATCTGGGTTGATTAAACCGCAATAAAGAGGGCGAGTTCGAAATTCAATACGGCATCGCGGCACTCGAAAGGCTTTTACCACAAAAACGTATTTTGTGTGTGTGACACACGTGTTACATTACAATCTGTATCATCCGCATTCGTATCACATAGGTACTACGGATTTTATACAGGGTGATTTTGCAAACAGTATCCAAAAATAAGCTCTATAGAACAATTTAACAATACTATTTTATTTTATATCGTGTATTTTTTGGAAAATAAATAGGTATTGAGTCTTGTTCGGGTGCCCATATCTTAAGTTTTAAAGTTTAAGGCTTATTTTCGCGCACTATTATGACTATTAAGCTTTGTATTAAGTTAGGTACTTGTGTGTACGTATTTTTTATGAACGATCCACGTGTGCCAATTTTGAACCGCGCACAGCTGATAAAAAAAATTAAATATATGAAAAAAAAGACATGTTTTCCTTACGTAAATCGTTAAAAGTTACTAAATCTGAGAAATTTGGACACTGATTGCAAATTCACCCTGTATGACATTTTAAATAAAAAAACTCAATTATGATTACTGAAATGTTAAACGAGGGTCAGGCACGGCATTAATGTTCCTAAGTACCTCGAAATAAGGACGGGAATGGGAAAAATTGAATTAAAAAGGGAAAACTCTATGGCACAAGACACAATTTGTAAACCTTACCTAGTTATCCTCACAAACCTAATCATGCCGATCCTGAAGCCTTGGAAGTTGACGGAAGTTATAAGCGTATCCAAGCGGCCCTTGGGAGTATCCGAACGCTTTTCGCCAAATCAGTTCGATTACAGCGTTTGGCGTATTGGTAACTTGGTGTAATCTGAGAGAATATTTCACCGACAGTTTAATGCTCTTGTGGGCCATCCTTGCTTTATAGAGTTGTGATAATTATGTTACATTCGTGTTGGTTATAACAGATGAGTCTCAGTCTTAAATACGTATCATTTCGATAACATTTTAAGTGTGTAACGTCAAAGTCTCAAAATAGGTACAAAAATATTTTACATTTTGACATTCCACCAAGAAATTCAGAACTAATGAGACAGTTTGCGAATTAGAAATATAAAAATAATGGATAACGGATCAACATAAACCCATAATTCTCTCTACAGTGTATGAAAAAATGTAGAGTTGCCAATTCAAACTATTACTGTGTTTAGTGTAGTTTATACGGGACTATTCCCACCTCTCGTTCCCACCACTGCAACTCCTGTGTAGCCAGGATCTACAGCTTGACCGCCACAAAAACCCAACCAATGAAGGTCAAGTTTGTCCCGGGGGAAAGTTAAACTGTCATTGGACCCGCAACGAAATTAATCAGAAGAACATAGGAGGAGTTCGAAATTAAGGTTCGACTTCCCTCCATTGCAAAGCGGATGACAGGTGACAAACAAAGGTTTAAAAACCTTTAAGAAAAAGATTATGCACCACGGACAATAAATTAAATTAAGGGGGCCTATCTTAGTTTTTACGGTAAAACTAAATACATATACTAACCATCCAACAACACTAGATAGTACAGAACCAAAATAATCCTCTGCAGGGTTCATTCATTTGGCCGCGCAACCCTAAAAATGTATTGCCAGCGTCTAATTTTCCCGGCTTTAATTTGGCGGCGACCATCTGTGAGTACACGGTAGGGTTTCCATTCAAGATGTTTTTTGGGACATTATTAACTGCACATGCTACAGTGTCGACAAAATATAATATCACAATTTATTTTACGCGACTAACTGATGGTGAAAACTGGCATAAGAATTTTTTAACAAGACAGTAAGTTGTGTTGTTTTATTACACTATTAACAAAGCTTTGTTAAGTTATTAAGATGTCTTTTTTTCATCATCGTCATCTCTTTTTGCGACTCTCTTATTTCAGTTTATAATCTTTATTCTCATAAGAACAGGTAGTTCACTTACATGAGTTTTACCAGAGGCAAATGAGGAATTTCCCGGCGCTGGTCAGATGGGTATATTATTTGTCCCTTAGTCGCCTTTTTATTGCTTTTCTTTTCAGGTTTAGTAAATCAAGTAAATATTCAAAAACAAGAATAAACACGTTATCAAGATTTTAAATTATTTTTACTTAAAATTGTTATTTAAAAGCATTCCTAGAACTTTCAAAAGTAGTGTCAAGTTAGTGTAAGAGGAGGTTAACACAAAAGAACACATCGAGGGGCAAGTTAATTCTCTATTAATGACGCACCTGCGTACTGGAGTTTTTGTACTTCCCGTAGTCGTGTCGACGCTTGCTAAGATGGCGGCTTTAGTTTTAGAAAAGACAAGTATTGTTTTATTAATTTAATCGAGTAATTTTTTAGTCGAATGAGTGGTATCGTATTCGCTCTATGTTGGTGAGCGCAAATACTAAACGAAAAGGGTTACTGAAAAAAGTTTAAGAGAAACGACAAACACTGAAGTTATATTTTTAGTATGTGGGCACGTTTCATCCCGAAAGATTATGAAATGGTTAATTTTATCATGCAGTAAATAAGTACAGAAGTACAAAATAAACTAACGATAGAGTGTAAAATATCAAAAAGCGTCAGTTAAAATGATGAATAATAATTATGACCACGACAATAACATTGTGTGGAAATAGATAAGTATTTGTGCAATAAACATGAGCGTGGTTAGACAACAAAGGGTTGATTTCAGAGCTGATGGGTTTATAATAATCCAATCTCCATGTCACACATGAAATGCAAATCAACCACAGTTTGTTTGGGCGTGCTATCAACTATTTCGATGATTTCATTGCGTCTGTAACGATAAATAAACTTAGTATTTAAAATAATACCTACTCACTATAATATTACAAAGCTGAAAAGTTTGTTTCTTTATTTTTTGCTTGGACGCGCAGTAATCTCAGGAATTTAAAAATTATTTTTGTGTTAGATAGCCCATTTAACACCACCCAACAGCCAATAGGGGCGGAACAAGTCGCGGGCACAGCTAGTAAAGATATTGGTAATGATTCTTAAATGCTCGCTTAAAAAATCGGTTCATTTTAAGAACCTAAGTTGTAAAGTCACAAGTTCATTGTAAAACTGTATAATCAGGAGCATAAACAGAGAAATAATAGCCGGGTTACAAAGCTAGATGCTTCTAAAATATCGCGATCCTTTGATAATGGAGCCCGAGTTTCTTACGCTGCTTCTTCTTACCCACATTTATCATCTCGTAATTGTGGTACGGTTAAATTATTTCAGGACGAGTACTTAAAGTACACAGTTGGTATAAAAAGGTACATAATGTACTTATACTTTTACAGGGGCTTCTTAAAAACCTTTATTTGAAGGTTTTTTACGGTCGAGTTACTAAATTTTTGTACCTATAGCATAATAATAATATACTGAAAACACGTAAGTATTATTATCATAAGGAATATCGTCATTGCTAACCAATATCAATAGATTGACCTGACATTAAGTATTGGATGATCAAACCGCATTGATTGTATCATCTTACTGGTACAGATGTATTGACATCCTTTTGTCTTAGCAATAACATTGAAATCACTACTTAATGTTTATTGTTTATCTATTGAATATAACTTTGAACATTTATATACTTGATTTCCTTCAGATCTGACTTTTCTTGAAAGTTACGTTGAATAAATTTTCTTACGCGATAATGCCGTTCGCGCTTGTCTTTTAAGCTTGTGTCTTTCGCGCAAATGGCTTTTCGCGCTTCTGGATTCTCTCTCTCTCTTTCGCGCAAGTGTACCAGGACCTTAGTGAACTTGGCGGGGTTTTCTCTCTGTGAGTTTTTGTGCAAAGTTCTAAAGCGGGGTGTTACTGGACCTATCGGGGAACGCTAAAACGGCCCGGGCCGGTGCGAACACGTAGCGAATGTTTGCTTGGCTTTGGTACACGGTGGGTTGAGGGTTAAAAGAGAACGAGAAGCGAGAATGTTACTGACTACATAACACTAAAAGAATTAAAAAAAAAACATACTAAGACCCGGTTTTAAAAAGTTCATACCTACATAAGTTGAAGATGGGCACGCTCAAGCTAAAAATCTCAATATATTTTTGAGAATATTAGTACGCAATTGAAACACATTAACAAAGGTTAGATAGATTTAACAATGAAATAACTGTTAAGCAGCAAAAATCTTAGTTTTCAACTTTCATGGTCACTGAAATAAGGTATACCTACATATGGTAGCAATCCCGTCAGTAATAATACTAATTAAAAATCTAAAAGAAACCCCAAGTTTAAGGTACAACTGAAAAAGAAAATGACATGACAAAAAGAGTAAGAGACAAGAAATCCAATGATAAAATCACTCTGAAAGCTAGTGTATAATAAATAAATTCCCACTTACGGCACATTCCAAGCGGTAAGGCGGTAGGACTTAAAGGACTTTTCCCGTTATTGTTATTTGGAAGGAATGTTTGCGAAGCTACCTCCTGTGGGGAGTATGGATCACGAACGAGCACTTTTCAGCCGTTTTTTACAGGGCACTTTGGGTATTCCTCGAGCCATTCCGGAATACCTACCTCATATTATATTTAGTTTAATTGAAATGTTTTTCATTTTTTTTTGTGTTAAAAGTAGAAAAATGAAGAGAAAAAACAAGTGACAATCGAAAAGAACAAAAAATTAAAAATAAGTTTGTTTTATCACCGGCCAAGCGAGCGGCGAAGGAGTTTTGTTTTACGTATGCAACCTTAACAATTTTCCAGACAGTCCTGTTAACTATACAAATAAGCACTTACTGACAGTTTTATATTTACAGAGGACTTTCGATATTGCTTGGGCTACTACACTTGCATTATCTTTTTTGCAGAAACTCTTTGTGTTTCATCTTTTACCTACATTGAGTTCTAGGAATTAATTTAAAGATAACAAATTACGATACAACGTGTGGATGCAAAACGCTTTTGAAAAGAATATTGAACTGGAGTAGGTATCTTGGTAGTATTTCTACATACGTTTCACGGTAAAGTACAATTTACGCGTGGCATGAAATGTGTGAAATATTCATGAATATAATTTCTGTAATGTAAATTAAAATAAATAACATACTACTTGATTTTATTTTAATTTAAGCAGCTGTTTCATAGTACTAATTGCGATTCATGCACTAAATGCGAAACAAAAACAAAGTAGAAAAACAATGGTCGCGTTAGAAATGGTTTGCATGAGACCGTGGAAAGGAAAGTGGCACAGTAAAATGAGGACTAAACTGTATTTAATCTATGGTTACACCATAAATACATACTACTAACTACCATACTATAAAAAAAAAAATTTAATAAGAATCTAATCATTCGTGATTACATTATTTTGTAGAAGACTGATTAATCATTGTAAAGATAAAGGGAACAACGATCTTAAGATGTTGAGCCATCATTTACGTAAATTGCATCACTGAAACAAAACGCCAACACACTAAAATTCTCTGATTTTTGGTTCAAAACTTTTATCACTTATTATTTTGCGCGTTTACTAAAAGCAATAAAGAAATAGATACTTTAATAATCCGAGAAATCAAACTGACCGTTTATCGTTGTCTTTAATTAAAACTTCGAACAAAGAAAAAACTAATCATACTTGGTTTAATAAAGTCGATTCTATGATTGCCCCGTCACGTTAACGGTTCATTAAGTTGTCTGGCTGACAGCCTACGTAGGGTTGCAAAGTGTATTTAGGTTTGAGAAGGAAAATTTAAAGTTTATTTGAAAAAAGATCATGCTATCGTGAATACGCTGCACTGACAGTGTGTGCATACTGTGTGATGTTAAAAACAGTATTTTTAATCAGTTTTTTTATACTCAACGAGAAAGCTCTTGGATTGTAGTTCACCTGATGAAAAGTGATCAAGATCAAGCTGAAAGTGTAAGTGAAGTGAAAAGATGATCAAGCTGAAGGTGTAAGTGACCTTCACCAGAATTCTCAACCACAGAGGAACTGGCTATCTTACCTCTAACTGCCTGAACACAACAATGCTGTAGTGTCCGACCGAAACTAGTTTTACGACCGAAACCGAAACCGAAAACGAATTTCGGCAACGGTGTCTATTTCGGCCGAAACCGAAACCGAAACCGAAACTTCCTTACAAGGCTCATTTTTAAGGGAAAAATAAAGAAAACGTTATTATTTATTGAATTTTTTTACATTTTCTCCCCTAAACTTTTGACGAATTTCAATATCTAACTACTACGTGTGATATATCATTGGAAATAAGTGAAGCTAGAGATGTTTTCAAGATCATTGGCAATCCGATATCACCAAACATTTTTTTTTTAAATCAAATTTTAAGTTGAATTTTTTTTTCGTGATTTGTACTTTTGTTAAACTTTGGCGGCTCGTAACTAGCTATCCAATCTCTATCTGGATCTGAAATTTATTTGATCTAACTAAAGACATATTCAATATTAATATCAAATAAAAAAAAATAAAAAAAAACACGTGACAAAAAAAAAATTAAGCAGTTTTCAGGTCAAATTTCGGAAAAAAGAAATTAAAACAAAATTATCGAAAAAAAAAATGTAGCTCACTTAGGGGCAAATGGGCGAACTTGTCTTAAAATGACCTTACATAGGTAAGGTAGGTGGTATAGACCACAGAATAATAATAAGTACTACGTACAGAAGTTTTACTTCGCGAGGGTATTTAAAAAAATGTATGCTCAATATGTCATTAACAATATGGTGTAATTTAGCTTGTCTCAAGAGTCAAGCACCATTTTGTTGACAAAGACGTCAGTGATCGGTACTGCGCCGAAGCTATAGGGCTGACTTCGGTAAAATGATGTGACGAGAGGTGCCAAACTGCAGAAAATGGCGGAGGAAATACATGATTTAGCATGAATTATCATGAATAATATTAACTACTTATTTACCTCTCAGTGTCTTGAGGCAACTTAAAAAAGTAGGTACATTCTGTGTTTTTATTATTATTTAGGCAGTTAAATACTGCACAGTACACCATTTTCTTTATTTTTTCCATCATACACAAGAATACGCGTGCGTGAGTCAATGTTTGCTCGTATGTGAGGCCTTGTCGAATAGTAATCCTGTAGGTGGGCCATCGTGCGTTTTTGTTTTCGATGTAAACTCGCGGAGATGAACAGGCCTGCCTATATACACCCACGAAGTTTGTCTAACCTTCCGCCAAACACCCTGTACTATAAATTAAGTATAAACTATGATCGTAATGCATATTCGGTTTCGGTCGTAGTTTCGGCAAGTTTGCCGCCGAAAACGAAAGTTAACCGAAACTCGTGTTTTTACCGAAACTCAACCGAAAACGAAACCGAAACCGAACATTCGGTCGGACACTACAATGCTGTTTAACATTGTTGTTTTAACGAAAGACTTAGGTAAAATGTTGGTAGCTTGATAGGCTGAACAGAAAAATGTGCCCCCATTGGTAATCGAACCCGAGACCTCTGAGCCTAAAGCAGGTCTTACTACTAGACCGCTCAGACAGTTATAGTTAAGTATGTAGTGAAAAACAGTATAATACTGTTTTTAACAGTAAGGCTGGGTTGCACCATCTTACTTAACCTTGACAAACGTCAAAAATCTGTCAAACTCCATACAAAAAGCTCCGGTTATCGATAAAGTTACGATCAAAGTTAGGTGGTGCAACTCAGTCTAAGGTACTGTTTTTAACAGTAAGGTAGTTGGGAACCCTAAGCTTACGCTGCTTTGAATGAATTGACGTGGCCGACTGCGATGCTCGTTTGTTAACTTAGCTAATAAATTATGTAACCGAACACCGTTAACTGCTTTATTAGGTGCAATTTCTAGAAGTGTTCATTGCAATGGCATTTGAGATTAAATTAATAAAGCAGTGTGTGAGTGAAGGAAAGCCTTATTAAGCTACTTGGTTTTTGTCAATTAATTTAAGAAAAGGTTACTCTTAAAATATTCTCCTTAGTAATTTGAGGAAATATTGTAATAAATAGACATCGTTCTAGTAATGTTGATCTTCGTTACATAAAGCGGGGATTTTCTTCTACAAACATTTACTTACTTGAAAGAAATCTTCAGTCGCGACACAGAAGTGGAAAAAGATACCAAGTAAATAAAAATATTTACACACAAACGTACATAATGTACCTACTCGTATATCCAGCGAGAGAATTACATTTTTAACATCTTTTATTAGCTAATTATGTGTCTGTAAATACTATTCGTCAGATGACCAACTCAACTCGTATTCATTGTTTAATACTCAATGCTTAATTCGTCTTAAGTAAGCATTATAAGGTAGGCATTTAAGCTTTAAAATTAAATGGTTACAATTCGTAGAAAGATGATAAAACTAAAAGAAAATAGGAGAGATATCTAAATCTGTCCTTTCGAGCTCATATTAAAATTTCAATTATTTTGACAAAGGTGGGCGTCAAAATAATTGAAGTTTCAGCCGGGTTGCATCAGGTATCCCAGAGTAACAATGATGGACGTAATGTAATTTCAATCTTTTTCATATCTGCGAAACATTCGCAAAATATTTCATTACATACGTGACTCATTTTTAACATACTCCGCCAATATTTCTACTTGTGCAATATACGGCTCGGTTTAATGGGGCAAAATGGACATTCCATGTCCCAAATAAATATTATTGCAAACTATTTTCGTTAAAAAAAAATACTATTATTTATGGCAAGCCTTTTCATAAAATTTGACTTTAATGAAGCAGTACTTGTACTTACTGATTTTTTGACACGTAAGCTAAAATAATTCGACTTTATTTAACTTCACGATAAATCTATCGTTAAACTATCCAAGCTAGAAAAAATGAAAATAATTTTAAATGACATAAAAAGCGGAACGTCTTTTATTATACATTTCTTTTCGTCGCAAAAATAATCAAAACTTGAGGATTAGTGAGTAACAAGTTACTTACGAGCCATAAACCCGGGACCAGAGTCCCGCGAATATGTCCGCTCGTCTAAGCAAATCTAATCCAGTTAAAACTTTTCCAATAAGCTTCCCCCAGTGCATCTCCGTCATAGCAATCGTAAAACGTACGAAATCTTCTGAAAGGCGTGTCACAGTAATTCCCGGTGATTGTGGGGGCTATAGGATGAGTAACTGAGAATCCCACATCGCTTTGATAACTTCATTTAGAGCCTTGCAGTATATTAGACTTACAGTTTGATATTTCCGTCGAATGTTTGATCGTTCCATGATTACATTTCCAGTTTGGGATAATCTCGTTATAAATGTAAGCTACGTCTACATTTGGGAGAAAATAAATTGGTGCCGTTTATTTTTAACGGTTCTTAATATTTTACCATTTATATTCCGTTATTATTTTAAAGGAAATAGCTCTTATGGCATTAAAAGTTTTGATGACTCATATTTTTGTCTTCAGTCCCAATTTTTTTTTAATCATGAAAGTAAAATAAAATAAAGTTAGCGAAAAAATATATTCATTTTATTAGTACATATATTACGGTGATTTAACCCTCGCTGTACGAGGTGGGGTGTGACACACCCCAGTCCTTTAAAAATAGCCACAATTTTAAAAATTTGCAAGTGCTGAATTTGAAATTCTCAGTAGCTGGAATTATGACACTGCTGCTTCGATCAGCGTTGCAAAATCAGTCCAGCGGTGACTACCAACTGAGTAACATGCCTTTAAAGTGCGTGTGGGTGTCACACACCCCACCTGGTACGGGAAGTTGTTAAAAAGTTTAAAAAAAAAATTAACAGTTTTGGTGTAATTTATATATTTTTAGCTTTGTCAATTGAATAAAATTCAATACAAATATAATTTTTCGTGATTTTTACGGTATTTGAAATTTTCAAGCACTTTTAGTCAAATGAGATGACTTTTAGTGCGAATCTGGAAGTTAAGTACTGAGATCCGAAGATGTATGTGAACATACACTTATGGGCTACAATTTATACTTGGTGATACAATTTATGGGCTACTGAAATGGAATAACATATTTGATAAATAAATAAAATTGTTTCGCTCCCATTTCATGCATTGAGCATACTCATTTTCTTTCATCAGAATTGTGGTAAATTGAAAACCATAACGTATAATAATAAAAAGGTTTTCATACAAGCATTTTTTAAACCAATTTCGAGCCTTGCCCCCAGGATTTAAAGTATCGATATCTTATCGACTCCATTTTATCTTTCTTCTCTCTAATTGCTTTTTTCAAAGTGTGCGTCACGTCACGCGGCCATTGATTGGCCATAAGGCACGCCTTCTGGCCAATCACAGCACTTTTAAGCCGGTTGCACATGTTGTCGTAGACTCTCAGTCGCTTTGTTTTTACACAGTTGAATGTGTGTGTGGGAGCTGTGGTGGGGGAAATGTGGGGACACTGGTTCTCGTTGTAGTTACGCGCGACTTCATATCTATTCTCTTTCTATGATCTGAGCTCCACCCCTAAGAGGGTAAAACGGAATCCATGCGTACGAAGTCGCGGGCGGCCGCTGGTAATTAAAATAATTAAATCACTCTATTCTCTTATTCGAATACTAACTCTTTATTCGTATGTGGGCCTTTTTAGGGCACTTACATTTCGTCCCAAATAAATATAGTTTGGCCTATTAATACTTCGGGCTATCTGGCTGTACCGAAATAATTGCCAATTAACGATTTGTAATTAACCAGTCGTTGCCTGAGACTAACATTTTAGCATTAAATTATATTTAATAAAATGTACCTGCTGTATAGTTAATTGCGTAACTATAGCCATAATTATTTTTGGTACCTAAACGAAACCAACATGAAATAATAATAGAATTGTATTGGATGTATTTTCTCATATTATTATTCGATAAGACTACGCTAGTAAAAACCCCATTTTGGGNGGTACGGGACGTAACTTTTAGTCACCTCGTACACGGAGGGTTAAATACAAAATTAGGTACTATTGCCGCTTGCTAGTAAAACTTATTATGATCTCTAGAGCATACTAATATGTATTCTTCTTTCTACGACTCGACTCAATCGACTATCTAGGCGCTCCATTTAACTAATGAGATAAATCTCCTACAACTGGGGCGTTTTTCCCCAGCCTACCCTACAAGTAATCTTTCAATCTTTTAATGACTTGACTTGGCAACAATCAGCGTTCTTCGGGTTTGTAAAAACACTCGTCACGGGGAGGCTGGGGTTAAGTGATCAACTGTTGTTAGCAGACTTTGTAGGCGTTTGGCAGGTTGTGAGATTAATATCGGCTCAATGTTGATGTAGAGCTACATAGTTTTTTTTAAAGAATTTTACGAATTTTGTAAACAAAAATTTGTTACTAATCCCGTTAACCCCTCGTGGTAAGCTAAATATGCTTGTGTGACGAGTAGGTTCACCACAATAGTCAAGCGGAGGATCGGAGTCGGCCAGTCCGATACCTTCACCGTTTGGATATCGTCGCTTCAATAGTAAAATCTAATAGGTATAAAATGACATTTTATATTTAGAATGAAGCTAAATAATGCGTAGCCATTATGTTATTTCTTAAAAATCGTTACAAACTCCGACGTCCGTGAAAAATTAGAAGTTTAATCTAGCAAAACAACATGAAATGGAAATCATCAGTCAAATTACAGCAGCCCCCAGACAATGAGAGCAGTCGAATGGAAGCGATCAAAATTGTAATCCATTTCTCTGTTGGTACCCTGAGTTAATACGAAGACGTATTTCTCTAGAGACTAACTAACGGTTTCCACAGTATTTTCTTTCTTAATGGAAATGTCTTTGGAACAAGAAAAATATTAGACACTGGATTAGTCGTGCTCGGGTTATAAAACGTTTTCTGTTCTTGAACTATTCCAATTAAGGTTCTTATTGGAATCACACCTGTCTTTTCAACCGACTTCAAAAAAAGGAGGAGGTTCTCAATTCGACCCGTATGTTTTTTTTTTTTCTATGTTTGTTACGCAATAACTCCNTTTTTATTTCAATGAAATAGTGCTAAAGGGTTAGTACTAAAAGTGAAAGCCTTTTTTCAGAAAGAAAACCAATGTGGTGCCCTTATTATTCATACTGTTTGAAAGTTACAAGTCAGTGATACAGAGTTGCCGCCATTATAACTCCGTAGTGATACCATACCAAAGAAGAAGTTTTCCTAAACACTTGTGTTATTTTTATATGTGATCAAATAAAAAGGATTAATTCTACTGCTCAAATTGAATAACTTATCCCAAGAGACCGAATATAAATTATCCTGCTTTCGCCTCCGAGATTTATTTTACCGTGTAGTACCCCTGTACGACAAGCCAATCCGCACACAATATTCAGCGCAGTAGTAGTAAAAAACAAAAGAGCGGGCAACCCCACCCCTACCACGCTGTGGGCTCGGTGTCCGAGCGGTCTCATTATTTTAAGTTGTGCAGTGTAGTGACGAGAATTAGACCCAACACAAGGTTGGTTGTAACAACTATTTTGTGCAAGTGCTCGTACATTTTTATTATAAGCGTTGTGACACGACGCGTAACTTTGACCCATTTTTAGCTCCAAGTTAACGCGCGATGTTAACCAGTAGCCATTTTTTTTTTTTTTTCTATGTTTGTTACGCGATAACTCCGCCAATTATGAACCGATTTGAACAAATCTTTTTTCGGCGTATAGGTAATACCTCAAGGGTGGTCCCATTTAAATTTAATAATAGAAAAAACAACCCCCAAGGGTGGAAAATTGGGGATGAACTTTTTTATACGCAATATCTCCGCCGATTATAAATCAATTTGAACGATTATTTTTTTGTTGAATAGGTATTATCAAAAGGGTGGTTTCATGCGAATTTGAAGAAAATATTTCACCCCCAAGGGTGGAAAATTGGGGATGAACTTTTTTATATGCAATATTTTTAATTTTTAGATTTTTTTTGTGTTCACGCATTTGAAGTCGGTTTTATTTTTTTTAAAAGTTAATTTTTTGTAGCATTAGTTTCAATTTGCAAACAAAACTATATAGATTTCTTAGCGAGATTTGAGTGGGATTGATTTGAAAGACAGTTAAAGCAGTTGAAAGAGTCAAAACTCTAAATTCCAATTTTGCAAAAGTTAATGGCCTAATTTTTGTGTAGAGATTATTTGTGAAAAATATCAGTAGACAATGAAGTCCAAACTCATGTTAGACTCAAAAATTCAGAATGATGAAGAAAACTATTAAATAATTTGACAATGACGATACGATCAACAATTAAAATGATTGCCCTTTTACCTACAATTACAATTACAATTACTTTAATACAGATTTTGATACTAAAATGAAGATATTCATAGCGGATAAAATATTCTAAAAAGGAGTTCACAATAGAAGCTCGGCTGAGTTTTTAAATTTTCACAAGCAGGATACATTAATTTCGTCGAAGAATAATGGGGGCTCATTTATCGTTGTTAGGAGTAAAATTCTATCGCAATTTACGATATAATATAACGTGGTTTCTCTTATATCAGTTTGTAGTAACTATTTCAGCTGGAAATATGTAATGTGATATCTGAAGAAGGCAACGTGTGATGTTGTAAAGAACTATTTAGTAAGAAATACGCTATAGGATTTAGTCTATTTAGTAAATTTAGCTATAATATAAAATAATATTTATATTATTGTCCACAATTTTTAGTGTAGAATTTAGGGAAGAAAAGGGATTGATTATCTTTAAGTAATGCCCACTTGATAATTTATGTCTTATAGGTAAGTAGGTATATTTTTATACTATACAGTGTGAGTCACGTTAAAGTGTACATATGAAAAAAGATGAAATTAGACCTATTTTTATCGACGAAAAAGAGGTCAAAAAATTTTTGAGATTTTTTTTAAATTTTTTATAGAATTTTTTTTCTTCCAATTACTTATTGTAAAGAAAACGTAATAAGTTTTAAACTAAGCGGTATATCCTGATAAAATAAAAACAGTAATAATGCTAAATAACAGGCGATACTAAAAAAATACATAAAATACACAAAAAATGCCAACAAATAATAAAAAATGATACTTTTTGAAAAAAATCTGCTTAAAAATTCGTGTTTTTTTGGTTATTTTATAAATTTCTCCAAAAAATGCCCCTATAACCGGTGGTTTTTATTACTTTGTATTATTTTCTAATCTTTGTAAAACCAAAAATCTCATGTCTCTATCCCTATCACAACATTTGCTATGATCGTTTGAACAAAGGCCTGCCACAACATTATTCTCCGCTATAGGTAGAGACAATTTTAATTTTAACTAAAATGCTTATTTTACTTCGAAATCTTTTGTTTTTATTTGAAATCTAACTTGTCTTTATCAAAATTACAAATCTAGAGCCATTTTCAGTTTTGTTGTTAACGAAGCGTTGAATGGCGTGCCCGGAGAGGCTTAGTTCAAACGATCATTGCAAACGTTGTGATAGGGATAGAGACATGCGATTTTTCGTTTTACGAAGGTAATACGATAGTAAATAATACAAAGTAATAAAAACTACCGGTTATAGGGGCATTTTTTGGAGAAATTTATCAAATTACCAAAAAAACACGAATTTTTAAGCGGATTTTTTTCAAAAAGTATAATTTTTTTAGTATTTGTTGGCCTTTTTTGTGTATTTTATGTATTTTTTTAGTATTGCCTGTTATTTAGCATTATTACTGTTTTTATTTTATCAAGATATACCACTTAGTTTAAAAGTTATTATGTTTTCTTACAATAAGTAATTGGAAGAAAAAAAATTCTATAAAAAATTAAAAAAAAATCTCAAAAAATTTTTGACCTCTTTTTTGTCGATAAAAATAGGTCTAGTTTCATCTATTTTCATATGTACACTTTAACGTGACTCACACTGTATTTCTATTCGTCTGTACCTTTCTGAATCAACTCTCTGGTAGAGTCTTATAAAAACTCACTACTTACCTACATCGCTATTCTAAAAATAAAATAGCAATTTCCATCAAAATAATTCTTCGTCGACCGAGTTCATAAGGCCCATCTTACACATTAGATGACTGGCGGTTTTCATTCATCAATTTTATTAAGAGCCTCTCAAGAGCTACGAAAAAGTGGGTATCGTTCCCGCCATTGCAATCGAGTGAGTCAGACCCTCGCGACATTACGCTTATTGCGAGTTTGCTCTTAACAGGCCATTTGAATGGTGTACAGCATTGGTTCCCAAACTTATTTGAGACGCGCCCCCTTTCGACCATATAAAAAATTCCGCGCCTTTCCTGGAGGAGGGGTCCAGTCAAGATTATTTATTGGTCGTATCGAGCAGTCTGGAATGCATTCTCTCAGCGGTCGCAGGTTTCTTACAGATGGCCCGCGCCCCCCTTTAAAGGTCTTTGCCCTACTTTGGGAACCAATGTTGTACAGTCTGCAGACTATTATTTGGTTGAAAAATGGATCCTATTACAAAGACATACGATGCCAAATTTTTTCTAAGTGCGCTACTGTTTGTACAGTCGACAACATATTAGATTGTTGCAAAGCAGCAAAAAACCGTTCTTATTACAACTGCGTAAGATGCCATAAAGTTTAGCTTGTGCTGCAGCATATTAGACTACATTTTGTTGCAAAATAACACTTATTGCGAACACATAAGATGTCACAGTTTCGGTTCATGTACAAACAGGCGGAGACAGTGGGATTCCATTGGAAGATGACAGAACGTTTCGTGGATTGCTAAAGGAATATATTTTTGAATGAAAATCAGGAACAGTCATTGTACAGTCAACAGTATGTCATGCTAAATACTGTGGCATATTAAATAGCTGTAATAGAGGCTATTTTTAACCGACTTCATGCAAAAAACATTCAAAGTCTGATTGCTGTCATCTGTACAAGATCCACTCACTATAAGGTAATTTTTTCTTAAATTGATGTATTATGACGTCATCTTTACTACAGATTATGTAGCCTCCGAATTTTGTGGTTTTACGAAATATTTAAATTACTGCAAGCATTTTCGTAGTTAACTTGATAGTACCAATCAGTATAGACCGGGGATTATACTTTTTGACATGCATTTCAGTATCAGCCAGTATTGTTTCAGATATGAAACAACAGAACCACGATACATGCACGAGTGCGCCCTTGACAGGTGATTTCATTTAAAAATAAAAAATTCACGCATCGTTAGTGAAAATAAATGCCTTTGTTACGGGAACGAGATACGTAATGTGGTGTTTCATCATTGTTCAAGTGTTCTCACACTTCCATTCTATTTACATTCTTAAGCTGCACTTAAAAGGTTGGATTTATGACACTTTTATGTCTTACAGTAGTTTTGGGCTTAAGACATTAGCATACAGAAGAATATGAAATGTTTTGTTAGCCGTTTGTTTAATTAAGTGTGCTATTAATCATTTGTGCATGTGCGGCGTTATTTATTACTGCATTCATTTGTTTGTGGAAAATATAAATTGCAGTTGCTTGGGACGGCTCTAATTTGAAGTAAAATATTTTACCTAGATACCTACTACTAGCCCTTACTGGTAGGGATGCGTTGGAAGTTGTAGATCCTAAATACACAGGAGTTGCAGGGGTTTTGAATAAGTAAGAGGTGAGAATAATAGCGATTAATGTATCACTAGAGAGAAGAAGAAGGAATGTACATACTCGTAAGTGGACTTTTTGAAGCTGATGACTGTGAATAAAAATATAGGAGATTGTTTAGGTAGACATATTTAATAATGTATAACTGACAGGTTATGGTGCTAACAATAATGCAGACATAACGATGCCTGATACACACACAACAGAAGATAATCATCTAACCCATAAAGCGCGATAAAACAATTCAAATAAAAGTGTACCCCCATACAGAAGTTGGTCGCATTTACTAAATGCAAGATGCACAGTTAAATCCGCTTACATTTCACATTAATGAATTCACAAAACACTCCTCGCTGTAAATAACGCAGCGGACGTATCATCCGAAAGTTCAAACAAAGAGCCTTCTTTAGTGCTGTTTGATAGTGGCCGCAATATCGAATATCGATGCCCGTAAAGTACTGTGCTACGCCGCGTCGTTTAAAATTCAAATTCTAAAATAAATAAGTAAGCAAGTCGGTTGATTTAAAGCTGTCTATATTACTTTTTATTTATTATTATTTTATTTATTAAACTTTTATTTATTAACATTTTATTTATTATTTGTCTCCTGTCCCAGAGAGAAATAATATATTATGCTAAAAAGGAGGATGTAATACATTGGCCAATAGGCAATGCTCATCTGGCAAATGGTGAACCTTTGTTGTCTACAACTACTACGGGAGTAGAGCCCGCCATTGGTTTAAAGCAATAAAAAAGAGCAAAAAATATTACATAAACATTCATTCACATCTGTAAAACCTTAACAATCGATACCAAATAAGGATCTGTGTACTTTCAGTCGCTGGTCATCACTATGATGTGTAAATTAATATTTTTTTTACTGTAAAATTCATTAAAATAATAATTGGTGTATGTCCGCACATGTTATGTTGGTCGTATGATGCACAACATTCTGAATGACAATGGACTGTAGTAGACGAATATTTAACTATTTTTGTTGTACCTACAGATAGCATATCAAGCGTTACACTCTGTCATTGTAATAGGTGCTAATTTTATAAAAATTATAGTCTACTACTCGTTATGTGCTCTCAACTGTACCTATATTGAAAATACAATGTATGGTGAAAGAGCGAGACCATTTTTTTTGTCTAAGTATATTTTGAACATCGTAATTTAACTAAGTAGGTCACAGAACATGTGTCACGCACATTGCTTTCATTATAATACTACTTTTTACTTTATCAAGCTGACTATGGATGGATACAACTCAATTAAATGAGACAGTTCGCATCAAACAGGGGTTAAAAGACTTGTAGTACAAATAGTTTATATTTTTTTTTGTGCATGAGCTGGCTGATCTGTTTCAACTATCAAATAATTAATTGGTCCGTGAGCATTTCGGCCATTTCACAAAGCATTTATTATTTCGCCGGAACACAGAACCGTTGGATTTAATCTAATAAACTAAATA
Organism: Ostrinia furnacalis; assembly: GCF_004193835.3. Classification (NCBI taxonomy): domain Eukaryota; kingdom Metazoa; phylum Arthropoda; class Insecta; order Lepidoptera; family Crambidae; genus Ostrinia; species Ostrinia furnacalis. The sequence goes on along the minus strand of NW_021130689.1, from coordinate 125,413 downwards.
CAGTATCAAATCAATGACAGATACATTACTAATTGAATGCAACACACTGTTTTTGCAGTGTTGTTTGCTTTTAACTAATTTCATTATGTTCACACAAAAATTTCATTACTGTTAAACAATGAGCGAGCGTATTTATAACTTTTATTAACTTATTATGAAAACAAACAATCCCATCAAAAACAATACTTGTCAAAAAAACCAAGTCTCGCAACTCAGTTGTTCTACGGTAAAAAGTTGTGAGATCCATGTAATACCAAGTCCAGGCCAGGAAATCTTTAACGTTTTACATAAATATATTGACTTGGCCATCGCACTAAATAATTTAATTTACACGTGTTTTCATGCTATGGCCAAGTCAATATATTTATGTAAAACGTTAAAGATTTCCTGGCCTGGACTTGGTATTACATGGATCTCACAACTTTTTACCGTAGAACAACTGAGTTGCGAGACTTGGTTTTTTTGACAAGTATTGTTTTTGATGGGATCTCATTTCTTTTTGTATTTTGTAGACAGCAGTTATGTATCTAGAAAACTGGACCGAAATTGGAAAACATTTACTCGACTTGGCGGTTGCACTACCGTGCCCCCAAATATTTTAGTTTTTCCTTGATTCATGCACCAAACACTACTTATATTCCAAATTTGAAGCTTCTAGGTCTGCTAGAAGTGCCTTAGAGTTTTGATGATCGGTGAGTCAGTGAGTCAGTGAGTCAGTGAGTGACAAAATTAAGTAACTTTGACCCGTTATAATTCTTAAACTACTGGTTCAAATTGAATGAAATTCTAAATATACCGTGTCTTTACAATGCCTGCATAGCTAATGAAAATTCAGCCTTCTAGTTTTATCCACAACGAAGTTAGAGGCAGTCGAAAATGGCCTGAATTGCTTCGAGAAAAGGATGGTACGGCCGTGCCGCTTTTTTGCTCGACTTGGTGGGGGCACTGCCGTGCCCCCAGATAATTTCACTGTAAAAAGAAAATACACACAATAATTTTCAAATCAAGTCAATTCTCAGTTTGTTTTCAAACGAAGTTATTTCATGTAGCTAATATTTTTTACATTGTTTTTGAAGCAGTTAAGAAACCTGTTAACATCACCCTTACTTATAATCTAGCTAGAGTAAACATTCTGTATGTTTATTGCTAATGGTAAACAAACGCTAATTATGTTTACTAAATCGTGAAATTTGTGTTTATTAACGTCAATATACATAGTGTTCACTGTTCACTTAATGAGCAAACATTGTAGCTATTTTATTATGAATTGAGTGTCTAAATGAAGTATGCATGAATTTATGGTAATTAATATTAATTTGGAATACTACACTAAGTTGCTATGCCAACGTTAATTAACTTACTTTAAAATTACCATCAACTATTTATGTGATAAATTAAAATATTATAGTTTTGTCCCGAAGAAAATCTATTTATGTGCTTTAGATAAGGTTACCTAAAAGTTTATTTACAGAAGACAACAATTAATAAAGAAGTACGAGACGTCCTCAAACTAGGCCTAGTTCTCATTTGGAGAATTCAGTTTGGATTTTGAGTCTATATAATAATATAGATTGTCCATTATTATAACTTAGAAACAGGTTACTTAGGCCCTTTTAAAATATTACATTTATTAATTTATTAAAATAGGTACCTCTATCCGTCCACCGTTGTCATAAATTCATCTACTCGTATATCTACGATGATACTTAGCATAGCATTGTTGATTGACCGTCTAGCAGTCTCTCATTCAGCCAATCCATTACGGCTGACTGAGGATTACGAGGTTAATTGCTAATGACTCAAGCTGACAGGTGACTCAGTCACGAGATGAGCGTTAAACAATTTAAGCATGATAGAGGAATGTCTTTACAGGGAAACGTAAATATGGTTATGAAAAGTAAATTAGCAGTAAGTTTATCTTATGATTACAGCAAAAATATCAATAAAAGTTCACTCGCTGTTGTTGACATCAACATCAAGGATGTTAAAAGTATTTGTTTATTTTTTATATGTCCTACTATTGTACCTACTTATTTGCTCAGTTACGTGTTTTTCGTTTTATTCAGTAGGTACAAATGTATCGACCTTCTTCATACATTTAGGTCGACCTTTAACGATTCCAAGAATAGTGATCCATATGGTAAGTGTAGTTTTGAATCGCAATCGCAGGTAATATCTACGTCATTTTCACGCCATACGATATAAATATATCGTATTAATAAATATTTATTCATTTGTTTATCTACCTCAATGGGCAATCGTTTGAAAACATCACAGAACTCATCTAATCAAACAACTAAAAACAAACGCCGATCACAAATCAGCTGATTCATGGACCGCTATATAAACAAAAAGGTAAATACTTCCAATGAACCAGGTGGAACTGCCCGCGATCTGCTCAGGTCATTAACCTTTTGTGTTTAAACAAAATAGTGCGAAGAGCTTCGTACATTCGACAGCTTACAGCTCAGTGGGAACATAAACACGCTCGGTTTCTCTAAACATCGGGGTTATTCAGGAATCGCAACTAGGGTTGCCAGGTCCAAAAACACAAAAGCCGGACTCGGTGCTTAATTTGGCCAGATATTTAACCTTAAAAGCCGGACATAACTTTTTTAAATAGCTCACATGCCTTGTCATTGGTGCAATTAGCAATTATCATTTTTAAATCAGCATGTGTTCTCGATATTATTCTGTGGCTACCTGACACCTGTCAACCGCAACGCCAGATATGGATTTGCGAGAGCGAACTGTGTGAAAACCAACGTACCTATTTTCGCTTTAAAATACATAGTTTGTTTTCAATTCGACGTGTTTACGGTTATCAAACAGAAGATTTGGTCAATAACTAACATGATAGTTATTTATAGAACTTAAATACCACGACCGGGAATCGTGTCCAGTTAATGCTCACGGCGTACAGTCGTTCCCTCATACACTTTTGTAGTAAAATAGCGCGTATTGCAACCACGCAAGGTACCACATTGTTTGCTTGATGTGTCTGTACTGCAATTGCTGTTAATTTGAATGAATATGCGCCAGACACCAATTGTCACGATCTCGAATAAAAGAATGACATCTTTATGCAAGACAATGACTGCTACATCACTGGGGACACCCAAATTTAGTCAATGAAAAAGAATCATTTTCTAAATTGGCTCGATTAGGATATGACACAGCTATTTCTGATCGAATTGCAGTTTCACATTACAACCGCTGCTATATTTTTTGACAAAAACAATGGTTTATTTATTTTATTTTTTTTTCGAAGCGTTTGAAACAACTATTTGCCTGTCACCAAAGTGCTGAACTATCAAAAAACACTATTGTGCAAAAAAATAACGAGCAGCGTTTGTCGCTAAACCGCAAACTCACATTTATTTTGCTGACACACAGGAGTTATTCGGCAAATCTATCGGATAAAAGGTTTAACAGCAGTTTGAATTGTAATTCGATATCTGTCAATCGAATGACAGTTCTGTAAAGCTTAATCTGCCCTCAATCCGTTAGTGTACAAATAAATAATGTAGGTTTCTCTGAAATCTAATCCTAGTTTTTATTGATACAGCTAAACTTGTGTAATTAAGCTCTACGCTTTGAACTATGTTAATGAACTTAATTAAAGAAAAATAGTTACAATATCATTGACTGAGTCACAAGTTCACTTTTGAGTACCTATAGACTTATCAATGTTTATTATAATTGAAATGGAAGTTTAAATTTTTGACCATTAGGTATCGGTTTCTAAGATTAGGTGGACTAATTATAAAGTTCGTTTCAAGTCTTATTATTAAAAAATAACCCAGTATTAAGTACAATAGAATAGGATATCAACCATTTGCTATCGATTTAATACCACATACGTTAAACAGGCACTTATCTAAAAAAATCCACCGAATTCTCAGCATGTGTGTTCCAGCAGTTTTATTTAGATTTGCGGGTCATTGGCTTCGCGAATAAAAATTGAGAATATCTGAGCTCTATGAATAGACCTATTATTGTATTATTGGCTACTAAATTAAACGCTAGGAGTTCCACAATAATGAGATATGACAGGATCGATAGGGTATATTCTATATTCTTAGTAACTCTAGCTTTTAACGACTTTTCAACCTATCAAAACTATGAAAATTTCTTCACTTAAAATGTAGTTTGAAGAATCTACAAGAAACTGTTTCTACATCTGAAATTTAATAGACATTAATGTCTTTATGAATTTAGATGGTATTCTACTACTATGTAGTTACTTTAATCCTATACATTATTCTAGAAATTTTCGGAGAATAGTGCTTTAAAGCGACTTCATTAAGTAAATGTAATAAAAGTCAAAAGAGCTTTTTAATAAACTTAACTTTAAAAAAGAACTAGTTTGGACTAGGGATTTTCAGTCGAAAATTTTATAGAAATAGTTAACTTCAGTACCAATTCAATAGAATGCAAAACAGGCAAAAATCTCGCACGATTTTCAACAAAATCTAAATGGCCAATCTAAATTTCGATCGGGCAATACTTAGCTCTGGCAATTAAACCCAGTAACTATTTTAATTCTTTTCTACCTGCGTTTTTCTAGCTGAGCGCTGTATTTTTACAATCCCTATCTTAATTACCAAAAGATTTGAGATTCAGAAATTACTCGCTAGCTAGAGATGTTATACACGGTAATTAGATTTTATTTAAAGCTGAAAATCCTTTTTACAGAGAAGAAATACAATAAATACTGCACTTCCACATAATACTAAATCTAAACAAAAAATAGCTTTAGGCTCATATTATGAAGGTGAACTCCTACAGTCCACCATGAAATAATTATCCTGCTTTCNTAAATATAATGAGACCGCTCGGACACCGAGCCCACAGCGTGGTAGGGGTGGGGTTGCCCGCTCTTTTGTTTTTTAATACTACTACGCTGAATATTGTGTGCGGATTGGGTTGTCGTACAGGGGTACTACATGGTAAAATAAATCTCTTCGGCGAAAACAGGATAATTTAGATCGAACTTCACTTGGTAAGTTCGTTTGATCATTCAATTTTGAGGACTATTTTCGGTCCATTGATCCCTTTCAATACTCATTTCAAAATAAACCACCCAGCAAAGGTCAAGGATTAAATTACACCAGTTAAAAAAAACCAGCGGCAATTTTTTAAATCCCATTGTTAGCAACTCTCAGCAACTTTTGTGAAAAAAAAAAACTATTGAAAACTTTTTTTCCATACCTCAATGTCGGGCGACGTCGGCCTAACAATGGGGGGCACGCTCGGAACCCGAATTCTTTGCACAAAGGCCCTCGGAAGCCACTCTAAACCGATTCTAATAAAAACCGGATACGGCCGGATATACTTGGATATCACCGCAAACTCCCTAACTATAAAAAGTGCTCGAAAAAATAAGTATCCCCAAATTTCGAGCCCACTTTGTCAAACTCAGCGATTGCGATTCAAACTTCTTAACGACTTTTTCATTTTGGCGTGAGCTTTTATGGGGTTTTTACATCCCAGGTAGGCTGTTTAGTATTGCGCAAACACAATGCAATTTTTACTGTACATAGTTGCAGTTGAGAAAATTGGTGATTTCTCTCACGGATAAACATACGAGTAATGTTCACATGACATCGCGCTCTGACATGTCACAAACTACCTCAGGTCAGGAGCATGAAAGTTATTACGAGAGCCGTCACCCGAAGAAAGTGTTGCGGAGGAAACAAAAGCTGGGAGCTCACGAAAGGAAAGTCCAAGATCTGGCGATAGTAGCCAAAACACAATAGCGGCTCGATGTGTCTCGTATCCAAACACAACCCCAATAGAAAACAAATTGACATTTCAATGGATACGCCTTAGGACCGACCCATTTGCAATTCAAAGGAGCACTCCTCAATAACATGCCAACGTATGGAAATAAGCGTGTTTTGAAAAGGATCTGATTTCTGAATAGATACGAGTCTAAGCCCAGATCTGTTTAGGAAGGATATGTATTCACGAGCGTAAGAATATTCGAACCCTTCACCTCGGGTGTGAGGTTAGACTATTATTTTTTACGAATCCTACAAGCGAAAAACGTAATGGGAAAAATGAAAATTCTTTTTCAGTATCTTCTTATCCTTTTCAGTATTTGTACGCTACCAGAACTGTTTATTGTAAATATTTTCGCTTTTCTATTTTTAAGACCCGTGGAAAGAATGGGCGCCAGTTTCTAGCTAGACATTTACGGTAATAGTTTTCTACTACGCTGACTTTAATGCTGTAATAAGATTTATGAGATCCAGTTTTAATCCATGTTTAGTTGTGTTATCTTCTTCATATTCTTTAAAAGAAGACAGATGTTTCAGTTTTTCCAATTTTCTTTAACATTTGTGGTTAAGTAAAATTGAGATAAATAAAGTAGGTATGCTCCTACATCTCATAATTTGCAGGTGAGATTAAGTGAAACGCATACTCAAAGTAAACATGAAATACATTATGCTGTAGCAATTTTAGTTTTAACAGGGTACCTAGTTAATATACCTATAAGTTTTATACTTGATTGTGAAGTAAACATATCCGTCCAACTACAAACACGAATCGAAACATCGTCGAATAGAGAATGACTCATAAATAACAAAGTAATGGAACGCTGACCTATAGTTTCTATTACACAAGAAAAGCTACACATACGTAGACTATAAGTGCATTAACACCAAATAGAGTGTGTTCAACCCCAAGTCACTCGGGGCCCCGCGGGGCCCGGGCCCCCTGGCGGGACTAGCGACACATTGTAATTTATTGCAATTTCCTTACAAGGATAGTTTCCTTCCACAGGCGAAGTGGGAAACATACTATCTCGGGTTTTGAGAACTTCAGCTATGAAATAAAATTTGAACGCGTCTGTCGTATGTTGTTTCGTCATTTGTGAGGTTCTGGGAAATTCTTTATAGAGAAATTCCAGAAAATTTGAGGTGTTAATATAGGATGGATTTAATGAAATCATAATCTGTAGGTTACTTGGAAGTAACGCAATTGCTTATGGATGAGAAATAATGAAAAGAACTAAAATAAATATTCTCGTGTGAGTCTTGCGTACCTATGTACGAGTACCAATATATTAAAAACTTTAAGCATTGAAAAGGTAAAACAGTACCTCTAGTACGAAAAACTTTCGAGTTCGTTTCGTTTGCGTATTCAGTGTCATCGAAAAATTTTGTATGAAAAATTAAACAGCGCCCCCTAGGGCGGCTATAATATGGGGGGCGCTGTTTAATTTTTCATACAAAATTTTTCGATGACACTTTGAATACGCAAACGAAACGAACTCGAAAGTTTTTCGTACTAGAGGTACAGTAATAATAAATTAAGAAATCTGCTCAAGCAAAATCATGAGCATGATTTATAATTATGTAGACACGACTCTACCACTAGCTCGCCAATTTTCACACATCACGACGTACCATCAGTCAAAGTTCAACACGTTCATACTTTTACTTTCCTCGTAAAAAACTTATAGCACTTTTTTTATAACACACATGAACATAATGTCCCATATAAATCATGTACTATGAGTGAAGCGAGGCGTCGACAACTTTAAACGATCACGTGGTCGCCATCACTTGTAAAAAGCAATGTTTCTTTCAAACTCGGCGGTAATGTTAACTACTTTAATATCACTTGCGTCATACTTTTAGGATTCTGTACTTTGATTGTTATACTGCATTAAAAAGATAGAATTGCCGAATGTAAAGGTTCTTTCATTATAAGAAAATTCAAGAAAGGGCGATTCTAAAAGGTAATAATTTATCAAGGACATCGAGGCCTTATTGAGCAAGATATTTTCCGGTTTAAAATATTGGTTAAATAGAGAATCTTAGAAAACTCTACATACTCGTAATGTGAGATTGTCCATATTTTTTTAATGTCCCAGTCAACAAATTCTAAAAATGATCTATTTAATCACCTACTAGTTACTATTAATGTTCAAGTTAACGAAAGTACGGTAATTCGTTCAAACTATCGACCACCAATTTTTCTAGCAGCAACTATCCCCGGAACGAAGCTCGCCCTTCGCCGATTTATGTTGGCGTTTTATGAAAAATTGTTCACGCGATAGCATTGTGAGGGTATACGACTTTTTATTGTTGTCACAGATGATCGCCGACTCGTTTTATTTGCAAATCGTTGAGAAAGTATGGCGATTTTCGTTTGACCTCGTTTATGCGTGCCTTATTTTGGGTTGGGACTCATGTTAGGATACGTGACAGGGACATGGAAAATACCTAAACAATGTAGGGTCGAAAACATGTTAATTCAAGGTTTTCATGAAACCTACACATTTTTATATCTTTTATGACTCTACAAAGGGAAAAAAGTTGAAGCTTAGTTGAGTTTTCCAATGAGTATTTTAGACACTCAGTTAGACAATTAATTAATAATCTTCTCTGATAAATGGCCTTAGATATACAACTAAATAAGCTTCTCTGATAAATGGCATAACCTAATATTCTGTAACATGAGTTCAATACTGATCATACTAATTTTATAAAAAACTTATTACTTAAGTACCTCCATTAAAAAATCGGTGTCATTTATTCAGTCCGAAATATTACATAATGTCCAGCGGGCTAGCACTCTATGATCGACTAAATTTAATTACTTATGTTTTAATCAATTGTAGCAAATTATCGATAGCCCATATTTTTATTCCAACTCCATTTGTTTTTGTAAATCGACACGCAACTAACATTAACGCCAGGGTTCGATTAATATAATGGCGTAGTGTAGATCATACCAATTTAATTTCCAATTCAATTGCACGGACAATCTCAATTCAAGTCCAATTGATTGCAAAGGTCAGACGGCTTTCTACACGGTGCCTGCTGGGGTAATCGAAATCTACAGAAATATAATCAAACGCACTTTTTGCAATCTAATTCTATCTAGTAACGGCACATCTTTCAACTATATCTGGAGCATGGTATTGAGGATGTCTATTTATTTCTGCGTATTACGGTACGGATTTGATATGATTTTGTTTTTTACAAATCGATTAACTCTCACCTTGATTTATAAAAGTTTATAGAGAAGAGAGCCGATGTAGTTACAGTTTTATAGAGAACTAGCGGCCCGCCGCGTCTTCGCACGGTTGCAATGGAATGTTTTATACATAAACCTTTCTCTTGAATCACTCTATCTTTAAAAAAAACCGCATCAAACTCCGTTGCGTAGTTTCAAAGATCTAAGCATACATAGGGACAGACAGACGAAAGTGACTTTGTTATATAATATGTAAGATGGAGTCAATTTTAGTAAAGATCAGTGATCATTTAGCGGTTTCCACCAGGTTGCAGGCTTATCCACAGAGCGTCAGCCCGTCCGTAGTCAGCATATGAGGACGCTTTTCTTCTAAGATTGTTAGTTCTGTTTACGATTGTAGCCCACTGTCACTTCAGCGGGCAGTTCGATTCGGCCGCACAATATTTTCATTAGTAACGTATACGTATTGTGTACTAGAGTACATAATTTATTAGCACGAAGAGATTATTGCATACGTCTAATAACATGTAAGAAAATTATGTTCATAATAACCCATATTAAAGCTTATCCTAAATGTTTCCATTCATAATCCTCTTGGCAATTGTTGAATTGTAATCCGTTGCGAAGCACTCCATCTGGTGCCAGTATTAGGCAACTGACACATGCTGCCGCCGAAAATAATAAAAACCAATTTGATGTTTGGTAATATTTCGGCTGGAGCAACATATTTCTCGCCATAATAATAAGATGACTCGTAAATAGAGATGTGACATGTGAATTTGAAAATGCGTATCGAGTTCGACTTTCGAAGACCGGAATGTCAATTAATTTAAAAGAAAATTGAAAAGAATAAAATCGTTATTTTGCACAAAATCAATTGCAGTATTCAGACATTTCGTTTAGTAACTTCGTTTTATGAAAAAAGTCTGGAACTTGAAAAAGATACGATTGATTTAACCGTATCTGTTAATGGCATGTTTACAATGAAAAGCCATTAATTCTCTTGATGGTGGAAATCGAAAATCGTTGAAAAATGGCATCTATTGTTTGTGACCTTCGATCGATCTTGAACGGTTACTTCTGCGCTATCGCCTCAGAGCTAACTATTCTAATAGAGTCAGTTTATAATCCCTAATTTAGTAAGCTGATGAAAATAATAATATGCCCTTTTATAATAAGACAAAACTACAATACAATTTATTGAAAATAGTAATGTACAAATGAATATGATCCTTAATCTAACTTTGTTGGTCTAAACTCGATAATCTCTTATTTCAAATACTTGACATCTCTAATCGTAAAGCGCCTCAGCGTGCCTTCGTGTGCGCAGTTCCATCCAGCCCTTATGAGGTCAATGGAACAAATACGAGATGCCAATAAAAGTCGATTTGATGGACATCGTATATCAAGAGGAAATATTACGGTGATTTGATATGGGCGGAATTTTTCAGCTATTTATGAGAATTCCTTATCTTTGTTTATTTATAAAATGAGTGAGCTATTACAAAAATGATTTGTAAAAATCAACAAGTGAAAGAACGTGCGTTCCTTTTCAAATAAACAATAAAAAACGAAGGCGTCAAGAAAGATATCGTCAAGTAGCACATCTCATTAATGAATCCCAAGAGGACTACAAACACATGCGTAACGAAACGCACGTTTCATTGCATTCATTTGTTTATGACTAGCACTAACAGAACGCTTTGTGCTATGACGTAATCGAACGGGCCCAAATTCAAAAATAGAATCAAACACTTCTTTGTTCAAAAGTTCTAGTTCGTTTTTCAAATTTTATTTGTTTTTAAACAAAAGCGCATTGATTTTTGACGTTGGAGACGTTAAAAGTAGAATTATTGTCAACGGAGTGTGTATTAATTTTGGGGGGAGATTTAATTAAATTTTATTAGACGGCGCGAAATAAAAGGCCATTGTTCGCATTCCTTTTGTTGCATCTCAATTGGTGTGGGTTAATACTTTTAAAAGCCTTGTCCGCGACGATCATTTCAGTCTTGTCGATATGAATTGATGCAGAAAGCAATAAATTAAATTACTTTTTCACCGCTCATATTTTGCCTTTGTAACTGCCATTACACGAGTTATAACCACGGAATAGGTACTTTAATTTTTATGCAAATGGGATGCAATGAGGGTTTTCGCGAATGAAAGATCCGCTAGATGGCGGGACGTGGATGTGGGGTCTGACTGCTGCGTGATTGGTGGATTTTGACATATCTGTCAATGTCATGTCAAAAATAAGCAATCATGCAGCATTTGGACCTCGCGTCTACGTATTGCCATCTGGCGGATTTTTCATTCGCGAAAACCCTCATTGGATGGGTAGGTGGGTACAGTCAGCGTCAAATAGTTGGTGACACACAAATGGCCAAAAAAGTTGACTACATTGAGTTGATTCCAAGACGTGTTTGCTACTTAGGGTGCCATGAACTATTTCTAATCTAGTTAAACTAACGCTGACTGTCTATACAAATATTGCTTAGCGCATTAAGTTCGTAACCGTCCAAAAGCATTGCAAGCATTATTTCGTTCCCAAAAAATTGACGCAATTACACTTCATTAGGAAATATCAATTATAACGCTACAATATGGGTGGGACATAAAGGGACGTCACTGAGACATCCTGCGGGAGTTACATAAATACGTTGAGTAATGACGTATTTATTGCGGGTAATAATAATAACCCACGACAAAACGCCGCTTGAAGGGTTAACGGGTTTGCCTTTGACTTTTTTTAGATTGTTCTATTTAAATTTAATTGAGTTGTTCCTTTTTTGAATTGCGGATAACTGCTCTTTTTTTAAATGGTGGAAGTTCTTTTTTGTTAATTTGGTTAATTTGTGGGCATCATGATTGACCAATTAGTTCAAGACTGTCAAACTATTGGCGCGGACTAGGTATAAAGAATTTTTATAACAGCAAGAAATATTAATATAATATAATATTGACTTAACTTCATTAATTACCATCATGATTCCTAATTTCACCCACTGTAAAACAAGCACAACTGTATCAATATGTCAACAAAAATAATAAAAAGCATCGCAGAAATACTTCATTGTTTTAATAAACTTTAAAAACCCTTACATGTTTCTACCAACGTCGTATCGCCTCACACAACACGTATGAAAAAAAGAAAAAGGATTTAAAGCAAGTAAATCCATATTTTTAACAACGTTACTACAGCAGAGGCATTAAACAGACGCGTATGACGTAATTTACTGCGGGGCATATTAAATTTGGGTCCACTGCGGCGACAAAGGCAGCTCTATCGAGTCCCGTTGACTGTTGCGCTGCGATTGAAAGGGTAATTTCATAATTTGTTGCGGACCGTAAATTGTACCGTGTCTTGCGGTGATGAGCGCCGAGATTTTAATTTTTAAACGAAAATGGAAACGATCAATGGTCACAATATTACATACAAGTAGGGTTTACTTTTGATTTTAATTCAGAACAACCCTAAAAACTAGATTTATGCCCGTTTTCACCATTAACCCCTAATTTTTAAGTGACCCCTGTGGTAACACATAACAAGAATTTTGTTTTCATAGGGGTAACTTAAAAAGTAGGGATGGATGGTGAAAACGGGTGTCAGTCTCAGCCATAGATAAGTAATTAAGCTTAAAATCTCGTTTTGTAACTTGTACTTTGGCCTTTTTCGTCAGTTTGGCTGAGTCGTAAACGCTGCTTAAATTTAAACTGCGCAATAAACCTATTTACAGCTTCTCTACATTACCTATTTAAGATATTATGTGCCATGAGATTTATCTCAATATTATACATACCCAATTTTCACAGACAACCGAGTTTTCTTTGATTTTGATTTAGAGTGGGATCCATACCTGTAACAAAAATAAATACAACATTAGTTAAAGAAAGCGATGAAAAGCTGGAAACGAATTGATTGATTTTTTTTTAAATTGACCTTTATCATTCTAATTCAGCTAAATCTTGTCTTAGAGTGAATTGGACATATCTACATTCAAACCCTATTAAACTCAAGTGTATTCTATTTTAATCATACTCGATATTCTAAGGCTAGTGTTGTCGAATACATTTTCACTAAAAAAAGTATAAAATCTAACTTATCTACTTCAAGATTGCCTCTACTTATAGCTTTGGGATTTCCCTCCAGAGCTTCTTTTTATATATTTTTTCGCACAGCCAATTTGAAATTCTCACCTACGCCTCAAACCAATCAATTCTACCCGACCGAGTTCATGAGATTGCCAACAATTTCGTTATCAAGCAATTCTCCCAATGAGGTTATGAAGCCCAACCGACCAAGAGAAGTCGTCACCTAACCCTGGCTCCAATCAGATGTATCTAACCCACCCCGAGTGCATCCCAACGATTTGCAGAGTTTTTATTACGATTGACGAGTGAGATAGGCCTCCCCTCCACGCTCTATCCAATTACTTACACTACTTGCTCGTAGGGTTGCCATTTTAGGAAATTATGGGCGCCAAAAAAGGAAAAAGTCAACTGAAAAATAGCATCAGTGCTACGCGGCTTCAGCTAAAAACATAAAATTGCGTTTTTAAATCATTAATTAACATGATAAGTAAGACCTATTACTTAAATTTCTTCCTACAACCTTTTTTATGCTGGCCTGGACTGACATAAATCCTATCTTCCATAAACTTGTTATAAAATATCCGATGACAAGTAATCCGCCTTAATCCAATATTCCAATTAAAGCAATTATTGAATTGGAAAAAGTTCAATAACGACGCCGTTAGTAATCATTCAAACGCGGCACCCCTACCGTTGCCAATGCTACGACGTACCCCGACCCTTATCTAAATTTCATCTAAAGAACTCGCAGAATCCGCCCGTGTGTCCTATCACAAGAAGTGTCCACCTCCAACGCAATTCGATTTTATATCGATAGATAAGCGCAATCGAATGAGATCGTATCGAGTTGTCTCTTGGCATGTAGAAACAAGTAAAGCCATTGTTGCCTCTTGATTTATAGTCTTGCATTGTCACCTGAAATCGAAAGTTGTTTTGTTTCGGCCTAGACGCAGTCTGTGCCTTTTACGTAGTTTTCTAAAGCAAAGCTAACAATGCGTAAAAGCCTTTTGTATTCGTGATGATCTACATTTAGAGACACGAGTGTTGATGTTTACACACAATTAAGTTAAAAGTGATATTGTAACCATAACAATGTTAACCTTGGGTGGGTACGTTTTTTGTGATGTTCTTGTAATAGCTTTTCGCATATTCGCACAAGCTGTAAGCACAATAAAAAATAGTAGAATATTTATTGGATTCGTATGTAATTTGTGTGATTCATCAAGCGAATTACAATTCGCCCTTTAATTTCCTGAACCCACAAAACCATTCAAAGCAATCGTTCTAACGAATTCGCAATTAAGTAAATACTTCACTAAAGACAAAGCTATAAGAGAGATCAAATTAGACCAAAACTTGAAAGCTTTAGATAATTAAATTTCGTGCTTGGGGAAAGCTCAAATGAACAAGACCGATGCAATTCTGAAGCGAAGTGATTCGGATGTTATTCGAACTGTGCGGAGGATTCGAATAGCCGAAAATTTTAATCAGGTAGATAGAGTTAATTAAAGTTAGGTGTGGGGTTCCGTACCTAATAAATCGAACCCTCAGAGAAGGGCGTGTGTCCTTTGTGTGTTTGTTTTGTCAATTACGTCTCCTTGGAAATAGTAGTATATTGTTTTTTTTTTCATTGTTTAATACACTGAATACACATCAAACTTGGGGCTAATAAACAGTTTCACAATAAGAATTAAACAGTAGTTATGGGTACCTACTACAGCCCATTATTATTCTGTGGTACTACTAGATGATATTGCCAGATCCCTGCAGCATTTAAATATTAATACTTACCTACTTAAAGAAAGTTATATTCGGAAAATTTACTTTTTTCCTTATACATTTTCAGTCAAGTATAAGAAACTACCTATGACATGAACATACACTGACCATTTTTTAGTGTGGGGCATGAAACGCAGTGGATACGGATTTCAATTTTCTGCCTGATTTATTGAGCATTCAGATAAGGGAGGGAGGGGCTGCAGCGAGAGGGATGGCGTACTTTTGTTTAAGTTTCATATTGAATCGCTGTCAATCCGCAAATGCTTATGGTTCGTTTCTCAGCACGTACGGCAGACGATACATTTATCTTGCTGATATTTTGAACACATACCGCGGTAATGCCGTAGGTATTTCACACATAGCGTACACGTTTAACTTCCGATGTCTTCCCCAATTTATAATTATGATGGCGGACTCGCTACATCGTAGTAGGTGCCTATGTAAAAAACTATTCCTGTTTATTACAACGAGTACCTAATAAGGATGAGTTGGTTGCATAAAGAGTTCATAGGCTCTGACTAAAGCAAATATCTACCACTCGACAGTCAACAGCATTACAGAATACATTTTTGTTGCAAAATAACTTGTATTACAACGAGATAAGACGCCATTGTGTTTAGCTTGATGTGCTCCCCCCTAATTCACGAAACATTGTCACTTTCTTTCAAATGTTGAATTCGATTGGATAAAAAGAGACAACATTTATTCAGTACGGAAACATAATAATGTTGTGAAGTTGAAATAAAATTCCGCGGGACTCGATTAGTAATAAGTATAAGTAACTCGAACTAATAATAAATTATTAATGTCATCACTGTCATGATTATGTACAAATAATCACTTACAAAATTTGGGTAATATTCGTAAACATTTCCTTGGAAATAATATCAAAAGACTGAAGTAATTACTTTATACAGTATCATAAATGAGCTTAAGAAAATTATATCTCCGTGAAGGTTAATTGCTTTCAGCAATGAAACCGATGGTATTATTTCTTAACAACGAAATCCAATTAGGTTAGGTAACACAAGTTTGGGTAACTAAATCCCGAACCGAGTATGTAAGGCTTCTACACCTGAATGGTAGGTTGTACGAAAAAATGCGTAATATTTATTTGGTAGAAGGTCGACGATCAAAGTAATTGGGAAGTCTATGAAGTGATGCTTCTCAGTAAAGTGTTTTTTTAGAACAAGGAAAAATTATGCTAACTTTCTTTAGAAGGTTTAAATAGATGGAGCTCGGTGGCGTTTGAAACTTATATACAGCTGTAAATTATCGACGTAAGTGAGTAATTATTACTGAAATGGTGGGCATAACTTGTAAATTCAAAATTCAACCTAAGTCTTTTCATCAATAAGTACCTAGGTACCAGGTGAAAAGCACTAGCTAATTGCATATACATATATACTCCTACTGACGGTATAGGCTAAAGTAAATAATTACCTACTCGTTCAAAAAATAAATTCCGAGTAAGGTAAGATTACATTTCCCAAATCGTCATTAGATAAATCAAACACTGGTAAAAGGTTCTAATGATACTAATTAAAAATAAATACTCCCATTCCAAAAAATCGGGCATCCACAATATTTTTCGAAATTGACAGAGGGTTCGGATTTTCGGGATATTTAATCAAAAATTCGTATTAATCAACTTGGTTTCCTGACTCCACCCAAATTGGAAAGCTGGCATAGCACAGGGGTTGAATTCAATTTTCCATGCCAGTAATTTTTGGTATACTTAATTTTACAAAGCCCTATAATGCCGCATTAGGTGAAGCGAGAATCAGGTGGAGGTGTTATTATATTATTACTTAGGCCGAATTAATCAAAATATCGATTATAACGATATGCTTCTGTAAGCGCTATAACAATAAAACTGTAGTACCTACTTAACGAAGAACATTGACACAAGAATAACTTGGTTGGGTTGCACCATCTTACTTAGACTTTAACAAACGTCAAAAATCTGTCAAACTTCATACAAAAAACTCCGGTTATCGTTATAGTTACCATAAAACTCAGCCTTAGTAATAAGTAACAAATCTTGAATAACGCAGAGTTTATAATGGGTCAAATTACATACAGGGTGTTAGGTAAATGGGTATATGAGCCGACACTAGCCCATGTTAACCTGGGCATATAAATGGTATGGTGAAGTCAGAAAATTGATATCTTCATTTTTATTATTTAAATTTTCATACAAATCGAATTTTATAAAAATTATTTTGTATGATAATTTAAAAAATAAAATGATGATATCAGATGCCTATGTTAACATGGGCTAGTGTCGGCTCATATACCCATTTACCTAACACCCTGTATATCAATTGATTCCAAACCTTAGATAGTAGACATACAAATCAAAATTTAACGATGAAATTCGTTAATTTGAAGTGTAGATAGATCAGCTGGCGACCGTACCAATCTGCGAGTGAGAAGAATTAGTTTATTTATAGATCAGGATATTAGAAAGATTAAATTAGGTGATAACAAGCGACAGCGCAAAAAGCTGTCATCCGTGAGACTTCACTGATGATATCTTGTAAGTTTAATCTTTTTATTAGTATTCTTTTCATTAGTATTCTTAATAAACGTAGTCATATCATCCTTACCGATTTCCCGCCTTTTGTATTTATCTGTGCACTAATATTACTATTTATGTATGTTTATCTAGACAATTTTGTGCAGCTTTTTTATTTTTTATTTTATTTTACCAATGGTCCGTGACCCTCACTCGGCATGGGGCACACTGAAAACCAGCGCCGTGGCCTTCGTCACCGTGGGCCACGGCATATGCTGAGTGGGGTCCCGTTGCAGTGGGCATCTGGTTGGTGAATGGGTGGCACTGCTCAGTTTACTCTTGTTTTTATTTTTTCTTCTTTTATTATTATGTGCCACTGTCATGTCTATGTAATTGCCTGTATTTGTGTGATGTCCACTGTAATAAATGTATCTTTCTTTCTTTCTTTCTTTCTTTCTTAATCACTTTCTGAATACTTTTACTAATCTGTGCCGGCGTGGGAAGAAAAATGGAAGCTGAAGGTAATTGTATAATAGTCATTAAGGCAATGTCATGAGGAAAAAGGGCAATACTATTCTTTAAGGACCGATCTTGCAATCGTGAGATATCTTTTGTCCGTAGATTGATTGACATATCTATTTTCAGTCTTCAAATAAAAAATCACGAAGTTTTACCCGAAATTCACAAATTGAAACTGTCACGAATGTCACTACCTATGTCTAGGCCCTTTGTTTGGTTTAGTCATTATAGAAATTCTATAGTAACATACATATACCCAAGTTATATTATACTCTGTAAGCATTTAAAACGAATGTTTCTCGTTTTAATAATCTTATAGAAATAGCAAATATTTGAAACGTTCAACAGATGTAGACGTCAAACTCGAATCATAAATATTGAAACTAATTCACAGAACAAATTTTATTTTTCATACGTTCCAAAAAATGGAGATCGGATTCAAACGGATTCAGTATTATAAATATTCATATGTCCACCTGTATCTGAATTACTGTGTAATATGAAACAAACATGCCATATTAATGAGTATTTGAACATTGTTTTTAAATATTTTTTTAATCGACGTTCTTTTTTATTTTACAAACCTACCTGGCACATTTTTCATCTCAATCGCCAGGGGTCACAAAGTTCATTTATTATCTCAATACGTCTAGTGTAGTATTTTAAACGCCACCATCAAAGGCCCGTTCCCCTCAGTTCACATGCCACAAACCCAATAAAGACGCCATTTGTATTTTCTTTCAACGTCTCATTTCGGGACAATGCGCCTAATGCAATACCGTAAATGAACGCGGAATTCCGGTATTTCCCCAAACTGGGGTGCAACTCCGGACGCGGAGTCAAAGCGGATCGTCTACAGACGGATTAATGCGTAGACTTTCACGGTGGGAAATAAAAATAGACGGGTCACTAATCGGCTTTGTCCCATTCTGGGTAATTTGCTTTCACCGATTGTTCGGATGCTATTGTCAGTTTTTTCCGATTCGGATTGATTGTTCTGGTACAACACTAGACGTAATCCATGATGACGGCAAAGGTACCTTACTTTCGCGTTTATTCGCAGACTATTACATTTTAATAATAGATTATGCTATGGAAAAGTTACACAATATTTTTAAGGACTCAAATCAATCAGTACCTAATAAATCAATTTCAATTAAATTTATTGTTGCAAGAGTATATTGACACGCACGTTGACACAAGTACCTATAATACGCTTACGAATTTCGAGATATTGTCAATATTTTTCATCCGTCTCCACAGAAAATAAAGCGAAAATTTGCCCTAATTTTAGTACGTCAATCATTATTTACCCCCAAATTTGGGGTCAGAAGATAGCAACTTACTTTTTGACCCCGAGAATGAATCCATTAGCGACAATAATTGCATAATTTGTGACATCTATTACAATATCTGGGTCACAATAATTTGTGATCAGTGAGCCATTTCACTGGACCGTGAATCAATTATGTATGACGTGTAATTTGTCTATTTCTGATTAAATTATACGCTGATTGGCGTTTGTATGCTAATTGCTATATTTCTTCCGCCATTACTTCAAGTGCTTGAAGACCATTTAATAAGTAATAGGTACCTATCTCGGCTACAAGAATACAAAACATTCTTCAAGACAAGCGCACCACCCATTCTACGTGATGGGGACAAACTGCAACATTTTATAGTGTCCCACGCAGTATCATGTAGAATTGTAGAATAATCCTTAGCTCTACTCTCGAGCGAGCGATAAGTGTAACATCGTCTGTCTGCCATATCCAACTTAGTTAATATTAGGTATGTGACATGTTTTGCATGGTCGTCTGAAAGTTAAATAAATCGTTTGAACTGACAAAGTATTAAAAGAGTAACTTCTGGAAGAGTACACTTATTTTCTTCAGTAAGTAAGTAACCAAAACTCTGTACAATGAAGCAGAAAACAGAAGCGAAACAATATGCTCGTGAAGCGAACTACATTCGATGTTCTCGTTTATTGAAAGCGACATTTTCTTCGCAAAACTTTTTGGGAGTGTCGAAAGTTATGATTTATGCGCATTTTTTTACTCCCCCAGTTCGGGTGAGCCTAGAATTATATTTACAAAACTTCTTAATTTACTCTGAAAGCGTGGTAAACATGTTTTTCAATATTTGACGGCTCGATGACGCTTTGGTGTAAATCACTTTTACCGCAAGGGCTTGGTGCAAAATATTGGTTTGTTACTGAAGAACTAGGACATTCGCGGAAAAACCCCTAATAAGGCCAGTTGGTCTAATTTCATGATAAATTAACTGCGTTTGCAATACTAACTAATATTAGAAAAGAAAAATAACATTATAAGAAAGTTGTTGAGGGTGGATAGTGTCAAATTGATTTCGTTCGGTTCGTATAAAATACTTTTCGAGAAAAGGAACGAAAAAGATGGTTAATTTTAGCAATTTACCCACTCACATTTAAAAAAATTATAATGAGTGTGATAATGAACGTGTTTGTTCTTCTTCTTAGTTTACAAATTACTTAGAACATTTATAATTTCGATGGTGGAAGTATCAATTAATGTAAGGGACATTTTGGCCAAAATGAGTTATATATACCAACGGATTCAGAATTTTCGGCTCTATCGATTGGTATACTTGAAATGTTGATATCTTTAAAAAAATGTCCCTTACCTTAAACATTTTTAGTCGTCTGAATACGACTTTTGGGGAAATAAATGATTTAAAGGACGTAAATTCCTTTTAATAATACAATTCAGCCCTTACCCTANGAAGACGTAATGTGCTGCAGACCTCCACTAGGTCGACCGACGATCTGGTGAAGGTTGTAGGAGGTGCCTGGATGCGGGCGGCGCAGGACCGGTTGTTGTGGAAATCCTTGGGGGAAGACCTTTGTCCAGCAGTGGACGTCATTCGGCTAAAACGAACGAACGATGATTGAAAAAAAAACCTAACTGCGTAAAAATGAACAGAAAAAGATAGAAACAAGACAACTTGTTCACAAATGCAGACGTACGCATCATCAGTGACTAAACGTTTTGTTGGTGATGTGTATTTGATGCCTCCAACTGCATTTGTGAACACTAAGTTGTCTTGTTTCTATCTCTTCTCTTCGTTTTGTTAATGAAAACTCGAATGCAACCTCTACTTACATCAGGTTTCAATGTTAAAATTGTCAAGTTACAATAATATTACTGTCGTATTTATTCTTAAATGTACCTTACAACATACATGACATTCCATACTGTGAAATTTCAACATTGTAAGGTACAGTCAAGCTCGTTTCTTTAATGTAAGGGACGTGCTATCTTTTAAACTACCCGTTTTTCGAAAATTTGGCGTTTGTATTATGAAAGAACAGAAAATTCTAAGAAACTTTGCCATAGAAACTATTTAAATCGTAACATCACATAAAAAGATATTGAGGTATAAAGAAAAAAAAAATCGTTTTTTCGCTCTCCTGAAAAGTCGTGTTTTGTCCCTTACAGTAATTGATATTTCCACCATCGATTTTACAAAACCTTAATTACAGCTTATCAATTCATAAAATAAAACAGCTTCATCAGCAGCCTGACCGAATCGTTAATAAATTGTGCACTTAAATAAACAATTCACATTACCACACGAATTCTCCCATTAATTAGCGATCCGTTTGATGACGTCACTCATTAAAGCCATACGATCACGCGTGCCATCCACTGCTATGGTTTCCCACCGATGCTTATTGTTTTATCAACCGGCAATACTGGTCTATTTTCTTTTTATTACAACTCAATTACGGACTGCAATGTCTCGTTTCCAGGAATTCATTTATTGATTTAAATTCATTAGTGTAGATATTGACACGAACGGCACTAACAATGTTTATACTCGTACCTAGTTGTTGCAATTTACGAAGGCGAGTGAGCTTTACATGTGTGGTGGCTCACTACAGTTCGTATTTGAAAAGTTTTCATAGACATTACACTATCGTTAATTATGTCAGTTTTGCACACGTACTTACACACACAAGTAAAGCTCACCCGCCTTCGTGAGTTGCAAAAACTATACCTTGTGATATCGTTTTATTTAATCTATTGGTTTTCAAATAAAATAATAAGATATTAATGCAAACAGCAACAAGTACAATAATCATAATTGACATAAAACTCAAAATCGTGAGGTTATTACGAGTACTAATTGGTAATATTCCCTTTGAAATGTTGTAATAATTAATTAGGTACCTAAATATTAATATGCCGTAAATTATTATTTAGTTTGAAACTAGTTTATGCCCTAATTTATCAACAGCCTATTGTTTAATTTAGGATTTCCAAATATTCTGAATATCAAACTAAAAGCTGATTGATGATATGATTCCTCGTATTTTAACAAAGCTACACAATTTTCGAAAGTTAATTAAATTAAAAATAATTGCTTTCACTTACATAAATATAGAGGTTCAATAAAGGCCAGTTATAAACAAGTAAAAAGTATTACCGTATTGTTTCAGACACGATAAGAAACCTTTCACCTAAAAGGTTTAATATACTTTCTATAAAATCTATTATCTGTGGAAGAGATAGGACAATAAGGGAGCTTACAGACGGGCGACAGTATTTTGGCGACTGCTTGCGACTCGGCGACAGTCGCCGACGACATTTACCGCCGGTGGTCGCCGATTCATCGCGTCTCTCGAAGACGGGCTGTCACTAACTTATAGTCAGAGTGTCAACATGACTATGATAGCGAAAAGCGTCAATCAGAGACTGTCGCCGAAAGGTAACCGTCGCCTACCACCATCGCAAGCTCAGCATTGGCCGACATAAAGTCGCTCGTCTGTGAGCTCTCTAAGAAGGTGCAAGCCACACTGAGTCGGCTACCTCTATCCTATCTTGATAAGAGAATTTATTGAAGCTCGACTTTCTAGAGTCTTTTGTTTTGAGATCGATAGTATTGATAAGATTGCTTTTCATTACTTCATTCTGGCTTAAAATTAACTGAACTTTGCTACAGTCACGACTGTCGCTGGTAGCTTGAAGAATCAGATAGTTTTTTTATGATTTCTGAAAATTCTACGGAACAAAAAAAATATTAAAGAAATAATAGTAATATTTCTCTGGAAATATAGCAATCGTAACCATCCACATTATGTTTTCATTAAAAAGAATGTTCCTAGCCTTAAACAAACGTCCATAGCGTGACCCTGCAAGGCACGAGAGTCATACAGCAACCAAAAATCCACCCATTTTCTTTTCAATGATAAACAAAAATGTTCCTAGCCTTAAAATCTGTTCCCGAACAGTAAATGGCAATAGATTTACTGTCCAAACGTCCAAAGCTTGACCCTGCAAAGCACGAGAGTCATACAGCAACCAAAAATACACCCGTTTTTCTTTTCAATGATAAACAAAAAATGTTCCTAGCCTTAAAATCTGTTCCCGAACAGTAAATGGCAATAGATTTACTGTCCAAACGTCCAAAGCGTGACCCTGCAAAGCACGAGAGTCATACAGCAACCAAAAATCCACCCATTTTCTTTTCAATGATAAACAAAAATGTTCCTAGCCTTAAAATCTGTTCCCGAACAGTAAATGGCAATAGATTTACTGTCCAAACGTCCAAAGCTTGACCCTGCAAAGCACGAGAGTCATACAGCAACCAAAAATACACCCGTTTTTCTTTTCAATGATAAACAAAAAATGTTCCTAGCCTTAAAATCTGTTCCCGAACAGTAAATGGCAATAGATTTACTGTCCAAACGTCCAAAGCGTGACCCTGCAAGGCACGTGAGTCGAGGAAATTGCATCGGCAAATCCTATTCGGCCCCGCGGTTCATTTGCCAATACTCGACGTTCAGCTTCCATTGATGATCACTGAATTCGCTTAATGCAGCGCCGATTTGGTTGCTTACGCTGTAGTATGGCAGTTTTACTTGCAAATCCAAAATGCTAAGCTTATTTGAGGTAGGTTTTAACAAAAGCATTTTGGTTATTAATTTATTACATAGGTACCCTGAGAAACATAATTATTATTACGGCTGATTTAATGAGCATGTTAGGTCCATTATTTTGAGTAATTTCGTTAAAAACAACAATAGAATTTTAAAACACAGTGTAAGAAGAAAAAAAGAAACAGATTAACTTACTAATATTAAAATACTTTTTAATGGCATTGATTAAAGTATCGACAGAAAAGTCACTTTGTAATGTATAAATAGTTAACATTATATTCAAATCATACACATTGAAATCTGAAAATAAACCAGGTCCACAGTCATGTGAACGGAGGCGTATCCATGTGGCTTTTATTTTCCTTACAAATAGACGCTCCAACGCAACTTGTAGGTATTCAATTATTAGGTCAAATATCACATGGGCGGCATCACTTTATGGGCGTTTGTTATGAAACATAAATGAATTAATTTTAATGGTTCTTTGTTAAATACTGCGTTAACCAAATTCTTATATTGGGTTGCCAGAGTTTGTTTGACTTGCAACATCTTAACTAGTTTTCACATTGCTTGAACAATTTACCCACATAGTGTTGTTAAGTAGATACAAATGATGCCGGTGTGTGAAAGACTGATTCATAAACCCAATTTTGTTATTCAAATATAAACTTTAAAGGAAGATCTTACAGATAATAATAAATTCAAATATTTTACAAAGACAAAATAAATGTTTGTTCAAACAAATCCACTTTTATTAAGCTCCCAAAGTATTTGCTCAGTAACTTGGGTGGCGGATCTATATCTGCATGCATATCGGCTATCCTCAAAAGGATCTTCCTGTGTTCCTGTCTTCCTACCCTCCTCGGACGTGCGACACCCGCAGAATTTTGATCACCCCAAGAAAAAGACAACTAAATCAACAACTGAAAATTCTCCGGACGAATTCTTCCTATTTTAGGCAACGTGAGTTTAGTATTGCAATACAATGACGTTCAAAAAATACAAACTTGTATCTTTTGTGCAATTTATTTTGCGTACACCCTATATGTATTTTCTGGTACGGTTTCCGCAAAGATACATTAGTTTCCAGGAATAAAGGAATTAATTATGCTTATAGTTATTTGAAGATATACTATTTGGATCACAATCATGCCTTAAAATTAGCTTAGGCAGTGATACTAATTTTAGGCTGGGTTGCACCATCTTACTTTAACTTTAACAAAAGTCAAAAATCTATCAAACTCCATACAAAAAGCACCGGTTAGCGGTCAAAGTTAGGTGGTGCAACTTAGCCTTAATATTTATTAACTAGCAACAACTTGTCTGTGTATGTGTATAAAAGTTGATGTGCTGTGTGAGAAAGGCACAAAATTTAAAACCAACTAATAAAATGTGACGTTGATTGATCTTTTAATTATAATATTAAGTTTGACATCTATGTCACGGCGTCGTCATTTTTTATTTGTGTTTTAAAAACTTTATTAGCTGACATTTATTTTGAAAGTTTAGCGGTTTAATCTAAAATCTAATCAAAACTTTCATTAATAACGCGATTTCCGAGGTAGAGATTCACTTCGTATTGTGTAGGTAGGAGAAAGTTTGATGAAGGTTGATTTATATTGCGATAGTAATTCCGATAAGCCTTGGAAGTAAAAAAAGATCGCGGCTATTATTCTGACATTAGGTATTTATAGTGGGAAATAAGATACCAGCTTCTATACAAAACCTTACGTTTGTAAGTCATTTAAAATATTATGTGTATAAATCTTTTTATGCCTCATTGTGTTAGAGTATAAACTAAACGATTATTTATGGTAACACAGACGTCCGTGGTGGCGCCACTGAATGTGTCTCTTGTTTGTGGTCTGTTGTTGTAACTAACCTATTACAATGATACTGTAATACATTTTATGTTTTTACTCAGAAGAAGATAACTATTATGACTAAGAANACTAACCTATTACAATGATACTGTAATACATTTTATGTTTTTACTCAGAAGAAGATAACTATTATGACTAAGAACCTAACACATTGTTTGTCGACTCTACGCTATCATGATTCGAATAAATGATTCTAAACTTTTTCATCATCTAGCAATCTCTATTAGTTTGACAGACCTGTAATATCGATTGCTGCGGCAATAGAAATAACTATGAAAAGTTCCTTTATGGGCCAGTGATGGATATGCACAGACTGTCATTTTGAAAACAATCGAGAGACGAATTCAATAAATGGGTCGGGAGATATGAAAC
The DNA here is from genome assembly GCF_004193835.3 of Ostrinia furnacalis. NCBI lineage: Eukaryota > Metazoa > Arthropoda > Insecta > Lepidoptera > Crambidae > Ostrinia > Ostrinia furnacalis. Next base: position 99,330 of record NW_021130689.1, on the reverse strand, counting down.
GCTTGTGGACATAAGCGTAATGCCAATTACATACGGATGACACAATGCACCTGGTTCCTCGATAGTGGAAGATAGTAGAGTAGGATCATGTACAGTCACCATAAACTTACCTATTAGGTAATTTTGTTGCAAAACCGCATCTAATGCAACTACATATGGTGCCATGTTTAGCTATATGCCGTTTGTACCTTCACATTCCCAGTAGAGTTGCCTGTAGAATATCGATAGAGTTGCCACTTTCCGGTAATAGACTCCCTAGAGCTTAGCGCCAACAACTGTGGAAACGTCGGTAAGTGTCCTGGCGCTTATCGACCTGCTCCACGGCAGCCAAATTGTGTTTATTAGAATAATTTCATAGGTGGCAGTAGCTGCCCATTCCATGCACGAAAGGTAACGGCTTTCTACATGTACTAAGGCTGTCAAGGCTGAGTTGCACCACCTAACTTTGACCGTAACTATAACAAAAACCGGCGTATTTTGTAAGTAGTTTGACAGATTTTTGACATTTCTTAAAGTCAAAGTAAGATGGTGCAACCCAGCCTAAGTAGCAGGTCTCTTCGTCGTTGTGATAAGTACCAACATTTAACTTGTGGTAAAAGTATTTTTTGCAGAAAGCATTGAATACTAACTAATGTTATAACATTATTCGGTACACGTAATATTTTGTTTATACCTAGGTAGATATAACATTTTCACAAATTGTTAGTGTATTTCAGTGATTATTATTTTAGCAAACTAAAGGACTATTCCCACCTCTCGTTCCCACCGCTGCAACTCCTGTGTAGCCAACATATACAGCTTGACCGCCAATAAAAACCCAACCAGTGAAGGTAAAGTTTTAGCATACTAGTATGATTATTCGTGCACACAACCAAGATATTTCAAATTCAAATATTTCATTTATCAGACTACATTTATTTTGGTTCATGTGTTAGTATCAATGAAAACTTACATTTTGATTTATTGAAATAGTTAACGTTGTATTATTCATAGTGCTATTAAACGGTTAATTAAATAAATAAATATTTACACTCAACAAACTGAGACGTCTTCAAAAGCAATTAATTAAAACCTAATCCACTCCTTGCTTACGAGCATAAAATCGGTATAATTTGAATTTGCCCCAAATATGCAAAACTGGGCAGACGCGTGTGCGCTTTTCCCTTATTTACAGTTCATAAGAAACGGCTGTAAATAACAATATACCAGGGGTCCGGGTGGAAACATGGTGATCTATATGCAAATGCCATAACCCGCTTATTATATTCGGGGGAAACGATGGCGAAAATACTAGATACTCCATCAAAATTTATCGAATAAAGCGCTGGCGCGTGAGGAGCTTAACGCTTTAAGGCGATAGGTGAGGCAAAACTGCAAAATAGACCTCTCTTTGAATCCCTACTCCTCCTAAATGGATGATCCAAACAAGAAAAAAAAATATGTGTGAGATGTATAATATCTTGAACTAAAAAATTGTTGTTCGTTTTTTTTGATACAACTATTAGTTTTGACAGAAAAAATTCTTAACTTTCTTCTAATTTCAACAATAAAATTTCCTACTACTCCTAAACGGCTGAAGCGATTTTAATGATTCTTTCACTAAATGATAGAAAATGTTATGGTCTAAAAAATTGTTGTTCATTTTTTTTCAAAAATAATGTATTACGTGTCATACATTCAAAATACCCTGTAATTTCCACACGCGGGCCGCGCGAATGCGGGAGCTCAGTCTTTCACTAGCGTTCGCACGGGGAGGCTGTGTCGCATGTCGGCCCGCTCCGCTCCTTTGTTTTTCTATAAAGAATTTATAGCGCAGATCGTACACTCGGTACTTATAGTAGTTCGGCCGCTGAATAAGTGATCTGAGTACTTATGTCATTTTAAATAAGTAAAGGCTTTATTTAAATTTTAAGATAATTTAAATACATAGGTACACAAGATGCTGATTATCTATTTTTTCTAGATTTATTTGTCTGATTATTTATCTATTTATTCTAGACAACAATACATAATATATTTTTCTTATGTATTAGTAGGTAATAATAATAAAACAATGCACTTAGATATAGGAAATCACAAGACAACAAAAAATACCTACAAAGGATTATTTAAATTTTGTAATTAGCAGAAACGTATTTTATTAATTTCTTGGAAACAGTCACATCACTTTTGTGCATTTTTCGTTTCGACTGGTAATTTACAAGGTACCTCGTTGGTCCATTGGTTTTGGTTGGTATGAATTTTTTTTATCTCATTGGTCCCCACAAAAAATCGGAATTATTCCTAGGGAATTTCCAATTCATCCAGCTTAATCGTCTCGTCGCAATAAGGTTAGGTAAATTGATACCACCTATTTCGATCCCTGATAATAATATTATAAAAAAAATATTATTGAATAAACAAAAAACCCGACTGCGTAAAAATGAACTGAAAAGATAAAAACAAGCCTTAGTGTTCACAAATGCAGTCGGAGGCATCAATGACTAATTATTTTGTTGGTGATAGGTATTTGATGCCTCCGATTTTACTGACATTTATGATTTTTTTTCCGAAATTTGACCTAAAACTACTTTGTTTTTTCTCGCGTGTTTTCAACCGATATTTTTATTTGGTATGAATATCCAAATGTCTTTAGTCTAATAAAAACATTTTATATCCAGATAATGATTGGATAGCTAATTCCGAGCCGCCAAAGTGTAACAAAAGTACAAAACACGATAAAAATCTTAACTAAGAAATTGGTTGAAAAATGAAATGTGTTAGTGGATTGTTTTTAAGATAATTTAAAAACATCTCTAGCTTCTAATTATCTCTTCTTTCCAATGATAATAACTATATCACTTGTAGTAATTAGATATTGGATTTTGCCTAAAATTTAAAGTTTAATGAAGAAAATGGGAAAATAATACAAAAATTATAAAAATACTTCCTTAATGCTTTCCATAGTTTTTTTATATGATTTATTTCAAAATCAAATCAAAAATAATAACCGCATAGAAAAGAAATACTTTTTTTGTATGCGGCTTGATTTTTCGGCTGCCTATGATGCAGCCGTAATCACAAGCAGACTGGCAGCTGACGGAATCGTCGGTTCGGGTGGGCTTAAATATTTTAAACTACCCTCATATTGTCATAATGTTACACTGTAGTGGCGGTACCTCGACACACAGTATTCGTATCCGTACTTGACATGTAACTCATATAAAAATGTCGCGTTGAGATCCGTGTTTATCTATTTTAGTTGAAATGGAACCCGAAAATTTAAAATCTTGTATTTCATCATAATAGCCGAACATCGATGTTACTAAAAACAATAACAGAGAAAGTATAGTCTAAAATTGTGTTCAATGATCAAAAATATTTTATTCAATGTTGATCAATATTTTACCAATATTTTGAATACCTGCACAGACAGACATTCACATTTAGGTAGGTACTCGGACACACACTTAAAAAACTGTTTATAAGCTTACTTAGACACACGAATATCGTCAGCCTAATTTTCAAACTGCTTTATGTCCTTTTGTGCAAACTTTACAAGAGGAAATAAAAGTTTATTTTTCATAGTTATGGTACTAATAATTGAAGTATAATGATGTACTAATTGAAATATAATCATTATATTTCGATCTGCGTAAATTAAAATCGAGTCAACATTCCCGTAGGCAGTTATGTTAGAATTGGCAGCGCTTCGCATCTGTATTCTGAGCGCTCTTTGATATCGGGCAGAAGTGCGGGCGCGCGGCGGGAGGCGCGTTGTCTCGCTCTAATGCTCAAGGTCGTTCGGCCATGTAATCGCCTTAAAGAAGCGTCTTTTGCAGCATAAGGAAGGAAAGCTGTAGTTCTTAAAGCGCTTATAAGTGTTATGGCAATTTGTACGCTACGAATGTTACTAAAAACCTTCACTATATGCTAACGTTATTAGGTAAGTAGGTACAGTTATCATAGTAGTTAGTATAATTTATTGTAATACAGTGTTTTCTAGAATTGGTAAAAGTTTATGAGTCAAGTTTATAAGCATCAAAAACATAAAACACTTTTGCTATTAAGATACCTAAAACATTTGAAATTAATGCTTAAAACTTTTCGTAACAAATTGTAAATTTTATTTTTAAATAAGTAAACCAATTGGAATCTTGTAAAACTCGTCATTATGACTTTCATCATAACTTTTTCAAAGTATGTTGAGCTCTATAAACTTAATATCATTACATTTTGTAATGCTAACAAAATTCAGAACATCTCAAAGTCAGACATTCCTAGAAAGAGCTCTAATTCAGTTTTAGACACGTAAACGTAATAACGTCTATGTTTATTACGAAAAACATTTTCTTACTTTACCGCTGTACCAGGAACCGTTCCAACGTCTTCATTACCCCATAGAAGTGCATAGAATCGCTCAGTCATAAACGTGACAAACGAGCCGGCGAGAAAGCGTAAAAACTTCAAGCGGGAAAAAGAAGCCTTTTGTTCTGACAGCCAAAACAAACTCATTGTTTGTGCGTTACTACAATAACAAACTCCGGGACGAACGTGCCCAATCGGGGCCAATCGCACCAAACGCCCGAGTAGTTGACGTGACGTGAACCCAGAACTGGGGATTAAGTGCTCATTGTTACTCGAAGGTACCTGTTAAACGACTGATTTGTATTGTAATATGCCGTACGAACTGTAACTTGAGTCAGGTGAACTTTAAGGCAGGGTTGCACCATCTTAGTTAAACTTAAACGTCAAAAATCTTTCAAACTCCATACAAGAAACACCGGTTATCGTTATAGTTACGGTTAAAGCTAGGTGGTGCAACTCAGCCTAAGTTAAGTAAGTAAAATTAATGCAAAATTTCGTAGAAATTGCTATGAGAGATAGAAACAGCAATCGTCAATTTATGATTGACGATCCCTTCATTTAGAATTACACTTGGAACACCAATTCTGTCAGATTTTTTTCTTATGTTCTAAATGCAGAACTTTCTTGTTTTTACTCGAGTGCGCCAGATGGAGGGTTATGTTTTAACGCCTTTTAATAAAAACTTTTACAAAATTATTTGTATTATAAATAGCAGTACACAAGACTTTAGTAGGTATTTTAAAACTTTTTTTTACCACACCGTCCAGTCCTCGATGTATAGTCGCAAACTAAACAAATGCTGCACAGGTTCCAATTAGGTTCCAGCTTCTGGAGTTATTTGGTACAAGGATTCTGGGCAGTCACAGCCAGACAAAATCATATTAAAATAATCATCTATAACTAGTTTTAGCTATTTATAACATCTTAGTTTTCAAGGTCAGCATTTCTAGTCATCTAGGTCTGGTATTCGCTAGTGATCAAAGTGTAGATATTTTTGGATTTATCATTAATAAAATCTATTTTATGAAGTGTATGTCACTTAGGTCGGTCCCCAGTGTGATAATGTCTAAAGTGTTGACTTATAATTAACTACAAAACCTCATTAAGCAGAACGCTTACCACTGTACAACTTTATATAGCTGTTATAGGCTTAAGGTAATAAAATTATTAGTGCTGGGAACAGTACTTTGTGCATTAAAATTCAGCTAAATATTTAAATGTTCTCACAATATCCAACACTTTAGACCGCAGACCTCTCTGGCTAATTCCCCCAAGACTAGTAGTTAAGACTGGATCATTAATTATTTCATACTCCGTCCTAACTTAATTACACAGAGCAAACGAAAATCACGGGACATAAATGTTATTAATTAATTAATATAAACGCGTCAGATTCTAGTGTTTGCTCGAATTCTAAACAGAATAATAATAAGCCAATTTGCTAATGTAGTATTAACCTAATTCTGGAATGTGAATTAAGTATAATTTATTAAATAGATACATTTTTAATACATGTTTTTTTTACTAATTTTCCTCAAAGTTTTTGATTAACCGGCCATTATGGAAATCATTGGGGGATGCCTATGTTCAGCAGTGGACGTCCCATGGCTGAAATGACGATAACGATGAATTTGATTTCTTGAAGATAAAGAATCTGATTTTAGTTAATTTAATTAACTAATTAAAACTTAAAAGAAATTAATTTGCGAAAAATAGCGTTCCTAAACCTTCCAATATTTACCTCTCGTGTACTTACAGCAGAACGCACGACTGGGCCGTTACTCACAACACAAACCCCCTCTCTTATTAAACGAGCTGACTGTTCTATTCTCCAAAGCCAATTTCCAGACGAGACAACAACGGACCATAGGAAGGAAAGCTATGATTTGTGTGACAACACACTGACACGGCAATATTTGAACAGCAGAGGGGACTAATTGTGCAAACAACACACCATTTGTTACGGAAAACTTTACATCCACCTTCCTTGGCTCCGGGAAAACACTTCTTCATAACATAATGGAAGCGTCTATTTATTTTTCTGGGAATGTCGGCAATGGAATAAAAGCTAGAGCATTCCTTCCTCAAATAGATAGAGCGAAGTTGATATTGATCTTTTCAGAAAGGTACTTTATGCAGTACGTCCATTTTAAGCTTTTCAAACGTCAATTAAATTATTTATTGATACTGATAATAGTACTTAATGAGAGTGCCTATTAAATTTTAAACAGGTTAGCAGTTGATTTTTAATATTTGACAAGATTTTAGATAGAGAAACTGGTACGGTGAAAAGTTTATAAGATTTGTAAACCACATACAGGCAACCCTCATTTTAAGAGGCTTATTTTAATTTATTTTTTGTTTGTTTTCTTTTAAAATTAAATACTTAGTTAATTAATATTCTTAAAGTATGTGATCTTATTGGCATAATTATATTTTATGAAAAGATATAAAACACAGAAGCACAATCCCGCCTCATATTGTTCCAGCATAAACAAGCAGTTCGCGAATATACCACATGTTAAATCTCTCACGACACACACCACAAATCGCTGCCACATGCGGCGGCCTACCACAAAAAACGTTACCTGAACTCAAGTGGAGTCTCGAGACTGCATTAACAGATATGACAAATAAAAACTACAGACTTGGAACTTGTTTTTAGATGCGAATTGTTTCAGCTTTGTGGGTCGCATCAGTAGGGCTTATAATTTTAGTGCTTAAGCCTTGCAGATGGTAGTCTATCATTATTTTAAACATTATAAGACACATACTAGATAATATTAAGTAATCTTAACATGTACCTACGAGTTCTTTGATTAGGTAATATCCTGAGCTTCGTGTACTAAAACTATGTTTACTACAAGACATAAATTATGATATACAACTGCAATTAAACAACATAATTCACAAAATGAAACACGGTAAATAACTACAAGAAACTAAATCAACTGACAAATTGGGGAATATTTTACTATAAGACACATTTATATCACAAAGTTTACATACTCGTAACTTATTTTTTACAGCTCTACATTAAAAATGAGTCGTAAATCAAATGAAGCAAGTTTTTGAGTCATGCGTTGAGAATGCGTCGAAATTACACGGGCCATTTAGTGGCATACCACCTAAGACGCGAAGGGTTAATACTGCAAGAAAATAAAAAGTTAAACTAATTTGTAGTGAGGTTATGTCTTATTTTGTATTGCTTTGAATATTTCCCAATTTCTTAATCCCAATGCACAAAATCCCGTCAGTTGATTACCTATTGCTAATCACGAATACGTATCTGCGTTAAATCAATTTTTTCACAGTTATTTTAAAGCGATTGAATTTTTTTTTCATATTTTGAAACCGTTCTTTCCCGCTATTAAGATGACCCAGAATAGTTTATTGCTCGACTTGGTGGGGGCACTGCCGTGCCCCCAGATTTGGATTACTAGAAAATATCCGAGAAGCTCTAAAATTACACTTAAATAAGTGTAAAATTACACTTAAGTAAGGAACTGAAATATTAATGCGCTCGCTAAATGATTTAAGTGAAAAGTTTAACTATTCACAAAGAGAATAGTAGTGGATGTATTTAAGTAGTTATGTAGTGCTCTTTAATTTAGTGTATAATAAAAGGCTAGAACTTGGCGTGCCTTTTTAAATTGATAGCACATTTAATGTTTATTATGACATTTAAATTACAAAGCAGAACAAACCAGTTCACGTGATACGTTCCGGTGAAGTTTTTTGAATTTTTGCTTTTTGGCCTGGATAGTTGGGTTTTTAAAATTTAAATTACTTGTCCGGTTTTTACGAGCGCACTGTGTCGTTGCAATGCCATCAGCTTGTGGGAAATAAATGAAAATAACAAAATTCTGTAATTTTTTGTTAAAAATTGAGTTTGTTGAAAAATTGGTTTTCATGTATCTCATAGGAGTAATAATTTATTGTAGGTTAACTGATTTGCTAGAAAACCTAGTTCATTTAACTCTTTACGCTACTAAACATATTCAAATTACACTATATGTACTATGAATTCTTGTACCACAAGTAATATAATAATTTATTATTTACGGTATTGCTACCATGTACCTTAACTATAATGTTAGTGATCATGAAAGTTTAAAACAATTCACAAGTAATGTAATAGTAGTCTTACACAAAAACCTCTGTTCCCAGTAAGATTTGAACGAGCAAGTACGACTGACTTAGCCTTTAAACACATAGAAATTGCACCGTCAAACACGTTAATTAATTCGTATTCATTTATTAGAATGACATGTCCTATTTTATCACAACTAAAGTGGCGCTAAAGTATTCACAAAGAAATGTAGAGCTTATAAAGCTTCCTTTGAAGACATTGCAACTATTTAATGACCTTAGTCTATTATTATAATTAAGTGGTCAATCTAGCACGTATTTTCATAGCAATAAACTGTCAATTACTGGGAAATTTATTTTAAGACTTCTTTGTATGAGGAAATATCTTGGAAAAGGAAATTTTCTTGTTTATGACATCAAAAGGAATACGGTATACCGTCAGTTTCAAAAATAGCGCCGCTTTTAAACGTCTAAGCAAAAATTCTCTTTACTCAGTTCAAATATTCATACAGTTAAATACTTTTATAGAAGACTTTGTTTTTTGCTAATTACTTCTCTTCGAACTCCTCCTATGTTTTTCTGATTAATTTCGTTGCGGGTCTAATGACAGTTTAACTTTCCTCCGGGACAAACTTGACCTTCATTGGTTGGGTTTTTGTGGCGGTCAAGCTGTAGATCCTGGCTACACAGGAGTTGCAGTGGTGGGAACGAGAGGTGGGAATAGTCCCGTAATTACTTCTCTTAAATATTAATTTTCCAGAGCATGATCTTAATCAATACTAATACATGAGAAAAAAATTGTATTTTATATTACCCATGTGAAGTCTCGCTGGCTGCTTGGACAATATAAAAAACACCAAAATGTTTTGGGAATAGCTTCCCAATTTTCATATTAGATTGGTATAATCATAGGCATCTATGATCTAACTTTACGTGTACTATCATCAGAACTTTAACCATTAACAGGGCTACATTAAACCCAATTTACTTAGCTACTGAGTGCTTTAGGCCACCGAATGAGCTTAATGTCTAACCGAAACTACGAGATAGACGATACAGACCCAGTACAAGTTGGTAACACAAGTAATAACCAAATGGAGGTCAAGTTACAAGTTGGTAATTAATACCGTACTCTCGGTACATCAGTACAAGATAAAGGGCTTGTATTCTGAATAACATTAAATGTTAAGCTTAATACTAATATCTAAGTTAGTAGTTGGTATTGGAGGCTGGGCTAATCTTTAGTTAATATTCTATTAGTTAGAATTAGAAACTGGAATTTACTGCCTGCTAATGTCCTTCCCGAACTCTATAATCCGGGCCTTTTCAAGGTGATAGTGAATATGCACTTACAAGGCAGATATGTACCATCCTAGACTTCGGTCAAATATCAGCCTTGTTCCGCATAAGAAAACGAAGAGGGCCCAATTTCTTTAGGCACTATAGGTATTTGTTAACTAAAGTCACGTCCTTTTAAACTGAAAGTATACGTTTTGGAATACTGTAGTTTTTGGTTGGAAAAAAAAATCTGTAGAGACTTAGGTACTTATCTACATTTTGTTACTTTCATTCAAAGATCTCAACGATCTAAAATACAATGTAGCTACCTAATCCTAACATTCCTTTGTCTAGTGCCCAATTTACGAACAAGCAAGACATCCAAGGTTTTAGATTACCCCTCATCAAATTCTGCAGCCTCGGCTTAGCGGCCGAAATGTTAGGAATTTTTATCACAAGCGCCAGATGGCGTGCGACTCGCTATGAATTATGCACACGACGAAACTGTATGCCGCGTGCCGCTTTATTGCAGTTTAACCGAGTATAGCTGTACCAAGAGCAGCCTTCCCATCAGGGATTAAATAAAATAATAATACGAGTAACTCTATGTGGTTTGTAACAATTTGGCATTAGCCTGGATTAACGAGCCGTCACAATCTCCAGCTCCTTTATAAAGCTCTACGACCAATTTACCGTCCGTCCTCCGAAGTACGGAATCTTCTTTTTCTCAGTCTATCAACTTTTAAGTCTACAATGTCCAAGCCAAATTGTGGTCAAATTGAATACACAAAGTGATGTCATACGTTAGGTTGTGACCTCAGCTGTTATTTGTTATAAACGACCCACACTTAGTAGTTATAATAATTGTTACAACATCATAACCATTTAACTGTCCTGAGCTAAACTTTATAACTACTATGACAAATAATATACAGTTAGGTATTAACTACTTACACGAAAATTGTTGTAAGTGTAAATTTTCAATCTTCCGGAAAACTTTTCCCTTACATAGAAGTAAACGTACCAAATTCGGGCAATATTTTCGAGTTCGTAGTAACGTTCTGTGCACGATTACTCCAATAAAACTTTTATAGCTTCGCGTTAAAAATGTTCGCTTTACGATTGGTATCCTATCTAAGAGTTTGAACCGTAGAATTTTCAAAGCTGTAGTTGTTGCAAGTTTTATCTTTAGATAGATGGCATTAAATTCCCCTTTTGTACATAAATTTTTGTGTGCAAATAAAGTTTTTAAATATTTAAATAATATCTTTGAATGAATTAGGTACTTCTTACATAGATACACAAGACTTTTCCTTTTGTGCTTGAGTATTTTTCATAAAAAATATCAAAGACAAAACAATCTCATTAAATCGTTTTAAGTTTCATGATTAATTAATAATGAGTTATTTTTATAGCCCATTTTAAAATTAATATTCCCAGCTCTAATTAACATCAAAGCACTTTGCATTATCAATAAACAAACATAGCTTAGAAAATGGGCACGCCCACGGCAATCCGACTGACCCTTGATCTCAAATCGGTTAATGTTCTACAAAGCCACGCCATAGGGTTCCATTTAGCATTTATCTTAATCCAATAAAAAAAAGGTTTTTTGGAGGTTTTTGATAATTCATGAAAATGTAAGTATCCACGGCAAACTAAAAGAAATGAATGAAATAACTATTTATAAAAGCCGGAAGACGTAGTGTGGGCAGGCCTCCCATTAGCTACGAGTGGGTGGACCGACGATCTGGTGAAGGTCGCGGGCGGCGCAGGACCGGTCTTTGTAGAAATCCTTGGGGGAGGCCTTTGTCCGGCAGTGGACGTCTTTCGGCTTAAACGAACGAACGAACTATGTATTTCTTGTCACAATTTATCTAAAGTAACGAAAACATAACAGCCAAATGACTACTTTTGTAACTCGTCTGTAGCAACTGACTATGGCCGTATCTGACCGCCATCGTATCAGAAGATACGTAAGTAAGATAGAGCACGGTTCAGTGCTTAAATACCTTTCAAGCTAGTTTTAAAGATACCCGGGTCATAAGTGTTAGAAAATTTGATGCAAGAAAATCTTGTTTTGCGGAAATTTTTCAACTCACGCGGCTCGATCGCGAATTTGATTCATTAATTGTCACATACCGTTGTATATCTTTGTAAGCCTATCTTATTCTGATGTATAAACTACTTATTGGCCGTCAAAAAGACTACAAACTTTTTGACGGCCAATAAGTAAGTAGTTGAGTCAGATTGTTAATCAGTATGGACATTATGAAAGTTCGCACATTGGTATCGGCCGATTCACCATACAAATTAGAATCGGGCCCAACTACAGGCCGACTAAAAGTCTTAGATAGTCTGCGGGAAGTCTTACCAACTCATCGTTTATTCCGTTTCCGACTGACCCTTGATCTCAAATCGGTTAAGTTCTCCAAAGTCGTGCCAACAGGCCGCCTTTTAGCATTTCACCTCCATCCATTCGCGTCCCGCACCCCTAATCCAATCCGAGTTCTGACCACATCATTAATTTTCCACAATATCGCACCCTCAGAAGCTTCGATGTTTCGCGCCAACTATTTATATTTCCAACAAAGGAGGGTATAAATAAAGGTCGTGTATACTGTGTTTGTACCCCTCGGGAAAGCGCCTTACTGCCTTTGATACCGCCTTTCTTATTTGATGCGTTCTAATGTTACTGACTCCATATCACTTCGTGGGATACAATAAATCATTAGGTACCTGTTCTGGGGAGTTTTTAAGATGAATTGGGGTGTCCCTTGCGAATGGTATTGTTCTACTTGAAAGCCCTTGGTTATGGTATTACTTTCATCTATCACACACACTTATGAATATTGAATGTGAATTTATCCACACCACTACATTTTGAGAAGGGTACTTCTTTTTCGGGAATGACTAAAATAATGTTTGGTTATCAGTTTAAAAGTCACTTGTTGGGGGAAAATGATCACTCACAACGCCTGTTTCATTGTAACAGTATTTCTAAGATCTTGAAGTCAGTTTAATAAATATCCATTAAGACATTGGTCATTAATTAGGAACCGTCTCGAAATAATTAATTTCACTATAAATCTATAGCTAGGTATTGGACTACAAATTCAGGGTATTGAATCAATTTAGTTCTCAGATGAACCCGATATTACTGTGCTGTTTCATATCAGTATTGGAATATGATATCTAAATACGCTGTATTGCACAAACACTAATATTGGCTTATATTATTAGTATCCTGTTCCCGTAAACCTCAGCTCGCAAAACGTAGGGGAGACTTAGGAGAGCTGTAACAGGGTAGAGTTGTGATATACATATACAGGGTGGAATTTTGTAATGCCACCTGAAGGGAAAGTACTCTTAATACTGTAGATAGAAAATTTTACTCAAAGAAAATATTCCTATATTTTTGAATAGAAATACAACTGCATTCAAAGATTTTAAAAACTCGGGAATCGAGCCAACTAAAATCTGTTAAAAATTACACCCTGTATTTATTGCATCGATCGTTAGGGTTAAGTATAAGGATGAAATCTCTGAAACAAACTTGATAAATCAAATGAAAGGAAAACCATGAAATCTTAAACTATTGTAATTATTTACAGAAAATTGTATGGCATGGTGGTAAAATATCGAAAAATTTTCGAAAATCTTTGAATGCAGTTCTCTTTCTTTTCAAAAATAAAGGAATGTTTTCTTTCAGTAAAATTTTCTATCCACAGTATTAAGGGTACTTTCCCTCCAGGTGGCATTACAAAATTCCACCCTGTAGATCTTTTGGAAGTTACTAGCGAGCTCGTAACATTGCGCGTTTTTAGTTCATATCTCGAGCTAACAAATGAGCAAGATCGCTGATAGTTAATGCTTCAACCACACCAACGCGTGCAGATCACCATCGCCGGCGCGATCATAGGCCAATGACAGGTCGCGCGGACTGTCATGGGTCGCGCGAGCTTTCATTGGCATTGGCCAATGTATCGCTATCATTGGATAGCGCCGGCGATGGCGATCTGCACGCGTTAGTATGGTTGAAGCTTAATAGTTTTCCAAAAACCGGCAATTTCACTCCTCTATTACAACTCTCCTCGGTCTCCCCTACATATATGTGAGTTCCGAACTCATTGGAACGACTTCGATTTCAATTTGCTGTTAGAACTTAGGTTACGCTGCAAAACCATGTTTGGGATTCAATTCCAAGTTTAAACTGAGTTTGCTTTTAGTGTATGTGACACCGAAATTAAGCTGGTTTATTTGCAAAGATTATAAATTCAGGGACAGTCAGGTGAAATTGTCGCTATGAAGAATCTAACCTGTCTAAGGCTACGCTTGAATATTAATCGTTACAAAATCATCATCCCCAAAGTATACATAAGTTCCCAAAAATGTTTTGGGAGATTTTTGAAAATGATAATTACTGAAAATGCATGAAGTGTATCCACGGCAAACTAAATATTATTATGAAATTACTATTTTTAAAGTACAAATCCAAATTACTACACTTTTGTAACTCATGTCTATAACAACTGGCTGACCATGTCCAGATTTGACCTCCATCGCATCAGAAGATTCGTACGATAGAGCACGGTTAGGTGCTTAAATATCTTCCAAGCTACTTTTAAAGACACGTTTAAGTGTTAGAAAACTCTACGCAAGCAAAATCTAGCCTTACGGAAATAAAAAACTAACACGAATAGGCACAGACAAAATAATGGATATTTAACACAATCTTATTGAGATTAAATAAAATAAAAATGGAGTGTTAAATTGTGTGCAGTTGAAGTTCAAAGCCCCAGTATTCGTTTGGAATTTCGTTATACATACTTTATGCATAAATTCCCCGCTAATTCGCTGTTTAATGAACAGTGTAGCCCCGCTTTAAGTTTGCATGGCAATATATTACGAAGCCGACACAAATAGGCAATTCGCAACTTTATAAACTTATACGCCGAAATGGGGGCAGAAGTTATTCGTTGTTTTAATAACGGTATAACATATTTTTGATGGGAAACTTGGTCTTTGAAGATGGTTACCACGCTTAAGCTTTGTGTAGAACGTTACTCTGACATAGATGAAGATAATCTGCATTAAAATAACCCCAAAATTAAAAAGAATTTCCCAAACATTTTCCCCATTTTCCGATGTGCTACTTACTTACTACCTAGCAACAACTATACATAAGAGTTTGCAAAGAACCTGAATGGAAAGTACTTTTTATAAACAGACCTCAATCTTTTTTTATCCTGTGAGTTTTAACAACTTCATTAGGTGTCTGAAATGGCTCAATCGGACCCAACGATTTATAACATTGTCCTACATATTATTTCTTTTTAGACAATCACATCTGGATTCTAAGTAGGTATATCCTAACCAAACACGAACAAAAAATCACACAGCGATTTTTGTCCAGGGCTAGATCAGTGATTCGTCCCACAACAGGTTCGTCCCACTGGGACGAAACACGGAATTTAAAAAAAAAATATTTTTTTCGTTCTGGATTCGTCCCATTTAATTTATTCTTTAACATCATGAGATTTAGTACCATCAGAAAGTCAATAAAATAAAAGAAAACATAAATGTTAACAATGTCTGTATTTAAAAGGAAATCAACATAGAAAATCTTAACTACTTGTAATAATAAGAAATCAGAGCGTAAAGAATCACTGAATCAAATATGTATTATCAATGATTTTAAATTAATTTATTAAACATTTTTGCTGATCTATGAGTATATTCACGTGTTGATTTTCTTTTAAATACAGATATTGTTAACAAATACATGTTTTCTTTTATTTCATTGACTTTCTGACGGTATTAAATATCATTATGTTAAAGAATTAAATTAAATGGGACGAATCCAGAACGAAAAATATATTTTTTTTTGAATTCAGTGTTCCGTCCCAGTGGGACGAACCTGTTGTGGGACGAATCACTGAACTACTTACCTCTTTATACAGAAGTAAACAGCAATAATAATAACATTATCAACGGTAATCTTGGGAATTCTACTGGATTGGAACTGCTGGTATTTGATATCGTAAATTATTAAAAGGGATTACGCTCATAAAATCCGTGCCCGTATTTATTGCTTCTCTGTATCTTTGCAAACTTCGCAAAATGCTCAAAGCTTTACTACACTCACCGTCAAATAAATCGCACCTCTCACGACAAGCACTTTCAAACGTATGCATCCCCACTTCCCACCAATATTGGTACCATTTGAAAGCCTAATTCTAAACTTCGTTACAATAAAGGAAAGGTTTTTACTCCAAAATGTGTCTTTAAATGGATCTAGTGTCTCTTCTTAAAGCGACAGGTAGTTACGCCAGAGCCAACTTTTATGGTTATAAAATTGTTAAGTTAGGATTAATCACTATTCATGTGTTAAAGGGGCTTGAAATCATTATTTGGTTTTATATCCATAAAAATTGGTCTTATTGGTCCCATAGGTGAGCCCCGACGTTGACTTTTTTCAAGTCACATTAATGGTACCTGTTAATTGTTTATAAAAAAAATTAATGCGTATTTCTATTAGTTTATTTATTGGTCTTCCAAATATCACCAACATTGGTGGACCACCATGATTTTGTCAGAAGAAAATCTTCAAAGTTATTGTCGGAGGTGCGATTTCTTTGACACCGAGTGTAGTTGAAACTTTTATTACAGCGGCTGCGCTAATTAGCCTAAAACTTTTCTTAATTAGTACAAACAATGCTTGATGCTGTGTTAATTTCGGTGAGAGGCATGAATCATGTTTGTTCAAATTAACTTGTAATTATTCAAATGCGGTTATTAATCGTGAATTTTAAACTGTCAGGCGTCGGGCCCGCTTGATTTACTTTTCTTGTGTATTAACTTCTAACTGCGTGAAAATTGGAAACATTTATCTTCAAAACACAATTATCTACTTTCAACGATCTAAGTGTATGTTTCAATTATTGTATGTAAATGCTTTCAAAGTTGAGAAGGCTTTATCAATGACGAATTATTATTACTTATTTGTTGAAACATAGAGTTTAGTGATAAAATTCAAAAAATGTAAGTTTTACTGAGTAGCGTCTAAAAATTTAGTTTTGAGACTTTCATTTCATAAAAGTGAACATAAAAACTATTGAAATTACTGATTTTTATTCTAATTTAATTTTGTGATATACCTACAAAGGAAAGTTATTTAAAATATTATTATTAATTCGATCTCAAAAAGTAGGTAGGTGGCGCATGACTGATCGTTGAGGAAATCCATGGAGGAGGCATTTGTCCTTAGCCCAGTTGTGGACGTCATTTGACTGAAATGAACGAAGTAGGTTTTATACCTACCTACCTTTACAGGTGGCAGTTACATAAAAATAAAAGGTCATGGTTGACTGAAATATGCGACACTTTCTTTCAGACGTTGTTATTTGGTTCGTTGTCATCGCAACGGCTGGAAAACGAATTCCAGGTATGAACTACCTTTTTAGATATTATTATTTCGCAGAACAGATGCTTTCATAATTATTACAACGCATCATTTACTCGTAACCATACTATCTATAATGCTTTTCATTGGAAGTCATATTAAAGTCAAATAGTTCATATTATAATATTCTGTACATAATATTTAATAGCTTTGTATTAGATTCGCGGTTGTATTATTGAACTCCCGAGCCATTTGTATCCCTGTCTATGGCATCAAAGATACGTCCGTTATCAGGCTCAAGACAAATAACTGGGCGCTTGTAAATTTATAGGCATGAAATACTGAATTCCCTCGGTAATCGGATTTCATAGAACAATACTGACGTGTTCGAGTTCGTAGCTCCAAGTAGCGAGGATTCTCAACCTCACTTGTTCGGAAATTGTGTTAATAGAGATGTTACAGGAAATATATGAAATCCGTCATTGTATACAATGCCTAGGAATTGTATAGAATTCCAAAAATCCCCCGGAAATGTGTGATGTAAACTATATTACACACATGTCCTAGGAAATTTATACATATTATCCTAAACAGCAATCGGAAATGTAATAAATTTAATATTTCAATGAATACGCGTGGACATGCGGTGCGAGGGGAGCGAGGGGAGGGTCTCAATGAGAGCCTAAATAAAAACTCAATTTTAATTGTCTCAATGAGACCCTTAATGAAACTTCTTGATTTTTCGTTTATAAACGTGTTTTACTTATTTTATTCACACACAGCGTTCGTTTTATACATTTCCTAATACGATATTGGAATTCTATAAAATTCCTAGGATCTGTATACATTTCCTAGGATATGTTCGTATTAAATAATCTCTGAATCAATATTTTATACATTTCCTAAATAGCTTAAGAATTACATTTCCTAGGAGTTGTATACAATTCCTAGAATTCATAATATTTCCTGTAACAGAGACACTGTACACGTATTTAGTGAATTTCGTGCGGCTATCTCTGCGCCATTTTAGGAATGAATCTGTGAATATTTCGACAGTAGAGTTGGGTCAGTCTCACGTAATAGTTGAGTTGGGTCAGTCTCTTGTTTGATAAAGTCTGATGTAGAAATTAGTAATATTATTTAAAAATGTAAGATAATTAAGGATTTACAAGCACTTTTACTTAATAAAAGATTTCTTTCTCCATTTTTACGGCGAGAAACATTTGCGCCATTTTAGGAATAAATACGTGAATATACGTGATAGTTGAGTTGGGTCAGTCTCTTGTATGATAAAGTTTATGCAGAATTTTATAATGTTATACATAATTGCTAATTAAGAACGCTCAAGCACCTCGTGCTTAAATTATATTTTTCATTAAAGTTAATCATTTTTCTACAAAACCATTACAATTATTTTTGTAAAAAATATATTCAGTAAAGAGTACCTATTTAAAAAACCTAAGTCAGCAAAGAGTAACGAAAAGATAATCATTAGATTTCCACGTTTAGATCATAACGGGGAACGATAACGATTGGCAAGATTAAAATTAACGATCGTGACTAGTCTCGTTAAATCTCCAATATTCTGCTTCATTTGCTTATTGAATTCGCCCAAGTTCACGTTCTGATTTCAGTCATTTTGATTTGTTTTCATTAACTAGTTGTTTGAGTTTGTTAATAAATAACGAAGGTGACGAATGAACGTGTGAATTGAGTTGTCACCTCATAAAATTTGGGAGCTGTTAATTAATATAGTTCCTTTCGCCTTTCGAATTAATTAAACATCTTTGTTAAAAATAACTCGGGAATGACTATACAGTAGCCAACTACGAGTAGGTACATTTATCATTTTGTTACTTTTAGATTGAAATATAAATCTTTATACATTTTGTTTCTGAAACATACTGTATAGTAAGGTAGCGATTTAAGTTTTGCGTCAATTTTTTGTTAGACAAATGAATAGCTCCGTACATGTGGCATTGTCTTTCATAAGACATACTTAGCCAGGCTGCCTACTTTTCTTATCTTTCATTATCCGACAATTCAATTTCGTCAATGTCAAGGGAGCTTTCATGTAATTTTGCGTCATTGTTCATATTTTGTCTTTTCTTTTGGTAGGCTTTCCAAAAATAGGTTTATCTAACCTATTATGTCCTAAGTTACACATAAGTCAATATCAATATTCACGAAAACTTACGTTCTTTATAAATAAATACAGGAAAAAAGGAAGGAAAAGTTTACACAAAGTTTCCTGATTTAAATTAGTTTAAAAAATCAGCTATAAGGATAATCGAATTCATCAATCATTTCAAGTCGAGTCCATAAAATACATTCAATAGAAGCGTCATATTAAATCTCAGAATGTTTCACAAATCTAAATAAATTAAGAGGAAAACTGTGTACCACCCCACCCATACAATTTGTACACTCTAATAAAATCGAAAAATACCACAAATAATCCTAAAAATATATATCATGAGTAGGCCATGTTTTCATGAAAATAAATGGTACATTACTATACAACGAGGCAAGTATCAACAATAGCCTTTGTCTAGGCTAGGCTTTCCAGGTGGCCATATTGTGCTCGCTAAGGCACATAGTGTTTAAACTGCCTTGGTCCAGTGTGCCTTTTGTGTGATAAAATAGGTAAGAAAGCCAACGTTACCATAGTGTTATTATCAATTAATATTAATTTAATTATCATTACGCCTACTTTGCCCAGTAATTACACCATGGATTGATTCCGTCGATACTAATTCCCCATGAAAAACTGACAGACCTAGACGATCATAGTCCGACCAACGCGTGAGCTTAGCGGTTTGGCAGAAAAATATCGTATGTTAATAAAACAAAAAAATATTTTCATGAAAACGAAAATTCCAGTTACTGGGAAGCTTCCCTTAAAATTCACCCTCCAATATTTTATCTCTATGGAAGAGATGATTTATATTGCGTCTATTGAGGCACTAAATAATAGGTAGAATATGAACAGATTTTGATGAGATACAATTTTGTTAGAACCACAAAAATAATAATAATAAAATAATAAAGCAAAAGTTATACGTTCCCATATTCATAATAATTTGATCGAGTTATATTTTCATGATGAAGAAAGCAATATCGCTCCTTGAAATAAGATCAGATATCTTATGTTTTCAAAGATAATAAAACATTTTGTATGAATATTATTTTTCGTTACAAATCAATTGAAAGATAATGTTTTCTCTTATATTAACTAACATCTACCCAACTATGCCTATCATACTTTGTTTTGTTGAAACAAGTTTCTGTTATTTAATTGGAGGAACTTTTAGCACTTATTATTATACTGTGCTTTTACTTAGGCTGAGATGTATTTAAACAAAGATTAATGAAATTTTCACTATAAATTACTCTTACATCTAACTCTTAAAGCTTTTATTGAGTAATGAAAGCTATTCAAATTACATACTCAATACTCAATAAGTTTATTGCTTCCTTAATAGTACATTTAGGTGTTACATCTTTATTAGTTGGAGCTTAAAGCTATTATGGAGTGATAAAATGGAAATTCAGGGTTGCTACACACATAAATGGACTGGCATTGTTAGTCCAACAGTTTGTTGAAAAACAAATCCAACCCTACTAAATCACTAATTTGTTCGACTTCAGTGGAGTGCGCTTTGACTTACGTTCAAATGACACTTTTTGCTGATTGTGTGTGTGAAGCAACCCTAAGCTATCTCCACTTTACAAACACCTTATTGGCACTAAGCAAGGTAAATAAATGCCCAACGCAAACTGTAGTTAATGAACGACCAAGTAATAGCTTCTTATCAGCAACAAAAGATACTTTAAGAGCAAGATTTCCCTCCTTTTGTTCCCGAATGCCGGCATACAAGCTCCATTGTTCACACCTAACTTTTAATAGCTGGGGGAGAGTTTATTGATATTTTTGTTCCTGTAATCATAGATCAGGTAAAACGGCCTATTTTGTGGCAACAACCACTTCCAATTTTATTTGAAGCAACTGAATTTTGGAGAATTTTGGAGAGACAATCGTCGAATCCAACTCGGCTGGGCAGCGTTCGGGAAACTACGCAACATCTTTTCGTCCAAAATACCTCAATGCCTGAAGACTAGAGTGTATAACCAATGTGTGTTACCAGTGATAACTTATGGCTCGGAAACGTGGCCTCTCACTATAGGCCTTATACAGAAGCTCAAAGTTGCACAGCGTGCTATGGAGAGGGCTATGCTTGGTGTTTCTTTGCGAGATCGAATCAGAAATGAGGAGATCCGTAAACGAACCAAAGTCGCTGACATAGCCCGACGGATTAGCAAGGTGAAGTGGCAATGGGCAGGGCACATAGTACGCAGAACTGACGGCCGATGGGGCAGAAAGGTTCTGGAATGGAGGCCGCGTACCGGAAAATGCAGCGTGGGACTTCCACCTACAAGGTGGACCGACGACATCGTAAAGGTAGCAGGGAAGCGCTGGACGCAGACCGCTGCCAATCGATCAACATGGAAAGCATTGGGGGAGGCCTATGTTCAGCAGTGGACGTCCTATGGCTGAAATGATGATGATGATGATGAATTTTGGAGCTGCTACTACCTTCATAATATTTTTTAAGAGTCAAGACTCAATTAAACATAATGTCATAAATGACAATGATGTTGCCTTCTTAATTCATGCCCAAAATAAAATGATGTAATGTGGATTATACGCCTAGAAAAACAAATAGATGAAACATCATCTCCAGGATTTTTCTAAGTATATTTTTTATTATTTCTATTAAAAAAGTTTAATCCTTGACTAGGAGCTTAATTAATCTTATTTGGTTGTAAGGAGGTCTAGTTCTATCGAATATGTTATGACCGTTCTATTCAGGCTGCCGTCCGTTTAACCTGCGAACTCGCAGTGTGCAAACAGTTTCTGAATTCCCTCACGGTATTCGGTGATTTTATTTCTTGTATTACCAAGGAAAATACACCGCTAATGGAATCGGCTTGGTCTGTTTGTTGAGGCCTTTTATTTAGGGACTGGTGTGCGATTGGGCAATTTGTGGCTACCACAAACGGTAGCAGCACGGATTTCCAGTAAAATGGAGCTGACGAACGGTATACTGGGCAGTACCTATGGTTTTCCAGCAAAATGGAGCTAGAAAATACGGCAGGAAGAGAATAGTTAAAAGGGTTCGATTTAATGACGAACCTTTAGGGAGGCTTTATGTGGACTAAGGTAGGTTTTAGTTGGATTTCGTACGTAAATATTTGTGACTACGACGACCGGTAACAGCATAGTGTTCCAGCAGGAGAGAACTAACGACCGATACTGGGCAGTATAGTTTTCCAGCAAAACGAAAATACAGTAAGATGAGAGGACGTGGTTTCATAGCGAAACTTTAAGGGAATGAATAAGAAATGAAGAATCCAGTGAGGATCAATAGTTTAGGAAAGACTTATTGCATTCTTCGTTTGGACTGCAGTAATGATGATGATGGTTTTAGCATTAGACTTCTTTACTCGTAGAACCAATCAAAAATAATAGCACAGTAGAAACCAAATATGTACTTTCAGTTTCTATTAACTCCCTGAAGACGGTCGCCAACTTTTTAGTAGGTATGTGAAGTAGTTAATCGCTTTCACAGAACTTTCGTTTGAAGAAAATCCGTTCCTTAATTCTGAAACTATTTGACGAACAAAACTAAAAGAACATCTAAGCAAGTTTTTCTTCAAAGGTTGATCGAAAAAGTTTACAACCTTTTTCGAAGACCTATCTAAAAGTTTTTGAAATATAATGGAAAAGTGTTAGTCAGTGACATTGTCATCATAACTTTAATACTTAGGTAGGTATCGTCTTAAATCCTAAGTATAAAGTTTCCTGACTAATTTAGTAGGTAGCTAAAAGCAAAAACTACTACGTCTAGAAAGTCAAAATTAGTAACAAATCTTGTTTTGATATGTAAAATTAAGCTAAAAAATATCCATCAAAACTGTCTCTCTAACGGAAAAAAGAAATTAAAAGTTTCCATGAAAATCCATCATTTATTGAAGCGCTCTTAAATGGTAATTTTATCAAATTCAGGAAAAAGGGTCTAGAATATTTTGATGAAATCTCGCAATTTTTGGTCAAAGATTAGATACAAGAATTATTGTAAAAATACATAAAACGTACACAGTATAACTTGATATGATGTCGTGTGTACAATCGACAGAACATTATGGACTTCTAATGCATTTTAGCATCTATCACTTCTTTTATCTCTAACTTAAAGACGAAGCACACCTTATCAACCCGGAAAAGGATCGTAACCATAATAATATCAATTCGAAGCGGTCAGTATTATTTGTATGAAAATCCGTACTGCAACGCACACTTATCCTCACGGTAACGTAAACGCCACGCCTCGCGGATTCAGTGTCGATCCCTTTCCGGGTTGAAAAGTGTGCTATGGCCTTTAAGATGTCTGTGTTTAGTTTAGTCTCTCGTAGATATCTTACATTATTTAGGGAGACTGCCACCATTTTGGCTAACGTTCTAGATGTCTAGATTTTCCTTTCAAAGGCTACTCCACATTCCGTAATGCAAAGCTGATGTTGCCGTTTGCGGTTTGTCCCAGACCGTAACGCTTTGTAACTGGATATTGTCTAGACATTTAATCTTGTTAAGATGCTCTGTGATTCTACTTCCATCCTGGAATTAATTTTGTGATCACATAATACCTAACTCGAATGTAATCCCGTAATTAAAATGGCAAAGGTCAAATTAATGATAATCTTAATTTTTAGGGTTCCGTACCTCAAAAGGAAAAAACGGAACCCTTATAGGAACACTTTGTTGTCTGTCCGTCCGTCCGTCTGTCAAGACCCTTTATCTCAAGAACGCGTGAACGTATCAAGCTGAAATTCACATGAAATACTCAGGTCTATTGTCCCTTTAAGCTGTGAAAATATCAAACTTCTAAGCCAAGCCAATCAAAAGATACAGCCGATTATGTCGATATTTTCAACAAATTTTCGACACTCGCAAAGGAATCAAAACCTACAGGATACTTCCCGTAAACTCAGAATCTTGAAATTTGGCATAAAGCATTGTCATATAATGCAAATATAGGAAAAATTGCGAAAATTTCATTTTTTTAGTTATATAATATAATAAAAATATTTTAATAAAATGAAACTTACTACCTCATTTTTTTTCAAAACTACTTACTTTTTTTTAGATAAATGACTGGCCTAAATATTGTTGTTTTGAATTTACAATTAAATATTATTTTGATAATAAAGCTAATTCAGTTAATCAAAACAATAGCTGTCACAATAAATAATTAATTACTACCATACCGTTTGCTAATTCAGGTAACAATAAACTGGTGCATACATACCTGTAACAAAATAAAATAAATATTAATTTAACATTCCAATATACACGGTAAAGTTCTTTCTTTTCGTAAAGTTGATAAAATATTCAAATCATATGAATCATATTCTTAACGTATGTAACATTGCACGGTAAATAAAAGCTTGTATAATGAAACATTTAAAATAACAGAGTAGCCAAAATAAAACAAAAAGCTAAACGTTTTTTAAACTGTTTCCAGTATTTGAGAACTGTATTAAACCTGTAACAAAACAATGGGAACGAATTTCATTGTAATATGAGCCCAACATGACTAACCGTCTTGGAATGAGGTTGATTTAACGCCATTATGAACCCTAGGGCCTTAGGGTCCATAAAGTATCCAAAATATTGTGGCTACAAGGAGTTTTGTTGTACCAACGGCGGCATGGCAAGCTAAACACTGTGGGCTCTTATAACTTTTTAATAGGGGTGACTTTGCAACAGAAATGTATAGTCTGTACTAGAAACTTAAATAACCATCAGGAGTTTTGAAAGCTATTTACTTGTAACGTTTATTTCCCAAAGGAACAGCTCTATTGTTTTATTAAAATTAATGAGAATTTAACTAAAGATACAGTTGCTGAGTTTTAACTATCACAACTTGTAATCCAAATCCCGAGTAGCTACTTCTAAGAAATTCATTAAGAGCAGTAGAATATTCTGGAACATTTAATATCCACGATGTTAATTATAAGCAGAATAAACTACTGTTATCTGCAATGAGAGCACAATAGGCCAACTGCTACGTTAACTGCAGCGGCTTAAATGATTATTTTACTTTTAACCTGTCAGTGTTCTTACTCTTTATTTAAACGAGCAATTTTAAAAAGATAATGTTTTCATTCCTTTTTCAAAATATGACATTATTCTATAATTATTGATTCAGACGTTTGTTCTTTTTTCAAAAAACAAATGTAAGAGTTTCTTTTTTTTCTTGCAACAAAAAAGTTTTGTTTTTGGAAGTAAGTGAAAACTTTCACGAGCTTAATTAGAATGGTCCTAAAATACCCATAACTTTCGAAGTACTTGCGTTAATTAACATAGTAGAGACAAATAGTGAGGAGTTATAAAAGTTTTATGTCATCGTTAAGACGGACCCGTCAAATTCTATAGTTTCTCCGCTGGGTGCACGTAATTGTATTAATTTATGACAACTGCGGGTGTTTTAATTAACTGTTAGTCAAGAGTTAAATTTAGTTCACTACGTTTGGAAACTATACTTGTCATCAATTAAAGTGTAATTTTTTAAATGAGCATTAAGACTGTCAAAGACCCTTCTGCCTTTATACATGTTTGTTTTAAATGTCTTTTAGCAAAAGCTATTTGTGTTTTATTAGATCCATATTTTGCCTAAGAATACGTTAATCGGACAAGTAAGTAATTGCTACACTTTTTGGTTAATCACCTAAACCTCGAATAAGGAATCCAGACAAATCGCCGTT
Organism: Ostrinia furnacalis; assembly: GCF_004193835.3. Lineage (NCBI taxonomy): Eukaryota > Metazoa > Arthropoda > Insecta > Lepidoptera > Crambidae > Ostrinia > Ostrinia furnacalis. Next base: position 73,379 of record NW_021130689.1, on the reverse strand, counting down.
TTGAATTAAACTGTCGAACGTAAAACTTTATTTACGTTGTAAAAGTCGGACGGGACGTTAAAGTCCCGATGGACATACTTAAAGAGCTATTAAATCTTGGATGAGCATTTACTACCAAAGATTCTTAAAAACTCAAGTGCAATCGGTGAATGTTTGTCGGTAAACGTGGAATATGAAACTCGATTGAAAACTTGCATTCAGTTATTTTGATTTAATTTTTTTTTATGTTTTGCAAGCGCAAGTTATTTTGCCGCCTTTACAAAACGCACACGACAAATTACACATTTTAGGGACTTGAAATATTTTAAATAAATAAAAAAAAGTTTATTACTTTTTACACATAAAAGGAATTACAAGAATATAATAATATTATATAAGAATAAGTTAAATATATCTCAATTGTATGAATATGTGTGTAGTTCACTACAATGGAACTAAGACAAAAATTGAAACCGATATTTGTAAGAAAAACTTTTTATAAAAAAATACTGTTTTATAAAATTTTAATTAATTATTACGTCGTGTAAATTAAGCTACAAACACGATGTTGTAATAACTCATCCATTAAGAGTTAACTTCATAACCTAACGGTTGAAATGGGTCAACAACCGCCAGGTCACGGTGCGATCGTAAACTGTGAGCTAACAATGCCAACTTATAAGGGTTGCTGTTAATTGAATCTCCTCGTGGCGAACGGTTAATATCAATATTGGCCTTTGATAAGGCTATAGGCTTTATATCACTCTACAGCCAAAAGAAAATTGTTGCAAAAACGGGAAATATTATTTAAAATATTTTCACGCGTTCATATGGTGTAAAATAATGCCCAAAATTTAATCCAGATTGAAGGATACGCTTGATAGATTAAGATTAATCACATCTTACGTGTGAATAGGGATGTTTCCTGGGTAAAAAAACAAGAGTTTTAGTTAGTCCGTCAGTTAGCTTATCAAAAACTACTCGACACGTATTTTTCACTTTTTAAAACTAATGAAAATGTAAAGAGATAAATCGTGTCAAAGTTCTAAAGAAAAGGCCTGTGACGTCAGTGAGTGCGTAAAAGTGCAGCACTTTGTGCACGCACTATAACTTTGTAATTATTTGTTTGATTGACAATTAAAATATACGTGTCCAATATTTTTTTATACTTACTAAAATTGACGGACTAAAAATTTTTTTTAGGAAACTAGCCTATTGATACTAGAGTGTAGTTTATGTACTTAATTTTTATGATTCCAAAAAAATTATACTACAAACGACCAAACTACATATTTTATCCCGCTTTAAATCTTCACAAATATGACTACGGCTTACCAGCACGCATCCAATCATTATCAACCTTTTTTTATGATCAAGCCCTTTTTGTGGCTCGAGTCTCAATCTCAAGTGATGTAGACAAACAAAAAAATCGGAGAACACTTGACCGTAGGTCGGCTCCAATGCGGTGTGTGGATCGTAGAGCCATAAAAAACGAAGCACTTTGGATCCAAGCCAGCCCCCTGATTCAACCTCATTGAAACGAAACATTTAAACCCAAAGTGAGAACACTTGAATCCATTCCGTTGAGCAAAAATGCTCCAACCGCTGCTATGAAATGCTTAACGTTACCTAAGTAGGCTCTTTTCATGAGATGAAAGACTGAAATAGCCGCATCAAAAGATAATTATTATTATTAAACCGCGAATTTTGTTTGCGCAAATTAAGCCTTGTTTACCAGCTGTTATTGTGGAACTCGAAAAGCTTTTGTGATGACCAATAATACCTACTTTTCATTCGGTACGAGCGCAATAATTTCTAAAAGTGAAAATTAAATGGAATCGTTACTTTAAATTCATATTAAGTTATAATAAATTCAAAATGAATTCAACCAATTCGAACTAATTTATCACAGCGCTCAAAAACACAATAGACTTTATGAGAGCCATTCGCAGGATGGACGAAAAGAGCGTTCTTTTATAAAATGTGGAACAAACGCGAAACGATAAATCGAATGAATGTTGGGAAACCGAAAGAATCGAGTGGTGTCGCGAATCGACTGACCGAATCGTCGCGTCGCCCATAAACAATCTGTTGGATTCTTCATTTATGCTTTCCGCATTGCGTTAAGCCTATTGGGTTGTTTTGAAGTCTACGGGGTCGATCGGAAATTCTTTCACTTCAACAAATCTTTCCGAGATTCTTTTATTTGCGAATAGCTCGTGATATTGGTTTGCCGGATAAAAGATACGGTCAAGTGGGAATTCTTCATCTGGCTTTTCGCTCGGGTTAGCAGCGAGTAATTTATACTCTCTGGATCTAACACTTTCGAATATTACAAGCTTTTTATTACTTTCACATGTCTGGTGTCTGTCGTCAAATCTTGCAACTTAAAATTGACCCACTTCCCGATTTCCTATTGAGCTGAAATTTNGCAATATTATGGTACCATTGAGCTGGTCTGATGATGGAGTCGGGAGGTGGCCATAGGAACTCCTAAACAAAACGGCGGAAACTCATCGAGTTTGGGTTCGTTGGATTTGTCTTTTCGAGCACTTTAGTGTTAGATAACGTCCAGGGTCCTGAGATTAAGATATAACTAAAAAGTTTAAAATAAAATTATAATAAAAATAAACTTTTTTAAAAACAAGCTTTTATTCTGAATTTCGAAAGCTTGTAGCGCAAACAGAGAAAAAGAGGAATAAATTCCATGCGCGATACAAACTTTCGAAATTCAGAATAAAAGCTTGGTTTTAAAAAAGTTTATTTTTATTATAATTTTTTATAAATCTACTTCATTCTCACGACCACTTATCACGCTGGTCAGAGTTTTTCGTTGAGTTTCATGGGTCTTTAATTTTATTTCTGCTGGGGTCTAACGAGTTATCGTAGCACGATTCAGAATCAAGTCGTTAGTCGTGTAAGCTGCTAGGTAATCTAGAGTGGTGTTGTTCTGTGAGAACAGTGTTTCTTTTTCACACATAATACATTGAAACTTGACTCGAAAATCAGACAACCGTGTAACCGAGTTAATTACGCATCTGAGTACTTGCAAGGGGCTTGCGATACAATCGCGCCATTCATTAACGGTACTGGCAGTGAAATAAGCCGATGCATCTGATGCAGATAGGGTTACAGGGGAACTGCTCAGGTTGCACTTGATATTAAACGGGGCTACTTAAACCCTTTACTAAATCAATTAAATCAATTCCTCTGAATTATTTCATCTAAGGTAGTACGTCATTATTCAACTAAGATATCGATAAACCAAAAATGAAAAACAACGAAATAAACAACTCAGCAAGCTAAAGATGAAAGAAAACAACAATTTAGTACAGCTTATACAACTGAGAGCTCATTAGTGAGGTGTTGCGGACAGCCGTAGACAATTGATTCTCCAAGTTTCCTGCATACTTATTTGTATTACTGAAGTAGTAATAGGTATTCAATAGAAAATAAATTATACCAAATACATACTTATCATAAGTGATTTAATACACTGTCTACTTATGCACCGTGATGCAACATTCATTCGCCGTTTGTTTTTGTTTATATTGAATTTCAATAGCTTATCGAAATCTCTACTGCATATGGATCCATCTTCGAATCAAAACAAAGAGGGGCCAAAATTTAATGCACATAATTCATAGTGTGGCAAACGCACAAGAAATAACATAGACGATGGTGTAAAGAAGCGTTCAAAAGGCGTTTTAGGTTAATCGCATCGATTTTTGTTGTGAAAATCACTATCGCACAGTTCATTGGCTTGAAACAGGGCAACGGCTGTTTTATGCCTATTTCTTACAAAAAATGTTTGTCAGAGAAAGTGGCGTTTATTTTTTGAAGCTTTTTATCTAGTGGATCAGAGAATTTAGTTCAAATACCATGTTCATTTTTGTAGTGGTATGTTTTTGAAATTTACAAACAATTTCGCTTGCAGTAAATGGATGTTATTTCAAGTGTTCCTGTATAAACCAGTTATTTCTGAAACGCTTAGGTCTGAGCTACAATATAAAAAGGAGCATTTCCGTAATAGAGAATAAAGTCACAACCGCAAATATTTTTCCAAATAAATAAAGCGACTTTCCTCGAAAGGGCAGTGTAGCATGCTAAAGATCACCGTTGGAACAAAGCTCGGATTCTTCTTAGACTCCCCTCCTTGCTTTTGCTTAGCGATTTCTTTGTTTTTTTTCTTCTAATGTCCCATAATTTGGGGGAAGCTGTAGACGTGAAAATGGCGTGTAATAAGTCAATTCATCGAGACGAACTGCAATTACAGTAATGGCGCGCGCGTGTCACTTGCGGGTAGTTCGAATTACCTCCCAATTGGAGGTAGTAGCTAATGCATGTAATTTTTGAGAGATAGAAATTTAACTGTACTTTGAACGAGTAATGTATTAGAAAATCACTTTGATCTTTTCATTGCTTATATCATTGAATTGACTTTGAGTTATGTGTTAGTTTTAAGTCAATTGCTGACGTAAAAAATGCAATACTCTTGTACACCGCTTCAATATCCCAGGAACCTTTTTTCAGTTAAGCGCTATGTTAGTAGCTTTTTACTACGTATATGTTACAGAAATCTATTTGATACTCATTTTAAAATATGTAAGCAATATTCCTTTGAATTTGCAGTCTTCTATCTTCATTTATCTTTACAGTATGTAATAAATAATTGAATTCAAAGATACTGCTCTCACTCTGTGTGGGCCGAGCGTCAGTGATACATTATGCGTCTGTATGATCGCCTTGCCAGATATTTGATACTTTATTGATAATGATGTATAACCAAGAAGAACAATACATAGATTCAGTATTGCTTTTGCTAAGGGTCTACTTCATAATGCTCGTATTTTGTGGTAACTTTATCAGTTCCGACTCTAGATATAAAATTGAGATAATTTTCGCCTTAGAAGGAATGCATAAAACTATTGTATTGCGAATTATTTATTTCTTTATTCTAACAGAAAAATCATCGATCTTAGTTGATTTGTCAAGTACCTATGTGTTAAATAAAATAAAATAAATGTTACATGTCAACATAATAGATTTTCAATTCTCATATTTATGAGTGCTTTTATACCCCATCAATATCTTATTATAGGAACATATTCATCTAATCCCTTAAAAGCAACTCCATGTCAGTCACATTCTGCATATAAACAACGTATTAAACCAACTTCACAAGTGAAAGAAACCGCGGGACATTTTACGATAACGGCGAAACACAAGACTTACATTTCATTGAAAATTGCGGACGCCCCTTCGCATTGGGGGCCGTTGCGTATAAAAATAATGCGATAACTTAAAAAAAAATGATTTTGAGTAGGTATTTCATGGGTTTTATTACAATTTGTCAGTGCGTTCTAGGTACCTACATTTGTTTAAAAAAAATACACCTTTAAGTATATTTTGTACTATGAGATAAAGGGAGAAATGCTGAAATGAATGAGTTTATTACTAGGTACTTGCATACCCTAAGAAAGCTATTTTAAAAAAGATCTCTTTTCTGTTTGTTTGACACTTTTACTACAACATTCAAGTCTATTTATTTGCTTTCCCGATTTATGTAATTTTCTTTATATTTTACCAAAATCTTTGTTTAAAACTATCACCAGCATTTCAGTCTTTAGTGCAAACCACTACATTTCCATCAATATTGCATTCGAACATAATTCACTAAAACTGAATTTTTTGAGTTGACCCCACCATGCACACAAAATTCCATCCAAAGACATTTTGTGCCCTCACAAAAGATTAAATAACTCGGAACGAGTGGGGCCGATCCTTCATAAAAACGGGCACGCGACGGGCCGCGGCACCGCAGGTACGGAATTCGAGTCCCGGCTATACAATACTATGAGATCACACGCACCAATTCATAAAATGTTCGTATAAAAGACGGCAATTTGCTATTTAGTACTGCGGTAAATTGTGATTATGTGACATCCTACCAGAAACAAAAGAAGCTTGTTTTTCAAAATAAAGACACAATTGAGAATGTTACTAGGTATGCAAAATCACTTGAAACCTATGTTACAGTTAGGCTTTTACATTTACAAATACATTAGTTTTTATTTCATTCAAAAATACCCAGTAGTTATGATTTTATAGGCATTCAAAGTTCGCTTAAATATTGAGTCCCGCCAACGGTCACGTGACCGCGCGTGACGTACATTCACAGTGTCCGCTCACTAGAAAACGGATATAAACATACTTAAATACATTTTTTATGTAAATACAAACTTATTATACATATTAACACCCAGACCCATCACAGAAATTAAAATTGAACCAAACCCAAACTTGATGCGATTGTGTCGTTTTATTGCGAATTACCTTCCAGCTCCATCATTAGACCCTGATTATTATATAGAATTAAAGTACTCATCAATACAAAACGAACGAGCCCAAACTCGATGGATTTAAGTCGTTTTATTGTAGAGTTCCTATGGCCACCTTCCAGCTCCATCATCAGATCAGCTCCATGTCATCATAATATTGCATGGTCATCCAAATCACATGTGTTTGCGAAATTTCAGCTTAATCGGTTGCCTGGAAGTGGGTCTTAATTCAGCTTGCAAGATTCCACCCATACAAATATGAGCCAGTCACTGTAATATGACGTCACGCGCATAAAATGGAGGGCCGGCCACCGGCTGCACTTTTAAAATTCAATATCTTGGAAACTAATTGACGTATCGAAATAATTCTTTCACGAGTATTTTTTATTTTTAACAGAGAATACAGAAAGCTAAAAAACAAAATTAGTGAACATTCTTCATTTTATGTATGTCTATGTTTTAGGGTACCTGTTCAACTATGCATCTTGTCCATATTATAAGTATTATTTTTAAAGCGAAAGTTTGTCCTACCGTAACGAAAGGATGGTTTATCCACCTCCATCCATCATCGTAATATTTCCCGCGAAAATACGCGAAGTTTGTTATTTATTTATGTAATTTCAAATTGGCAATGTGAGCGCCTTGGATCTATCTGTAGTAAGCTCACTTGCAATTTAATTAAATAAATAAATAAATTTATTTACAGTAATATGGGTAAGTATAACATAATTTTTATGAAACGAATTCACGCACTACACGTTAGGAAATCAATAAGGCAATGCAGTGTCACTATTTCAATTGACTACTTCATTCTTCCTTAATGCAAAGCTACAGAGCTATTCAGTACAAAAAACTTAATTTCCTTTGGCCATGAAGCAGAAGTGCCTTCATCGTAATAAGAATTACAAAGTTTTTACAGAAAATAACTTGGAACAAGTTGGACGAGAACAAGTGCAGGAAATGTTCGCAAAAACCGTCTCTGGAGTACAGGTAGATAGAAGACAGCACATTTTCGTTGCAAAATAGTATCTATTGCAAGTCCATAAGATACAGTGTTTACCTTGATTGTCTGTACACAGGTAATGGTGCTTCTGTAGACATTACACATTTTCTCTGTGCCGCGAAACTAATAAAACTGTTTCCACTGCGACTCTATTTAGAAATAATGATATGGATGTAACTTCGTGTCTGCATTTACAAACAAAATTGCTGGTTTTGCTCGGAGCTATCTATTGCTGAAATGTTTTCCCAGGAAAAAGTTTAAGGAAAAGCCTGCTTTGTCAGACAAAAACAGAAAAAAAAAAGAAAATACTCAATACTTTATTGCTTCACCACATTAGCATTTAGGTCTATATTATCTCTTCTTCTTTTTAATAAGAAGAGTCACTGTTATCATTGAATTGAATGACTAAAAATGCACAGCTTTAAAAATGGACTTCTTTCAACTAAACTTCTTTATCCTCGCATTTTTGAATTTATGATTCAGTTCAAACCGTAATACTTAATGCCTATAGCAAAGTTGCATAACCCTAACTGGTGCCAGCATTAGAATTGAAAGTTATATTTCCTTGTCTGCTCGAAATGTTTATCGCGCTTACAAATTAAGGGCAGCATTCCTTAATTGGCGCAATTACAGACGAGACGGCCGCATTCCCGCTTGGATGCTATCTGAACTGATATTTCCATACAGAACATTGTTATTTAATATAAGAGCTAAAGCACACGATGCGTTGCGCGATCCGACGAAATCTTTGCGGTGTGGTGTGTAAGACCACGCAGCGACACCGCTCCGGGGTCGCAACGCCGCCGCAACGCGAACGCATCGTGTGCTTTGGCTCTTATCTGAAATGATATTTCCATATTGAACATTGTTATTAATAAGCTATTTTCGTAGCAAAATGAAAATACTCTTACAAAAGGTCACGAGATGTGAGATAAAAAGGCCAATTAGATACCAATTCTCATATCCGTAGGAGGCCCGGGGCTAAATCAGAAAAATGGAATACACATTCGTGTAACCTTGACTCGGCTAATATACCCATTTCTCATCAAACAACCCCAGATATTATGGCCGTATATCCTACTATTATTTTTATCTTAGGCTAATTTATAGCAAGGATAGTAAAAATTGTGTGTCTATAAAACAAGTTACGGCCAATAAGAAAACTAGACAATTAAATTCCTAAAACATAAAACTGAAATTACGGTAGCCCACGGGAAGTCCTCAAATGTGACCACTTAAGCACGGTCAACACAGCTGGACGCTTAGTTAATACTTCAATCAACTTTAAACTTCCTCCACCAGTTTGGGTCCCTAATTGTCGCCCCCTTTATTTATTCAAAGTAACACAATATGTCACCCACACCAGCCGGATGCATTACTCGTTAGTGTCAATATGAGTTGCCCAAACTGAAATGAAACAACAGCTGAGTCACACTAATGTGTCAAATATGGACTCCCGAGTCAACAGCCTCTGCGTTTGGTGGTCCCAATTCTCGATGACATATCCAGAGTATTCCTATGTAAATAATCTAATTTTGTACATGGCCACACTTAGGCGTAGTGCATGTCGACTCGTTGAGATCTTTTGTGCATCCCTTTACCTTCATTTCCTATCATCCGCAAAAATCCAATCCATTAGGTGAATCAAGTGATTGGATGAGAGGGACCTATAGTCTTCTAGTGCCATATAAGCCGACCTCAGGAGACTCATCTTAGTTCTTGCATGAGCGTCGCATTTGCACAGTGGGTGTTTCATGGACTCCGTATGTTCGATAGGACTATAATATCTACAATAAATAACATTAGTTAAATTAAAGTCTTATTTCATAAGTATTATTCTCGTTGTGGATAAAAAAAAAGTAGATTTCAAGCAAGTAATTTTTGTGAAATAGGTAAATCTTTGGAAAATTAAAGATTAATAAAATTCATTTCTATAAATCTGTGAACGTATTCTTATGTCGCCGTGTTAAGGTACGTTCCGTCTTTAGTATAGTTACCTAATCGATTTGTCACTGTTTATATGCCTTATAGCGTTGAAGTCTATTAGCATAAAATGAAACAAATGATTTTGTTGTTGATGTTTGAGATTTGCTTTAGAATTAAATATTCCATTTGTGGACTACAGTACAGACCAAGTTACCTTAAACTAATATTGTCTAAAAGCCTCTCGTCTAAAGTGAAGGTGAAATAGTACGGAGCAAGTCAAACATGATGAAGAAGTGTTCTATTCCGTAAGTACATTGTTTGTGCAGCCAGTTTGTATGAGTCAGACAGTAGGCGTTAAGTAAGTCCAGGAAAGTAACAAAGACGTTACAGTCTCTATTTACATCTGATTCTGAGTAACTTGTGGCTTCCAAGTAAATATATATTTTTTTCCATATTTATCTACTTAACTTATTTTACACTAAATCCGCATGGTAATGTAGCCTTTCAAATACAGCCAGCGTCAAATAGTTCGTTACACTCAAAGTAGCCAAAAAGTTCGCAACACGTCTTTGTTACATTTCAAATAATTGAAAAATTAATTATCACATAGGTACCTGACTCAGACTTGATCATAATAAAATTACTTAACAGACATTAACGTCTACCGTCTCTCTAAGAGTCAATGATAATGACGATGGATTAACCGATATGATTCTTATCAAGCCCATAAAAATCACATTATCACCGTATCACATTCCCTCATATGTGGATCCACATACTGTTACATTTTCAGTCCCCCCAGGATGTCCTAATTGCGGGATCTTGTTGAGACGCGTCGTAAACAGCGTTGATGACACATTAACACCCTAAACACCGAGTTACTTAAAAACATATAAACTTTTATAGGGCCTAATGAAGAAGCTCCAATTTCACCGCAACTTCCACATTAGCGACTTTATGTGGAAACTCCGGGGGGCATTTAAAGTACTTAGTTCTAATTAGTGTTATAATAAGGCTTCTAGGATTAATTTTAAGATGCATTCATAACATCAGATTTGTAACAACCATAATTGGTGATAGACAACTAACACGAACAACGAAGGTAAGCAATTCAATACTCAATTGTTTATTGCTTTACCAAATTAGGACATCAATTTGTATTGTTGGTTGTTTATTGGACGAACTCACAATATAGTTACAGATCATTCTACTTAACAAAATAGTTATGTTAGAAGTCTTAGAAGTTGTTTAACAAAATGAAGACGCATTGAAATGGATATACGATGAAATCTTTCAAATAAGATAATATTCCCATACTCCTGTATTCACATAGCGAGCTCTGAACCCGCTAATCGTAACTATAACTAGTAGTTTATTTGCCCAACACTTAGAGGAACTAGTTCGTATCGCAAACTAGTTGGTGGGCAAAGTTCTCTTAACTACCTACATGCACTCAAACATCACATGAGAACAAGAGTGGAACTACACTACACGTTTGCTCAGCATGTTCTATTGTGTGAATCGCAACTTTACAGGGCTAGAAATAATGCCGATCCTTGCTTGTATATGTATATTCCAAATATTGAGACTCAGTTTTAATTAGGTCAAGTCAAGATAACTGAATTCTCACATCGATCGAGATTTTGGGATGGTGTTTGGAGTTTAACTATAGGGTGGCCCAGAAAGAAATTCACTTTTGAAAATTCAAGGAAAAAAATTCTGTGCAATTTTGTAGAACTTTTTTCATTACAATTTAAAGAAAATGAAATGGAATTTGTTATTAAATTTGCCTTTATTAAATTACATCGTCCAGGAGATTTCCTTGACGCTTACAATATTCGATCAACATGCATCAAAATCTTGAAATGCGTTCGTAAGAATTACCTCGAAACTTATATTCCATTTTTTGCCGAATGTTCAGCTTCAGTTGCTGCATGGTTGTTGGATTATAAAAGTATACACTATTCTTAAGGTAACACCACAAAAAGGAGTTTTCTGGAGTGAGATCAGGACTTCCTGGTGGCCGTTAGATGTCACCCCTACCTGAAATTATTTTTTTGTGGGAACATGTCTCTTACCATCCATCTTCTGTTTCTATTTCCAAAGTTCTAAAGATTTCAGATTTATTATTATTCTGTCGCTATTACAAGTTGTCATTAGTCTTTCATTTCCTAGAACCATGTAACAAGACGTGATCAATCAATTACTGCTTACAACAAATTAATTTTTAATTATTGCATGAGAACCATGAGAGTTATTCAATCCTCGTTTGTTGGCTGCAATACGATGCACTCAGCCTACACACATAAATTCTTGGGCCAATTAACGGAATAAGCCATGCGTTTCTAACGTGCTTATGTTTCTGTCATTTTCATTACATTATGTAAATTAGATGTTCGCAGTGAAATGACAATAAATTGTGTTTCTATAATTTGAGTTTTTTTTTTCATTTAACATACAACGTCGGCCTCTCGTTTGTAAAGTAAAATAGTAAGGTAATGTCCACCCTACTTAAATGACGAAAAAAAAAAGAAAAAGATTTAGGATTCCCACTGCAGAGATAATGACTTCTATCTACATGTCATGTGCCTCATACCAAAATTTTCTCAAGTCAGCATATCCTGCCAATGCATTTTGGATCTTCCGTGTTACTATTACGTTAGTTATTATACTTGAAATCATTCAACCATATAAAGTAGGATTCTTTTAACACCGATCTAAATAATAAAATAATATTCCTCATATCAAAGGCGTTTCTTTTCCTCATAGATTTACTTCGGCTGTAAAACTTTATCGTACTTTCTTAACGTTGTCTCTTTACGAGTGAAATCTCGATTAACTTTTATAAATTTATTTAACTTTTGTACGAGTTGTTTAACTTTATCGTCGCTTAAATCTGAAGACAAAGTTGTCTTACTTTACATGCTTCTTTAAGTTTTGGTTTCGAACTCGAGTTCTCAAAATTTTTTTAACAAAAATTACAAGTAACATTCTCGTAATGCACTGTTGAATTCCAAATTTATAATAATATTATTTTATCATTAACATCGTCATATCAGTCCACATAGATCATATTTTATCCGGGGACAGTTGAAAACATACTTAACTTTTCTGCAATAAGCAAGACAAAAAATTCGTCATACCTACTTAATTTAGCTGATCAAATCAAAACATAATATAATCAGCTCTCATCTCATTATAGACCTTAGAAGTTCAGAACTTTGTTATTATCAATAATAATAAAACAAAAACAAAAAGTACCAAAAAAAAAAACGTTTTTCCAGTTAGATTATCCATATGCATGAGTAGTTATACGACCGAAGTCACAAAACCAACCCATTCTGTAATGTTGTGGAAGCAAAACGTCATAAAACAAAAACCCCGCGAACATAGTAAAATAAATCCTTAAAATTTTATCTTGTCTCCATAAAAAAGTTATAAAACAAAGTTATATTATATGGGTATGATATTGCAAAAGAGAAGGTTATTCTTCACAATGGCTTCATCAATATCAATATAAGAGAGATGGCTATCATCAATACTTATTAAACTCGGCCACTGCGACCCACTTTCATTAATTAAGGAAGAACAAACAAAGCCAATCTAATTTGCTGTGGTTATTTTCTATACATAAATTACACCATTAAGTAAGATGTTATTGGATTGCATTGTAAATACGAGTAAAAGATACGACTCTTCACTGCTCGTGCACAGATGACAGCTCATTTGACTTTACGCTCTGCAAAATCGTCACTATTTCAAGGATATAAGATGCAAAGTTCTACTTGTCTGCATTTATTAACATAGTTTTTTTAGACAACAATTTAGGCGGTCTGCGGTCTGATATGAAAGTGTAAAAAGTATGACTATCCGTTATCTAGGAGTCATGGCGTCACTCACGGCATTAGGCTTAACACTGCGGTATCATAAATAGGTTTTATTAAGTGCTATTTTGCATCAAAATGTCTTCAATCAGTGTACAAGTTGGGTTTAGTTTGGGAATCTGTAGGTAATTGGAAAGACAGTTGAACCACTACAAAAAGTACTTTGTTTTGTTATTCAATAAATGATTCAGTAAGTACAAATAAATATCTGCATCTCAAGTATCAAAAGCACCAAATATTCAAGCATATCGCGTTCCCGAAACATAACAGTCAGCAGAACATCTGGGGCAAACTTGAGGGTTCGTTAACCCATAAGCATCGGCTTAGCCCAAGCGATATCAGCTGGCGTGCTTCCAAAGTAGCTGGTGACGTCATACCGGACCCAAGAATCGGGAAATTAAAACTTCAACAAAGGTTTGGGCTAGATCTAGACCGATGAAGTAATAAAACTTGGCTTAGGAAACTCAAGTCGGTTTTGAGAAAGGTAAAGCAATCTACTGCAATGTTAACAGTAATAATGTTCCGAAATTTTCGTTGACGACATTATTTCGAGCCCGAACATAATATACCTGTTAAAAACCAGCGTGCTTATCATTAGTTTACGATAGGCGTGATCATCATAGATTCACGCACTCGCTAGCGAGCACATCTTGGTAAGCACACTGGACCCATCGAATAAGAAAGGTTTCGTTACAAAGTAAGTAAAACTTAATATATCCCGTCAATATTAAGCTTTTATTCACTGTGGCTTCCACAGAATACTTATGTTAAGTCCTGGATTTTATTTACCCTGGAGCATATTGAGTGATTTTCAAAGAAAATTAATTAACTAACACTGCAAATTCTGATGACAAAAGCCAACTATTTTTCTTTCTTTCTCCCAACTTATCTGCTCTCAGAATCTATCGTAAAGGTTCATGCGTAAGTAACCGCATTACCTTGCAAATATATCCCGAACACCTCAAAAGGATAATGTTCGAAGTCAATTGCTTCTGTTCGGTTCCACTTATCAGGCACTTATGGCCAGGAATAGCGCCGTTCAGTACGGAACCATCATTGCTGGAGATTACCAAAGTGGCATGTTCGAAGATCTAATCTATATGGTTAATGGATCGATTCTGGGACCGTATTAAAGTTTGACAGCGATTTGGCTCAGCTTTTCGTTTAGCGGTCGTGTAATTACAAAATATAGAGGTGTGACGCCATTAATATATTGATTTTAAAGTGACTAACACTGGGTTGCACCACCCAGACTTTTGACCCAGTAACCAGACTTTTGACGTTTGTTAAAGTTAAAGTTAGATGGTGCAACCCAGCTTAAGGCTTAAGCCTCAATTGCACCATCTTAACTTAACTGTAACAGACTATAACCGGTGATTTTGTATTGAGTTTGACAAACTTTTCGTTTGTTATTGTGGAAGTAATTTATGGTGAAACAGCCTAAATAATCTGAGAATCAGATTTTAGTTTCATAATGAGTGATGCTTGTTTATCAATGAGCGTACTTAGTATTTGAGACTAAAGTAGACAAGATATTATTTTTAGATTACATAGTTTTTTACAGGGTGTATTAATAATTGCATGTTGATGATTATATCTTTTCACTACGTCCTGTTAGTTACTTGCAATACATAAGTCTTATTTACTAAATGTAAGGTTGAATATTGTTTACCATCTCTAAAAATATCATGTTCCACTAAACAATTGGCGGTCAACAATAGTGGGAATCACCCGGACAAAAATGTTACGTTCCGTGGGAAACTATGCAAATTGCGCCATTTCTCTTACTCTGATGTTTTCGCGATATTTCATTAATTGCACGCTTGTACAAGACATCAGACATTTTTTTGCAAACTCAACCCTATTACAAGTATCTAAGACCAACAGTGTTTAGCTTGATGTGCTGGCGATTGTATAAAAGTTGCTTCTCAGCAAGGAAAGTTTTAGTTTTGATGCTATTCCTTAATTTGCATGTTTAGTGTAAAAAGTTGTATGACACAGACAAATACTCGTGTTTAAGTTTTCAAAACGAAGTTGTTTATTTCAGATAGGTACCTACAACATTTTTTCAAAAAGTACTAGTAGTACACTAAACCAAAACAAAATTAGATTATACTTACTCTGAAGTTGCGATATTTTGCATACAGATGAACAGAATAATACAGCTACATCCTATTATTATTATCGAGCTCGATATGATTATTACCACATTATGCAGTACTAATAAAATATTACGAGTGTATCATATAACCCGCATGAAGGGAAACAAAGCGAATTCCAGCAGAAGAATATAAGCCTTATTTAAAACAAAAATACTTAGTTCGAACTTTCAATCTTGGTAAAGTAAGTTGAATATGTATTTTAGTAGAACCACCGCCATTATAAATTCAAAATTTCATACTAAGTATATAAAGTTACTATACAACAAGTTTCATGGACGAGAACTAAATCTCACCACACCAATCATTAACAATGGTATCTTGTTGAAACTAGTCAGCTGGGACCAAGTTTGGCAATATAACCAAACGTGGAGATTAATCGCGCTGCCAAATGTTTGGCCAATTGCTAACAAACGTTTGTCATACGTTCCGATCGCTAGTGATGGTAGCACATTAAAGGATTTGCCAAACTGGACGTGTTCTGTGATGTCAAAGTAAACGCAGCCCTCATCATGTATGAAAAACATTGGTCACATAGAGGTCCGGGCAAAACAATCTGTTAGCGGCCATGACAAGGCCATCTATCAGCGGTGCGTTTTGCGTTCTTTGCTCATGCCCGCACGGTCAGATCGCATCAATACTAAAGGTAATATCAAGAGAAAGACAAAGTTGTTCGCATGTGACTGCGGGCTGCGTTCACTCACTTTTACCAGACCGCAGCAGAACGCATACAGTGTGCCAAATCCTAAATCGTGCTGGTAACTTGTTTGACCAATTGCTAACAAACGTTTGTCATATGTTCCGCTCGCTGGTGACGGGCACATTTGTATTCTTCACAATGTTAACTGGTTGAAAAAATCCTGGAAATTAAACGTTTTCAGCGCCGACAGAAAAAGAAAACCGATTTGTTAAACAAAAGGTACGCCGAATGGACATATTCTGTTTTCAGCGAGGATTTGTAACATATTGGTTGGAAAAAAATGCTACAGATTTTAATTAAACGAAAAATAATTGCAATGAAACTCCCAATGCCATTTTAATTTCAGTACCTACCTGAGTACTTGTTTCGTATCATTTAGATCTGTGTATAAAATGTATAAATATAAAATTCGCGCTGCTCATTACTTATGTGAATTTTAAACAGGTGTCTTTCATAACTGCTATTTAATTTTGTAGAATTGAAGCTTTTTACAATATCTACAATTCCCATTTGAGTACCAAATGAGTTTGCTAAGCGATCTTGGAAGTGTTCTACTTTGCGGGCATTCGAATCGATCTCTCGATTACTTGAAGTTTGCAATCGATAAGGTAACTTTCTTGTGGTGATTATTAATTCACTTTGAGGTACCTAAAAGCTCTCTAACTGGATAGAACTTAATTTATTAATCATCTGGGAAGTTCTAAGGATTGAACCTTAAAGTTGCAGCTCTTATTTAGTTATCTAGAAAACTAGTGGTTGATATAAATATTATGTACAGCACTTTTGCTGCAAAATATGCTATTTCACATGCTGCTACAAAATAGGACACCTTTGTGCTGTCGTCACTTATACAACACAAAGATATTATTAATATTTCATTTTTTTGTCCGTTCAAAGCTTAATTAGTCTATTTCATTGTAATTACTGGGTATTTTTTACCGTGTGAACGTGAACAGGTGACAGACATGCCAGTAATTAGGGCAAGCTTGATAAACATTTTAATTATAATGAAGTATCATTTTTCACAATCAAATACTCAATCACTGAAATCCACGTTATAGAGCGGTCCTTGAATACATATAAAAAAATTGGTATCGTTACCGAATAAATAAGTTAATATAAAAAGCTCAAAACTGTTTTATTATCGAAAATGTAAAACTGTTCTTGAACGGCTTGCATTGTTGTTGTATTTGTGTGACTAAATGCAAAGTTACCAAATTAGATTACGATCAAAAGAGTTCAAAAACAACTGTAACTTCAATCGTTTCATAACAAGCTGAAAATATCCCAAACCAGAAGAATGGGAGTTTAACGGTTGCCGCCGTTCGGAATAAAGTGTAATGTGGTAAGCAAATACGCGGCCGTCAAGGTCTGTGGAGCGGTCGACAAATTGCTCTAGGGCTGCCACTATGCAAAAGTGACAATAATTTAAGAACATGAAAAATATTTTTTGAGAGAACAACAGAAGAAATATGTATCTAAACACTACTAAAAATAGCTCTATTTAATAACTCTTAGTTCATTTAAATTTATTTACGAGTAATTATACAAAAAAAAATAGTCGAATATTTATTTGAACCGGTAGACGATGGCGATACCCTCCCTATACGATGGTGACACCTAATAAATATGCAAATATATTTCAAAGACTTCAATGAACATATTCGTGCTTGACATAACTTATTCATGTCACGACTAAACAATGTAACATACGTTATTGGTTTCGCTTCCGTATTATTATTATTAAACACTTACTACATTTTTGTTTCCTATGGGATTTAGCCTGTATTGAACCGTTATCAAAAGAGTTCTTTAATACATCTTTAGTCTCAGAAATATGCAAGAAAAGCTAAAGGGTAATCTGATAGACCAGTTAACTGACCGTCAAGGTCTGGGGAGCGGTCGTCGTGCTGGTCACTGGTCGTTTGAGGGTTGTCACACAGTCGGTAATTTCAAAAATACCTTCTAATTACCATAATTTTACATAGGTACTTAAACTGCTGACCGCATACCTACCATCCGAAAACTTGCTATTATTAAGCGTTATTAGATCACTGCATTGACAAATTTTCAGCTTGAAGCAAAAAAAACAGCCTTGTTTAGTTTTTTTTGCTGATACCGATGGAAATGGCTAAGCTTAATGTTTATTTGAACTCTTTCTGGCTAAGCTTACATTTGCACAAAATTGTACAAGTGCTGTTGGATTAAATATTATTATTATCTATTGACAGCCCTACCAGGTCCGTCCGACACAGTCTGTTTCGCGCGCACCGGACTACGCAAAGCCGTTGTAACTTCGGCTGCGCGGAACTTCTCGACTTGGGGGAAATTGATAATCGCGCAGTTTCAAAACTCTTGGACCGGCGAATAACGAAACTCTAGAATATGACTCACGTGAAAATGTAATCCAGGCGTCTTTGATAGGAAACTATACACGGGAAACGTCGAAGCTGAGTTGCTTCGACGGAAAAGTAACTTGAAGAAAGTTTTGAAAACTAACAATATGTGTAAGTAACTTAGAACTAATATATCGTAGCTATTTCCATCTGCAAAGATACGTGTTTTAAGTAAAAGTAAGTAAAGAAGAAGAGTAGGATATTTTCCAAATCCATGTTTGCGATACTAAGACAGCGTTTAGACTCTAATATATTATGTATAGTTTCGGAGATGCTACCTAGGACGTCTTAATTGAAACTCCCAATAAATAGGAATACTCCAAGAACACTACCGAGAATATCCCTGTCAGGGTAAAGGTACATCTCTAGTTGTTATGATGGACGTAACAGCGTCAATCATAGCGCGTGCTTCGTTTCAATTTGTGCAGTACATGCTGCACTGCACTTTTATTGCTACATCAATCTTGCTAACTTATCAAACATCTAATAATAAGAACTTACCTTTTCTGGTGTCATTCCCCAATTAGGAATATTTCAGGAATAGTACAGGGATTATTTCGGACGGGGCCAAAATGGTACATCTCTCACTACTTAGTTGTTATGATGGACGTAACGGCGTCAATCATAGCGCGTGCTTCGTTTCAATTTGTGCAGTACGCGCTGCAGCGCACTTTTATTGCTACATCAATCTTGCTAACGTATCAAACATTTAATTCGGGCTTGTTGCAATGTTTGATGGCGTGAAATCAGCAACAGCCATTTAATAAATGATACATTTGGCGTAGTTAACTTAATTGACATGTTCAACACTGATCTCCCAAATTAAGCTTATGTTATTTCGGAATAAATGGTATTTGTTTACAACAAATAATACCGAACCGACCACGAAATTATAAAACTTTGTGTGTGTAAAAATTGTACGGTACGGTTCTGATAGAACCGCAAAGTATTGTTTTGCCGAAAAATATGACCTTGAATTATTTATTTGTAAGACATGGTAAATGGTGGGTTCTTGAACAGACGTTCTACTTGACGTCCTACGCAATGTCTTTTTATAATAACAGATAAAGGTTCTTTTGTCAGCATGTCTATGTAATTTTAAGCAGACGTTTATTAAAGGATATGAAATTAATTCATCACAATTTATTAGGTAGGTACTTCAATACATTGAAGATAAGAGCGATGGCATATCAAGCTATGTGGCATATTAAGTATAATACTTATTTGTGATGTGCTATTTTCCAAGGAAAATGTAGATTTTATAACAAAACGTTCTAGCAATCGTATTATGGTGAAATATAATTATGAAATCATCTACGCTTCAGAGATTTGCGAAGCGAATTGTTTATTGAAGATGCGTGAAGTCTGTAATAATATAGCTATATGAATACTTATTACTGTAATAAATATTTTCTATTCCACTAAAAAATAACAACATACAATAACTGAGGAATAAAACTATTCAGTTATATTGAAACTCAAACCAACTAAGTATATTGCCACTTTATGCATTATGAGCTCCATAAAACGCAAATTAATTTTACTGACTCAATAATTCATAAAAATAATGTCGTAGCTGCCAGTATTCTCTCTAACGTCCAGGTTCGTTTTTCAAAAAAGGTTCACTTTTAAAAACTGAAGCCACACATTTCGCCAAACAAAAAAAAAGCGCCAACCGCACAAATGCGCAACTTTTTTAGTCTGTGAAATTACAAAAACCGTCCAAGTTGTCACTTCATAATTATGCCGTCAAATTCGCTTGCTGACCGTTCCACGCCACTGACCAGAGGGAAGCCACTCTTCCATGAAACGGAGCACGCCGTTAAAAAATTAACGCAAGCATGAACCTTAACTTGCGACGTACAGATTCGAGTTGCTTTCGCTGCTACGGAAAAATTAAAACTTATGCAACTCGAGCACAGATTAGAAATTTTCGGAGGCATAACCAATCGGCGTTTTCACAATGGCCACACTATAACGGTCGCGGCTGGAGATCTGTGGCTGTGAATTAGTGTTACAGTAATTTATTTAAATGTATGCTGAGAATGAATGTCTAGTACACAACCACATGTTTGCTCGGACCGCGCAAACTCACATACTTAATGAAGAAGCAAGAAAATGCCTGAGCAAGTTTTATAAAATCACTCTTCCATGAAATCAATGTTTGCAATTTTATTGCTACTGCAGATTCGATATCTCGCAGCATGTTGAACCATGCACTTAATATGACAAATCTTTTAAAAATTGGCGTCGCATACTTATATTCTGTTTATGGAACGTTCGAGTACTTGAATGTGACCGTGACACATCTTAAGGCGCGCTATAATTCCGCATTCCGTACCGTTATAAATGCATATTTTTAAGATAATTCATCTACAGTCCTCTATTTATAACTGAAGACACAAATTATATTTAAGCGAAACGACAAAATGAGTGATCGGACCTCCTGGTAATATTAGCAAATAAATAGGTTACTCTAAAAATATTTGCCAGATGTCTTCACTTGCCTATTTAAACTGAACCGCGTCCACGAGATCTCCGATACGTAATTCTAATATCGTACAAGCATTTTCAAGGACGCCGTGCACCCGCGAAACCGGTTCGACAACTGAGACACTGGTTTTAACATCGGGCTTCGAAAGCGACAGCTATGGGCTGACCAAGGAAACGGATGTGTACATCCTAGAAAATACGGCTTTGATAAAAACAGGGAGCGAGAAAAAGTGGAAACTCAGTGGCCAGCTTCATTTCTATCGTTTGTTTTTTTTTTAAATTTGTTGTGGCAAAGGCATAAGTTGTACAGCTTTTTAATGCAGATTTAAGTTAGAACTCGGAACACTATTTTGAATTTAAATTTTTAATTAATGTGTGCATATAAATGAACTTGACATAAACATTAAGGTTTTATGTAAATTGTCACACGGTGAATGATAAAATCACTACTTTTAAATCATCTTAATGAATAGTGTGAACTGGGGCAGGGTTACCAGATTAAACAGAAATTTAGAAATTAATCCTTTACACAAAGCATTCCGTAGCGATAAGAACAGTGAAACCAAGAATGATATTCTGCGTTGTTCCCACTATTTGACATGTGCAAAAACCAGTTTGGTAAAGTATTTGAAAAAGAACTATTTTTTTAAATAACAGTTTTGATACATTAAAATAATTCGTGGCTAAGCACACAAAGTTCTTACCAAAGGTATACTTACTTGCCCAGAGTGATTTCTTTAAGTGTTCTCTCTGAGAACCAATTCATTTACAGCCTAAATCTATAGTAATTTAACCAGCATTCAATATTTTAATTACACCTTTTGCACTAAGGCTTCATTGCACCACCTTATAGTAACCGTAACATTAACAATAACCGGTGCTTTTTGTACGGAGCTAGACAGATTTTTGTCGTTTGTCAAGTTAAAGTAAGATGGTGCAACTCAGTAACTGTGAGTAGACTTGAATTAATTCGCGTCAAGACACGTGAATAAGCAATTCCGCTAAACAGTTATTCTGATAAGAAAACCGTTGAACTCGCGTACGTTGGGAACCACCTGCCGCTGATAAGATAACCGTGTTATCAGTGATAACTGGGTTAGTCTGCACGATACTCTATAAAGGAGTAATTGTGTTTTGATGCAACCGCTGTTTAAAGGTGCACGATAAAAATGCATGAAAAATATAAATTCTAATTCCAGAATCAGTATTGACTTAAAAAACATCAAAACACAATCGAAAGAAGATCTAAACCTAGGTACTTTTTATAATATTGTATGATAAAAACATAGATTTGAAAATTCGATGAACGAAATACAGTCTAGTCATATAAAAATAGAAGGAAATGTTCTAACACCTGCATAAAGTTGTTTTAGAACTTTATCGTCTGCACCTTAATAGACCTCTAGATAGAGATTATATTTAGACCCGGCATTGTGATCCGAGCTGGGTTAGACGTGACGTCATTACTTATTGACATCCATTTGCCGACCACCTCGGGTCTTTGCCCGGTACTAATAATTCACCAAGAAACTACCGAACCGGTAGAGTTAGTGGCTTCCGATTACGTTGTCAGTACGTAATAACGTGTTAGACCAGAAGTGATTCATCATAGTGACCTACATCACGTGGACGCCGTAATATGACTGACGTGGGTCATGTGGAACTACGGTTTCGCGGTCGTGTTATGTTGAAAACGTTGGAAATATTGCTGGATATTATTTTGTAACTGTACCAACCCATATAGGCCACATAAAGTGTGAATGTTTCATCTATGATAGTTTGCGTTTCAAAATATTCAAAATTTCAATATTCCTCTATCCCATGAGCGTACGGATCATCATTATTGCCGGTCATTTATTTGGCCATTTCTATTCAAATTCCAGAATCATAAAAACCGTTCGAAAATGCTAATAATTTCACCCTTACCGTAAAGTTTTTGTAACACACCACATATTCTCATATTAGCATAACATTGTCGACGCTAGGCCAAATTCAGGTCATGGTTAGGCAAAGACTAAATTGTTTCTTTCTGAATGTTAGATCGATCGTGGTTCACGACCTGTTTCATGGCTTTGAAATTCTTTTGTATTTACTTATCATCTTTTAGATTTCTTTCAACATCGTTTTTAAACTCTTTTTCTATTAGATAACTACACTATTGTGCAGTTTTTCACAATTGTGATGCAGCTAATGGTAGCCAACGGGCTAGCAGTATTAATAGTAATAAATGTTTTCTCTGTTGCACAATCGAGAGTGCATTCGATGCCGCCTAGTTATTTACGTTCAGGAAGCTTTAGTGCCCAACACTGAGTAAAATCATTTTAGTATTCGAATGTATCGACTGAAATAACTTGAGGAAGTTCTTTTGCTTGCCTAAATATCTTAACAACTTAACGTTTTAAAGTAAGTATTAAGTTATGATAATTCAATAAGAATTTACCCTTTTTGCTTGCGAAAATATCACAAACAATTTATTCGCTATGAGACTCATTATTCATATCAATATCATAAGGCTTGTCTTTTGTCTAACAATGTTATTTTTATTAAAGCAAAACCAATAACTCAGAGACCGCAATAATATTACATAAACACTGTGAAGAGGCTTGAGATAACTTGATAGAAACATACTCTCTCGGTATAAGCAATTCCACGAAGACAAATTGAAACCTTCAAGGAAATTGCGTTCAGGGATAGTATCTGAAATGTCATCTTAACTATCGTGTTATTATCGTGTGCGATTCTGTCTCTAGTTATAATCACGAGCGGTCATGGCCGTTGAAAGAGCCGTCAACATGCCATTAGAGCAGTCCCGCAGCGTTAACAGGCTTAAATGACCGAGGTTAATGACACGGCAGATGCTTTGTATTTGCGTAAATTGTATCCAGTACAGATGTAGATTGGAAGATAACCGTTTCTGTATGTGGGATCACTGTAATAACTTCCCGAATCGCAACATCAACATCAATATTATCTTTCATTGCGTTAGTTTATACGATCCCGGATTTCAGCGTCAGATTAGCGGTGCTATTCAAAGCAACATTATTCCTTAGCAACATGGAATTAAATTGATGAAAGTCTCTCACTCACTGGTATGTGCTATTCAGAGGTCTATTCAGAGGATTATTATGAGCTCGGTATCTTCAAATCGCTATAATGGCTGTTCTATCAAAACGCGCAATGTCTATTGTTAGACTGTATGAAATTAAGAAAGCGACCCAAAAAATGTTACCGCATTTTGCTCCGACAATGGAGAAGTAAGTGTGAAACTGTAACTATGATGAGCGTTGTTAATTTTAATTGATAGGTATTATATTTTACTGTTAGGCGTTGCGTCATATTTAGGTAACCTGTAACTAATATAATCGTTCAAACTTTATGAATAAGATACGCTCAATTTTTATGTCGAATAAGAAATTAAATGTTTATTTCTTTCTACTGAAGCAATCTGAGAGAGGCAACATTTATGGAAAAAATATAGCTTGTAATGACTTTTTCTACCAACTGGGTAGGAATAGCAGCTAAATATTAGCAAAAACGTCACTGCCAATTCTTAAGTTTTTTGATGTAGTAAAGTTGATATCTAATCTCATAGTGATTTATTATACTGCAGTCACATAAAGCAATAAATACGAAACCACTCTAGCTGATCTTAGAAGCGGCATATCGCACGGGCCTTTGTTTGATCTCACTGAATCCGTAGAAAAAAACAAACGAACGGATACAGATTTCCGATTGATTGATTCGCTGGCGTCCGGACGAGAAAGTAACGCACGAATGCGCCCAGAACAAATGTGGCAGAATCCACCATTGTGCCAGAAAAGCGAGTTTCCGTACTTTCCGTCGCCTCACTTGCCCAGTGCATAACGGACTAAAACGGTTTTTGCACAACTAGGCCTTGACTTGTCGCTGCAGTGTGCGATTGTGCATAATTTTCAAACGTGCCGATTGTTGTCTTCAGGTTTGTAAGTGTTAAGTGAAATGTCCATCGTGACTAGAATGTTTAATTATAGAGTTTTAGGCAATATTTTAGCACTTTCAGAGGAGAAATAACCTATGAAAATTAAATATTCTTTAAGCCTTTTCTCATTAATTTGTGGAGTATTTCTTTAACAAATATAAATTCTTAGATAGGTATTAGGTATAGCCCTTTCGGACCCGCGCTTAAACTAGAAAGAAATTTGTAATTTTAAACATGTATTTTAGGTAATTTGGGGCCGCAGATTACGAATCTGCTATAATTTTCCAGATTTTCCGCCGCCATCTTGGAAAATTCATATACCAACAATTGTATCAAACTGGGCCCTTCACTTCCTACGTACAATTGTGAGGGTCAAAATTGTAAGGGTTTTCGAAATTTTATCAATGGCATGTATTCCGAAAAACGTATTTATAACCAGTAAGGAATAAACAGGTTTAATTTTTATACCAGTATTTGCCATTTAATATTGATTTGTGGGCAAAACCATATGTTCCATGAGCTCAACAGTAAATATAGCGCTCAAAATATTCCTATGGAGTTTTAATATCTCCTGGATCATGAACAGCATCTCCTGGAAGATGTTGACGATTGAAGGGCTTCGTCTGCCATGCCGCTTGCATACTCAGAGGTAGGTATGTATCGTCATGAATGTCTGAACCTTCATCAGAATAAGAGGAGTAGATCATCTGAAGTAGTCGAAACTAGCTTTTGTCGTTGTCATCGCTCTCATCCCCAGATGCATTGAGCATCTCTGCGATAGTAGCGTCGTTTAAAATCAGAAACATGGTGCGGAAACCATGAAAAATTAATAATTATGAGAAACTTAAAATACGCATAAGGTATTGTAGGGCCCACATCGATACAATTGTGTCAGTAAAGTTCGTTAAGCCGTTACGCCAAAGACTTTGCTTACAAGTAGTCACTGTAATCACAAAAAGATGCTATTTTTAACTATTTATCTAATCAATAACTTGTATATTACTACAATTACAAAATAAAACCATAGTAGGTATTTTCTTTCGCCAAGTCGGGGAGCGCAATCAGTCATGAACTGTACAGGTTGTAACCTGCTCACTAACTTCACTTCGGACAAAATTTGCACGGGAGGTGAAAGAACGCATCCCGCACAATCGTACGATACTAAGCCCATCCACTTCCGATGTAAAACTAATGAGATAATCTCGATTTTGTAACCCGCACAATTGTATTGGAGCGGTCCGAAAGGGATAGGTAGGTAGTTGGTGGACCTATCTTTTTAGCTTTTCATACTTACAAGACAAATTAATTTATTTTACATTTTATTATTTCTTTTTCACATTTTATTGTGTCATTAATTTATAGTTTCATAAACAAGTTTTGAACTACTCAGTTCATTGTATCCTACAGAAATGATGATCATTGAGTTTATTTATAAAAATAAAGAAAACATGATGATGATTCATTCATTCATAAATTTTATCAAATAACTACTATCATCAATCTCATTCTTATCAGACGTACTTATCAACAGAACCAAAATAAAATGCAAAATTGAATCCTACAGCATAAATATTAAAACTACCTGGAGTAAGTCTAGACATAATGTATGGCACATCATTCCTTTTACAAAGTCTTAACTTACTTTCTTCACAGTTCTATAAATAAATTAAACTTATAAGACATAACCTCACTTTCAAGTATACAAAATGAATCATACGCGCCTCATACTCATGCGCTACCAACATGATAAAAATTATCAAGTTTTATCTGGACGTTTTTGTTCTTGCATAAAAAGTTTGCAACCTGTTTCTCCTAAGATATGATTTATTACAAGCTAAGATTTTTTCCAATAAGAATTTTAAGTAAATGGATTAAAAGTTGTAGAAGTTGAAAAACTAAGTTACCTGTTATAGCTGCCAACAGAACCGCCAAAGCCGCCACACCTGTCGCTCTTGCCCGGTGAGACCGCATCTTGTCTCTTTTCAACGCGCTATTCGTATGCGTCCTCAGATAAAAAACAAAAAACAGAAAATTCAAACTTCCAACGGAATGTACCTTTTGTTTCAAAACAACAAACAATCGCACTCGCGTTCTTATTACACCTTCGCGTTCTATCGATGTAGATAAAAGTAATCACAAACAGCACAAGAATAGTTTTTTAACTGGTCGAATTTGTTTGGAAGAGAGTTTTTTTCACTGGTTTGCCGTAGTCCATGGTTGTGTTTCGTATTTTGATAGTAGTTTTTGGAAACAGAAGTGAGAAACTTGTTTCGTGAGGAGGGTTTGGTGTCGGCGGAGCGGGAGCGTACGTCCGTCCCCAACGAGCGCCCAACGGTACTGGCGCGCGATGGGAGCGACACGCGCGGCGACGGCGATCCTCGGAACTACGGCGCTGTTAGCTCGCAACTTCGCAAGGATCGAGATTAGTCGCTTGCAGTTTACTAGGTTAATGCCGTTATTAGCTTAGCATGCGATGTCCTGGAAAATTGAAAATTGATTGCTTTGCTAAATATTTTGACACTCACTTCGGACGCCGTTAGCTTAACTAGTCTAGCTTCTGGAGGAAATTGCCTATTAGAGAAATACAAGTAGTAGGTACTACATAACTGTCAATTGTTTGACAACTTTATTTATTATTAACTAGCGCGGCAGACTTCGCGTGAAATTGAGAACTATTCATATCGTGGGAATGTTAGCCTTCATGTTTGAAACTTTATTTATGTATTACATTATTTGTGAGAATAGATAGTAGTTTGTGATGATCATCAAAATGAATGATATAAAAGTTATTTAATACAAGAAATGCCTGGATTCCAATTAAATTACAAAACTTATTATGATGAAAATGTCCGTAGTCCGTAGACCTTTAATAGGACAACCAATTTGTGTGTTAGAAACATTTAAATTACCTAGATAACAAATATTAATTGTTTCCCACCAATGAAACACCTGTTATATAGATTTTAATTTCTTCCATTTCTTTATTTACTTAATTAACCGATTGTACAAATAAATGAGAATAAACATGTAAGTTAAAATTATCTGAATTAAAATTCCTCTGTCATACACAAAAAGTACGATAAGCTAAAGAAGAACACATTAGCGCCCTCTATCGGGTGAGTATCGGCTCTTGTGACTGATTACAGCAACACAGTATGAATAATTTATTTTTCACGACACACCGAGCAGCCAGCAATGTTAGGCTTGGAGCTGGTACTAGTAGTATTTACTCTTGTAGTATATGCAGTCCTTTATTGAGAGCGCGTTCGGGAAACTACACAAAGATTTTCTTTATAAATTAATTAATGTTGAATGATGCTGCTAATTTTCTGTAACAATCCGTATACATGTTATGAACTGTATTTTACATAAAACCGAAATAAAAGATTTGGCAATTACGTTAGGTATTGTATTTTTAACAATGACTTGATTGCTACTCACACACAATAGAAGCAGTGAGAAATGTTTAATAAATAATAATATGTGAAGTCAATTAAACTTTATCTAAATTTTAATATACCTACTATTGAAAGTTTTTCTACCCTGTCCCCTCGACTCTACCGCACCACAAATCTAGAGCCTCACCATCATCCGCACAGATTAATCATTGCAGTTCACACAAAATCCCATACTAATTCCACCAATTGGACGCTTAGTGGATTTTATTACCATCATTCCTTTCAAAGTGTTCCAATTGGATCATATTATTATAGACTTTAAAAATGTTGCAAACGAAATTAATGACAAGCTAAAATTGTATTTTTTTAAGATTATCTACTTGTAATCTGTGATGATTAATAATTCCCGCTATCCATAAAACAAAACCCATCTAGCTGAAGATAATTATATTTGATTCAGGATTGGGGTCACCAAAAAGAAGTTCAGCGGTAGACAGGGCTTATGATTACCACAATCAAATAATCTCAGATTTTGACACTCAAATCGGCAGTCCGCAGTCCGCTATCAAAACTGGTGTATTTTTTAGCCTCATCAAGTCTAAAGGAGCATAATACTAGAATATTCTTTGTTGAGCTCAAGTAAAACAATTTCGAGATCACAGAGACAGTTCAATGACTGTTTCAATAGTAAAATTGCTTAAGTCTCTTGGCGCAGACCATACGTAACTGCGGTAAAAACTAAGGGTTTAAATTAAACCCAGCCAATTTGAGAGAATTGAGTGTTTGAGAAGGGAAGAAGGGTTGAGTTTGAAAACGGCCTAAATACTTTCAGAAGTTGGCGCAGAGCCAATCCGGTATCACGCACCACTGCAACCACCAATACCGAAAACTTTCTGTTTGAACTCTTTTCGTTCATTTGTTTTGTACGAATACCATCGAAAAAGTTATTAAGTGGCTTTGGTACCTAAGTCATGACTTTTAAAATTAAATCGTCAGACATGAAGTTAAAAGTGACAGTCAATTTTTAGGACGGCCGAAACACTATGGAAGAAATTATTATTTTATACAGTTTATTTTTTACAATTATCCTGATCTTTATGTCTAGTCATCTAATACTTCGAATCTCTACACCATTACTTGTCAATTCTTGAAACCCAAACGCGTAATCAAGAGAAATTGGTGAAAGGATTGCCAAAAATTGACATTTACTTACATTAAGATGCTAGTGCGCACTAAACCATATGGCAGCCGGTAAGATAGCAATTTAAGTATTACAATCAACCTAAAATCATTATTTTACCGTCCACAGTCACTTTCTTTTCCGATAATTTTTATATTTCCGGCTTTTGCTTTGAGTTTGCCGACAAAATGAAGTTTTAAATAAACAATTGACTTATCGTGTCTCCATTAAAGTCGGCGGAAACTTCCATTAGCCGCCTTTGTAAATGACGAACTTAAGATCAACTGAATTATTTGTATTTTTGTTACCGTTATGCAAAGCTTGAAAGGAGATCAGATTTCTTGGCGAACTTCTGGGAACCGTTTCGTTTGACCTAACATTTAACCCCGTTAGTTGATGAGTTTAAAAATGAATTAGATTTACAAGAATTGCTTAGGTAGCAAAATATTAGGTGGGTAATTAAGTGTACCCAATTAAAACATAGGATTTCGCCAGAGATACTTATAAAAGAAAATTAGGTTTTGATTAGGTAATAAACTGTTTGTTTCAATTGTATTCTGTACAAAATATTTTATTTTATTTTTGTCATATTTACATCAAGATAAATAAATGTTTTATATAAAATGGTCAATAGCCGTTTTGTGGTCCTGAATCCTAAATAAATCCTGTAAACAAACATTAATACCTATAAATAACATTATATCAATGATGAATGTCGGACCAATTTACGAAAAGCGACCTACTTCATCTTCCTTGACGTTTCAATAAGAAATTCGTTATTAGTTTCAATAGACCTAGTCATTGGAAATGGTATTGAATTGGGACGCGCGCGCACGTGCCTGTACTCGTAGAAAGCATTGTACTATACTCTTATATTGGCCTTGCTCTTTACCAATTGCATGACGATGAGTGAATATTGTTATGTCCTTGTATGATGTAAAGTTTGAAGAAAATGAAATGAAGGAAGAATTTTGTAGAGTCATTATTCATTATACATATTGTCATTATACAGGATACCAAATCTGTCCACCCACTTACATAAATATTAAGAGATTAACGAATCAGAAAGCTGCCACTTATTGGGTAAGTACAATTTAACCTAACGCGTAGTAATAATTTCTTTAATTTGTGAAAATTTTGCTTCAGATTTGCTATCCGTGATGAAGTTTTCAAAAATATTGTCTGAGACAATGGCCATAATATAAGCGATTGTATCCTATAATCGAAATATTTACGCAACCCTAAACACCAGAAACGATAAACCTAACAGAAACTACGCAATCAATCACAAATGTGCCGAAAACAAAAAGCGTACCTTTCATCTATATCCCAACTTTATCTATTGCCCACTCACCGGCGCACANACCAAGCCTTAAGTAAACCAATTACTGAGCTATTGCCGTTTTGCATTGCTGCGACACACATTTCTGTATAAAGTGTGTACCTATATTGAATGTCATAATGATTTTTTTCTTTTTATTTCTGTCTTACCATACTATGTCATACTGTCCTGAGGGTACTATTTTATCCTACTTTTGGTACTTTCTGTTTGTAATGTGTGTTTCTGTTATGCAAATAAACGTTTTATCTATCTATCTACCTATCTATATTAATTGGCTGATGATTACTGAAGACAATTTGTATGAAAAGGTTAAATTTGTTTTTGGAAGATTTGAACTTTGTTCTCTTGGGGAAAGTTGATGGATTTGAGCCGCAGAATCAATATTTTTTGGTCCATAACTACTTACAGAGAGACCCAGTATACCTATTTTATCACTTTACAGACATGTTTCATTTTTATCATCCATGCCAACAGCTGAGTCGTGAAGCGATATTGATTGCCCGTATTCACAAACATTACTATGAGGTCTCACAGCGCGCGTGGACTCACAGGGTCACACAAACCGATCACAGAGCTCTATTCAACGCTGTGCGTTCGATTTGCTGCGTCACTTAAGCAAGCATCGTTTGTGAATACGGGTAATCCATGTTTAAGAAAGCACCTACAGACCCCATAAACAGTTGTTTTGTTTCGCCAGTTCCATATTTTAATGCTTACCTATTTATCTAATTACATTTTGACATGAATTAATAGTCCGTTCATTTCCATTATCGACGTCTTTCTCAATTTTTTTGAAAGCATTTCTTTCCATTTAGGACAAACTCAAGGAAACATCTGGAAGTGAAAGACATTTTTCCAACAAGATGGCCGTCCAAATTCCAACTAAAAATTTCATTTTTGCCGATATATTGGCACTGTTCAGACCGCTAGCTGTTTTACAAAATATCCACTTTGCTCCAAGATACCGGATCAAAAATAGTTTTATTACTCCAAACAGTGTGTATACTAAAATAATATGTTCCGTGGTTATTATGGCTAGTACAGTTATATTTGCTCATCGATCACTGGTTTTACTTAACACATTTTCAGTTGTTAGTTCGGTAGTACGATACTACGAAGTTATTATTGATTTTACGACAGATATGTATGCGTTATTTTCAAATTGCAAGACAAATGTCTGGGACTCTTCTAGGAACGTGGATTTGATGATCCGAATGCAAAGGATCACTGTCCCATTCCACAACAGACGGACT
The DNA here is from genome assembly GCF_004193835.3 of Ostrinia furnacalis. Lineage (NCBI taxonomy): Eukaryota > Metazoa > Arthropoda > Insecta > Lepidoptera > Crambidae > Ostrinia > Ostrinia furnacalis. The sequence goes on along the minus strand of NW_021130689.1, from coordinate 41,367 downwards.
CTTAAGAGAACCATCATCTATGCCTGGATCGGGACTTTCATTATACTTTTACATCACTTCTTGAATATAATTAAAACGTTCTTCACAAGGTATAGATTCTACATTATTTCTGTGTTCCTCCTGCAATCGATTGACAACAACATTGTGTACGTTTCGTTCACGATGAGAGTTGTAAGGAACAGCTTGGAAGCCTGGATTTCAAGAGCAAACTCGCAATCAGAAATGAGTTCTCCTATGAACAGAAAGATGTACCGAATATATTTGGAAATAATAGAGACGTACGAATTGAATAAACAATGTTACAAGTTCATGGTGTGTATTTCTCTTCTTTTTTGTGTTTTGCTGCCAACTGCAACTGCTGACACCACATGCAGCGGCCGCATAAAATCAAGTACAGCTGTATTATTGGTTTGTGTGTATTTATATGAAATGATTTCCAAAACGGCATCATAACTAGACTTCATGCGGCCGCTGCAGTTGGCAGCGCGGTTCGGAATAGCAGCATTTTAAAGGTGTCTGTGAGTGAGTGAGCGTGATTCAGCCAAATGACATCAATTGCTGGACAAAGGCCTGTCTCAAGGTTTTCCACAATGCATGGTCCTGCGCTGCCCGCATCCAAGCTCTTATTTATTTATTTATTAGGTAGGTACACCAACGATAGGTACAACAATACACAATAATTATGTTTGTTATTTTGTTCGGTCCTGCGCTGCCCGCATCCAGGCTCTTCCCGCGACCTTTACGAGATCGTCGCTCCACCTAGTAGGAGGCCTGCCCACGCTACGTCTTCCAGCCCGTGGTCGCCACTCGAGAACTTTTCTGCCCCAACGGCCATCGTCTCTACGAGCTATGTCGTCGCTATGAGCTTAAACGCTCTACCATTTCTAATTATGAAACCCAGCATCTTAGACGCCTTGGATACGATGTGATCCAGATGTGGAACAAATGTCATTTTACTGTCCATGATAACCCCCAGATCACGCACCACGGTCCTCTCTACAAGATTAGACCCATCGATGCTATAGACGGATGGGATAGGATTTAACTTCCTGGTGAGCTTTATATGAACGCACTTCTCCACATTCAATGTCATCTCATTTGATCGACACCAACCCACCAAAGCATTGAGGTCATTTTGAAACAGCGGGACATCGCCCAATGAATCAACAACCCTCCATATTTTTAAGTCATCGGCAAACATTGACGAGGACGAGTATGTAATTCAGTTTGGTAGGTCGTTAACAAAGATATTAAAAATAATCGGTCCCAGGTGGGAACCCTGAGGAGCACCTGTAGTGACGTGATGCAGTTCTGAGCTATACCCATTGGCCACGACATAGAACGAACGACCAGATAAGTAGGACCCAAACCAGGCCAGCAGATTCCCCGCCAGTCCATATGACGATAGTTTCATTAGAAGCAATTGATGGGGTACTCGGTCGAACGCCTTACTGAAGTCGGTATATATCGCATCGACCTGTTTGTTACAGTCAATATGACCGACGACATCCTCTACATATGTTACAAGGTTGGTGTTAGTAGACCTTCCCTTTGTGAATCCGTGTTGGTTCGGGTTCAAGTACTTCTCAAAGTAGATTTGAAGAACAGGGCAAACTAAGGACTCGAAGACTTTGGCCAATGAGGGTAAAATAGAGATGGGTCTATAGTTGCATGTAAGATGAGCATCGCCAGACTTAAAGATGGGTACCACTTTTGAAATTTTCCATGCATCAGGGAAGGTTCCAGAACGAAGCGATCGATTCATGATAACATAAACAGGCTCAACGAGAGAAGACGCACAACGAGAGATGAATAATGGCGGGATTTCGTCGCTGCCAGCGCCCTTCGAAACAGACAAGGTGGATAATTTGTCGAAAATTTGCTTGTGAGAAAACTGAAGAATAGAAAAACAGTCACTGCTGCTCTCCGATGGATTGATTCGGTCTGTAATATTGCATCCAGTGGCATTTGTGTTAGATACCACAGATGAAAAATGAGAGGCGAAACTATTACATATGTCAACGCCATCCCGCATCTCGAACGATCCGTCCGTCATGACCGCTGGATAGGAACCAGTGCCACCTCTTTTGGCTTTCATATAAGACCAAAATAGTTTGGGATTCTTAACCAATCCGTCCTCAACTCGGCGAAGGTAAGTGTTATAACACTCAGATGTAAGTTTTTTACAACGATCCGTTAGCACACGGTATGATATTAGGTCAAGTGGATTATTATATTTTTTGTACAGTATTCTGTACTTGTTTTTCTCTCGCAGTCGCTTGATTAATTCCCTACTGAACCAAGGTGGATACTTATTTGATTTTGGCTTAGCAGAGGGCACGTGGTCAACAATTGCTTTGTTGACGACATTGAGAAACAGTTCCAGTAAATTATTGACGTTGTTTTGTCCAGAGAAAAGAGACTCCCAGTTAACGGCAGCCAGAGTTTTATTAATTGCTACATAGTCAGCTATGTGGAAATTACGCCTAATAGCAGTGTTGGACTGTAGCGTTGGTTCATCCTCGAGACAAATCTCCACTGAAAGAGGTGGATGTAGCTGATCGATTGGACATAAAACGTCCACGGCCCCAGCAACCTTACATAGTGGGATCCTGGCCAGAACCAAATCGAGAGTCCTTCCCATGACATATTTTGTGATAGAGTTATATTGTTTCAAGTTATTAACATTGGCAAAGTCTACGAAAAATTGATATAGAGTTGATAGGTTGTACGAAGGATGCCCGACCAGTCCCCAGTCCAGGGTTGATAAGTTAAAATCACCAAGAAGGCAAACATGCGAATTAAAATATTCAGAGACCTGGTTAAAATTATCAACAAAGCGTTTAAGCAATGACATTTGAACAGGAGGTGGCAAATAGGCCGCACACAAGGTGACAGGTTTGGAGTCCCCAATTAACACCCAAACGTCCTCGCATTCGCTTTCCCACTTTTTCATCCTTTTGGAAGGTAGGCATTTAGTTATTGCTACCAAAACTCCTCCTCCCCGCTTAGCATGATTGAGTCCCGAGAGTTCCCTGTCCCTCCTGTATACGACATATCTCTCACCAAAAATTTCAGAGTCATGGAAGCTACTGTTCAGCCAGGTCTCAGTTAAGACAATTACATCGTAACCAGAAGTGAGTAAATTTTGTAAAAATACATGGGTTTTCGTTCGCAAGCCGCGAACATTCTGATAATAGATAGTTAATGGGTTGAATTTTATAATTAAGTTGGCTCAATACAACACTATAATATACATTTTTTAACTAATTAATTAATTTTACTTAAAGAGTCCATGTCTCTTATTAGCACATAGTCTGAGTCGTCAGCTTTCCTCATGAAGATTCGACCATTCTTGACCCATACATATTTGTAGCCCTTTTCCCTTCCAGCAGTCCTGGCTGCGGCATGTAGAGACTTGTTAGCACTAGATAGATGTTCAGCTACAAATATCGGCGCCTTGTTTCCATTGAAGCCTAAGTGAGACGTGTTGAGTTTGTCAGTCATCGCCTTCTTCCGGTTGAAGTTAATTGACGCGGCTAGGAAGTTGTCACGGATCCTTTTGTTAGCAAACTGGGCCACAATCGACCTCGGTCTCGAATTCTTAGGGTTGACTTTGGCAATGCGCGTGCAATTAATTATGTCCTCGCTCTTGACATTGCAGTTGATTGTAGTCCCCAATTTTGTCACTACTTGCATTAAGTTTTCACTTTGCCTTTCGGGAACACACTGGATTTCGACATTCATGCCCCGTGCATGTTGTTCTAGAGTGTTAACACGAGCATTAAGGTCCTGTACATCACACTTTAGTTTGGTATTTTCAGTTTGGAGTTCAACCATAGCCTCTTTTGTCTCTTTATGTTCTATCAGCAATGACTCGTACTTAGAATTCATAAAATCCATCGAGCTCTTGATGTCTGTTAGTTCTTCCTTGACCGATTTCAGTTCAGAACGCATGTTTCTTGTTTGATTGGTGAGTGTATCAATTTTGGATGATAAGTTCGAACAGTATTCCTGCATGATGCTTCTCATTTCGGCTGCTGATACGGCTGCCGGCGCAGGCGGAGATGGAGATGGAGATTGCAGGGCCGGCCTTTTGTGTGTGCGCATTGATACATTCGAGTTAAAGCGTGCAGGCTTGTTGTCGTTGTTGCTGTTCTTGGGTCGCTGTGCAACACAAAGAGGGCATTCCCACGAGGAAAACTCGTCCATAGAGATGTTGCCGGAAGAATTTATGCAAGCTGTATGGTATTTCAAATTGCAGGTAAGGCAGAGTATGTATTCATCTGTATCGGGATTCCCATCACAGCACCCCCAGTCATGATTGGAGGAAGACATTTTGGATGTTCCTTATAATCTTGTTATAATAATACTTGTTAGAAGTTGCTCTTGTTGAAATTGCCGAGTGCAAAATAGTAGGAGTTTAACAGCAAAATTTTTTGTATGAAACAATATTATTTCTCCACTCATATAATTATACAGTCAAGTTCAAAAAGCGCCAACAAATAAAAAAACAAAACAAAAAAATAAAAAAAAACAAAAACGAAAAACAAAAACATGAGATGCGCAAGAAAGTCAGTAAACAAGGATCGAACCCACGCAGCTGAGATTTAGAGTGCAAAAAACCAGGTTCGACTCAAAACCGGCTATTGGTGAACACAGATGGGACGGTGAAATAGTTCATTTGTTAGGAGCCACCACACAATTTGGGTCAAAAGAAGGTAGATTGATGTGACCCTTGTCCATTACTTTTTCGATACTGACCACTGATTCTAATATTACACTTTTGGGACGGAATATTTTGTTCAGTTTTTAAGAGTTTAATCCAGAACACTTCCACTCACGTACACAGTTTTACATGTATAGGTTCCTCCCGCGATAACACACAGAATGGTATAAGTTTTGACGCGAACTGTGAAGAATTTACACTGTTTAGAAATATTTTTAACGGAGTAGACAAATTTACGTGCTTGCTAAGCAGCGCGCCATGAACCATCATCATCATCACCATTTGTAGCATTGAACAATGTGGCCATACACATTGTTCAACTGGAGCGGGACTCTGGCTTCGCTCGCTCGGCTGGTGCGTTGTGGTCACAGTTCTAACCTAACCTAAACCAATAATTATGAATAGGACCGATTCGTTTCTGGAACTTGACTGAATGACTGGATCGGGACNACAATACATTTTTATGGCTCTCCATTCAGTTAGTCAAATAATTCCATCATAAATGGAAATATCCGTAACCCTCTTCTACACATTATTCATCATCCATCATCATTTCAACCATAGAACGTCCACTGCTGAACATAGGCCTCCCCCAATGATTTCCACAATGGCCGCTTGGTGGTGCCCTGCATCCACCGCCTTCCTGCTACGTTTATGAGGTCGTCGGTCCACCTTGTGGGTGGACATCCTACGCTGCGCTTTCCGGTACGTGGCCTCCACTCCAGAACCTTGCTGCCCCATCGGCCATTAGTTCTGCGTACTATGTGCCCTGCCCATTGTCACTTTAGCTTGCTAATCCGTTGGGCTATGTCAACGACTTTGGTTCGTTTACGGATCTCCTCATTTCTGATTCGATCTTGTAAAGAAACACCGAGCATAGCCCTCTCCATACATAGCACGTTGTGCAATTTTGAGCTTATTTATAAGGCCTATATTGAGAGGCCACGTTTCCGAGCCGTATTGCCACACATTATTGCAGATCCATTATGTACACCTCTACCTATAGTTTTAAATGCCAGCTAACGTACACAAAAACTGCTGATTTTGTGTTTTGGTGTACTGCAAACCTGCTTATTGGATTTTTTCGGAAAAAGTACCTAAGTATGTGAGTGACTTTGATTATTTTGAACACTCTGATCAAGATAAGTGAATAGGCTGAAATATCTTTTTTTGATTGTTTTTCGAACGAACATAATAATTGAAGACATGAATGGAAGAAGGTGATAAATGTCGGATTTCAGATTTTTCTCAGTTCGATGATTGGGTAAAGGTATGCTTTATGCTTTATGTTTGAGGCTACTTATAAAGGTTTTATGTACGTTATCTTTTTAGACGAAGGGAAAGAAACTTACACCTCTTTAAAGGAGCAAAAAAAAAAGAATATTTTTGCGAAAGTATAAGACAGAAGAACTGGAAATTACAGTTCTATCAAAATTGAAACTATCCCGCTACCTACTGTAATCGATTATAACTACTCTAGAAAGTTAAAAAATCTTTCATAACCATTGAAGTCAAGGGTTCTTGCTTGAAGACTTTTTTTAATCATGTATGTCGGTATTATAAGTGCCAAGAAGTAGGTAAAGGGTTGATATCTACCTAATCTATCTTACACGATAACCAGTAGACCAGTGGTGAATATTATAATGACAATAAAAACAACTTAGACTACCTAGTACCTACAAACTTAGGTTCTAGTTTGAAAGGTTTTAGCGTGAAATGAGGTAATAGGAGGCTGTAGTAAGTTAGACTAAGTATATTTATCTATTAATAATTACTTTGTCTTTGTGGAAATCCTTGGGGGAGGCCTTTGTCCAGCAGTGGACGTCTTTCGGCTGAAACGAACGAACGAACGAACGAATTACTTTAAGTGCATTAAAAACAATAATGAATAAATAAAAATATTTAAAATTTTGCATGTCCATTACTCGCTTGGCCGCGCGTGCCCGCAAAAAGTATTTATGTAGTAATGTTAGGCACCATAGGTACTTACGACTACATAAGGTTTGACCGCTACAGTTTGCAACAGTAGCCAGAAAAAAAACAAAAAAGATTTTTCTCCATACAAATTTTCTTGTCATATTTTTTTTAAGCATGAAAAGCTCGTTTTATCGAAAAATTCATAATGACAAATGTTGATCAGCATTCAAAATGCTACCCAAAACAATTTTTGTTTCGGTGAAATTATGACTTTCGATCGTATGTCCACCTATTTTTAAAATCAAACTACTGTGCGGCGGCAACTTGCAAACAATCCCTCGGCCAGACCAACTTATTCAATTACCATTGCTGTATCGAAAATCGGCAGCTATTCACTTTGTCCCGATACCACAACATCGAGTTTTCGATCCGAGCAAAAAGCTACAGGATATTCAGATTTAATTGAAAGGGGATCAGGGCCCTTGTTTTGGTTGAACAAATAAAATTAATACACACCCCTTATAGCAATATCCAGCTCTATTAGGTAGAGCAAATATTCGGCCGTGTGTCACAACCCTTATTAGGGAATTTGGATTAACTATCCCTGCAGCGACGGCCGCAACAATTCGTTTGTTTTATTCATTTGGGTATTTCTGCCTATTGATATTGCGAAATTTGGGTTCAAATAATATGGACTTATTAATTCAGGGTTCCATGACCTTTTTTGGGTGGTAAATTAGGTTATGTTTATTCATCTATATTTTCATGCTTTGCAATTAAGTACGTTACCTATTACAATAGTATGATTGGAAAAGCAATAGCAAAAAGCTCTACACCTAATGGCGATTATTATTTCTTATAGCTTGTAAATTACGGAAACAATTCAACGCGTATTTTTATTAACCAAACGTATTTGTTAGTGAGCTAGTGCTCACTTATTTGCTACGAGCTAGTGATTAGTTAGTACACAAGCTTATTATTAAGCTTATTAATATTATTTTCTGCAGACATCCAAAAAAGTACTATAACAATTTTGGGAGTCTTACTTTATTAATTTTAAAAATTCAGCTCGCAATAATTATCACCGTATAATGTACCGTCATTACCGTTGATTTTTTCACATGAATAATATTGTTCAGTCATCATTATACTGACAGAGTTGCATGTAACGTTATAATGAAGGAACAATAACTTTTTGCGCATGGAAAAAAAAACTAACTACTTTTAATTTAAATTGATATGAAATCAATTCCAGAATTCGAGTATCTAATATTAGTGCAAAAATTATCTGAATCTATTTGCTTAAAAACAACAGCAACGACAGCACATCAAGCTTTACAACTTTTGGCAGCATGTCCTTCATAATTGGTGTTAATTTTCAACAAAAATGTATGTGTCATGAATGACACATAATATTGTTGGTATTTTCTCAGCCAGTATTTGTTTCAAAATAAATAAATTACTCTGGCGTTTCATTTAATTTTCCCATCCCTTCCTTATACGTGCCTGAAATAATAACGCAAATCATTTTGATGTGCAGGTCGACACAAGAAAAATCTGAGGCACCTCCCTTTCTGAATATCTTGTCACTGTCACCGCTCGTGTGTTGCCGTGTCTACAGGGATCTTACTAAGGGCATTTTAAATCCGTTCGACGAAACTGAATTCACTGGATGTAGATTGTAGGCTGAAGAAGTTTTTATGGCCTTTTCTAACAGTGAGCTTCGAAATGACGATGAAAATATGCGAAATGACAATGAAAATAAACACACAACGCGAAAACAAAACACAATAAAATTGAAATCATCAAAGAATCTTATAAGAATCTTGTCTTTAACCTTGCTAAAGAATCTCTACAACTGGTTCTCAATTTCAAGATCTGCTGAACTCTAACCTTTTTTTTCCGGGGAAAAAATGCTGAACTACAACCAACCCTATCCTCAAGATTTAAAAGAATCTATAATTATTTTTTTTGCATATCATCAGAATCAAAATGATATTTACATTATCAGATCCAAATTTGGACCAGTGGTACGATCCCGTTTCCATGACAGCTCCCACTCCAAGGGTCGATTTTTGCGCCCCATCCCGTGTCCCGACAGATTAGTCACAGCCCACTGCCCATATCTGGGCCGCCCGATATCGTTAAGGTGGCAAAATGTTATTACAACGTAAATAAAGCAATATGCCACGGTGATCAGCCATGAAATTTGGAGGTGATGACATACATGCCAGATTAGGCACATCGTTTATAAGAAAAGATTTACGACGCGTACCAGTTTAAAATATGGACGAGAAGATTTCAGGCAACGTTATAATGAATAGAACGACGTGTTCTAAGTATTCGCTGGGTGCGAAGTACTAGGTGGGGGTAACATAATCTATCGCAGCGCTCATGGTGGTCAAAAGTAGAAATAATGTAAGCTCTGTCATCAGATGTATCTGTCAATGGCAAAGCGATTCTACATAATACATTTTAATATCATTAATTAATCGCATGAAAAGGGTCCTACTGGGAACTTAAATAAAAGAGTGGACTGTATTTCGATAGGGCTGGTTTAATAGCCGTTTACAATTTGGAAATAACTAGACTATACAACGTGGTAGTACAAAAATGAGTCACAGTAGTTGTTGTGCACAGATGTTTGCCTTATGATGAAAGCGTGAATTATTGATTTCTGCCCTTATTTTGTTCTTAATTCTTCTACATCTCGAACTTGTCCAGCCAATACCAACAACTTTCCTTTAAATACGGTTTGTGGTTGGAATTTGATATTGTAACACTCACAAACCCGGTCTTCAAAACAATACTCATTTCGATCTGAAAAAGATATTTAATTTATTACTAGCGATACAGGAACATTGAAATATATTTACTGTTATATAATGAAACCGTTAAAGTAGCTTTTTCTTTTTGTTTTACTGTAAAACTACAACTATAAATGAAGTAAACAAACCCTGACACAATCAAAATTAAACACACTTTTTGGACTTACCTCATTTGATTTGAATGACCAAAATGATTTCAAAACCTTTTTTCCACCCAAATAGAGTAGTGATGCGATTACTACCGAAATACCAAAATCGTAATAAAGAACCTCGATGCGATTGAGGTCAAATACGAATCTCTTAGAGTAGTGATGCGATTACTACCGAAATACCAAAATCTTAATAAAGAACCTCGATGCGATTGAGGTCAAACACGAGTTTCTTAGAGTAGTGATGCGATTACTACCGACATACAGTTCACAAGAAAAAAAACTCACTGCGTGCCTCCGCACGGCGCGCCTGCCGTGGCCACTGGCCCCGCCGCCCCGTCGTCTTCCCGTGCGCCCAGGTGGGACCCCGCCGTGGTTCAGCTGCTCTGCAACTGCCCTTCGCGACTTATGTCGCCTCGTCCGAAAAACGGTGTCGTAAGGTGAGTGCGTCCATTGCTATCATAATTACTATTGAACGTAACTAAATTTACCTAGCTGGTGTATTTACATACAGGACCTACCTATCAGATTTTTTGTTTAAACTATTTAAATAAAATAAGAAACTATATTCAATTGTACTAAAACAATGATTTCGAATAATCAACCTGTAAACCATCAGCGAGACCTTATATATGTATATTATGTATTTCCTTGAGTAGTAATGCGATTACTACCGAAATACCACAATCGTTATGAAGAACCTCGATGCGATTGAGGTCATATAACTATTACCTAGAGTAGTGATTCGAAATATCAAAAGAATCGGATGATTCAACACAGGAGGATATATCAATCTGATAAACCAGCAAAACCGAATATAGAGGTTACATAGGTAAATTGTATCAACTTCAGACACGGAAAAGTTATCCCGTTGGCCAATAATATTTTGGAAGGCTTAGGTCAGCCTAAAAAGTAAAACTGAGGTGTACGCACTCCAATTTGGAGATGAGATAATATTCTGAACGCTTGGGCGAATCGTGGTAGTACAAAAATGAGTCACAGTAGTTGTTGTGCACAGATGTTTGCCTTATGATGAAAGCGTGAATTATTGATTTCTGCCCTTATTTTGTTCTTAATTCTTCTACATCTCGAACTTGTCCAGCCAATACCAACAACTTTCCTTTAAATACGGTTTGTGGTTGGAATTTGATATTGTAACACTCACAAACCCGGTCTTCAAAACAATACTCATTTCGATCTGAAAAAGATATTTAATTTATTACTAGCGATACAGGAACATTGAAATATATTTACTGTTATATAATGAAACCGTTAAAGTAGCTTTTTCTTTTTGTTTTACTGTAAAACTACAACTATAAATGAAGTAAACAAACCCTGACACAATCAAAATTAAACACACTATTTGGACTTACCTCATTTGATTTGAATGACCAAAATGATTTCAAAACCTTTTTTCCACCCAAATAGTGGTATCACAACAATTTATTAGTCGAAAATATTTGTTAAATTTTTCATTTCGATATTTTTTCACAAATATACGACCTAAATGTCAATGTGACAGAGCCCACAAAGTTGTGGACGCTAGTTGGCGCTGTAATCGTGCACAGAGCCAATAAAACCTAGCGATTCAACCTAAATACGAGTATAATATATCTCGTTTGTTGTGTGTATGCTCTTTAGGACTTCTATACGAATTCATTTTTCTCTGAGTCTTGATATTCTCCCATATAAAGGCTTGTTTTTCAATTTACACTGTCTTTTAACTCCGACTCCATTCATCAGCTATTTTTAGACGCAGAATCAAACCAAAAATAGTAAAATAGATTACAAACATACAACGAAATGACTAAGATTTTATGTTCAAAGGTATAAGAGAAATGTTTTAATGCTCAGACGAATTGAAGTCCTATTGGCAGAGAATCATTATTGTATTGATTCTCAATAAAAATACACGTGTACCTCTTACATAAAAAGACTTACATACATAACTTTTCGCCTTTCATAAAACCACTACTCATTTCTTATGAATATTTTATGAGAACCTTGAATAATTTTATCACCAATGAAGTATTTATGCGAAATCAGATTGCCGCCTTTGAAGCTGAATTTGTATTTAGGGGAAACTTTGTTTTTCCTGTTCAGAATGTGCCAAATGAATAGCTTAACACTCTCCCCTAAGCAAAAGTTGAGGAGTTTATTAGGAAATACGGCTTGAAAACTTAATTGCGCAAGGTTTCTGAGTGGCGTTGCCACTATAACCGAATTTGCACCGCACTATGCGAATCACTTCTAAGACTGCTTTAGAAAATCACGCGTTATGGCTTGGAAAATGCGACACTTCTTAGGGACGCGACGCGAAAATCATTGCAACAGTGTAGTTTGTAAGACAAGTCGATGAAATGAAAACATGTACTTAAAACTATGAATATTTTTGTGACGTTAACTTTTCATTGTTTTTCTTGAATGTTTACTGAGTTGCACCACCTTATTTTAACCGTAACATTAACAATAACCGGTGCTTTTTGTATGGAGTTTGACAAATTTTTGACGTTTGTCAAAGTAAGATGGTGCAACTCAGCCCTAATCAGTTAAATTAAAATAATTAAGAGAGTGTAATTTGAATAAAATATTGATAACGATAATATCACACTGCTTGCACATCAGTACGTACTCTACATAGAACATTAATATTGTAAATGTACTCATTGAAATAACCACCTCTAATTAAAACTTTGCTTTACATAATAAAAAGAGACATTAAAATAAAATTATCGACCTTGACGTCACACCACTACAATTTTAAGCGCTATCCCTTAGCGGGGAGAGAGTAGTATTTATGACGTATCCCTGATTTATTGCCCAACCACCCCCGCTCACTCGTTTTGTTATTCTTTGTCTCGGGGGGCGACGACCCTATGAGTCAGCATCAAGACATCTCATCGACTCAACTCGAATGCTGCGGTTACAACACTAATTCTTTTTTTTGCTGGTCATTTGTCGTCGAATTTTTGAAAAGAAAGTTTGTCTCACAGTGTGGCTTTACTATTTTTATAACGGATTAGCTGGTTTATGAACTATTAAGTACGGCTAATAGAGTTTTCATGGGTTCTTAAATCTGATTAATGGATTTCACCTCGATTAAGGCGAATGTGAGTAAAAAAAACCCGTGCAAATCCAAAAGAAATAAATATGAAGGCTTTGTTCTACATACGTTTTACGGTTTTTGTATCCGATTTTGTAACGGATTTTCTAGCAAAATCCTCGTATATATTAGATCAGGCGTATTACATACTATAGTTGAAGTTTTGATCTAGTAAAATACTATGTTCCTTGTTATGTATGCAACTTAGATAAACCGGCACAGTCTCACAAACGAACCTAGACGTTAGAAGCTCTTTGATAGACCTTCTGATTTGTATCAAGACTTTAGATTTTAGGGAGCACACCACATCTGAATAATTCATATGGGAGTACGAGACCCGTCCCAGAGGATTGCATAAACAAACCGAATCCTCTCGTACGAAATATTGAAGAGAACCTCTTTAGTGGGACAATGAAGTACAAAACATTAATACAATAAAAATATTAAGGCTGAGTTAACAAACGTCAAAAGTCTGTCAAACTCCATACAAAAAACAACGGATAAGGTTCACGGTTAAAATAAGGTGGAGCAACTCAGCCTAAAATACAATAAAATACTAAGGAAGACGCTTCTGTTGATCAATCGCAAGGATCATCAATAATTTGATTCCTAAAAGCATTTAACTTTAGCTATTTTCGAATAGCCTTTAAAGTCTTGCAGTAAAAGCTTTGCCCTGTCAGGTAAACAGGTGAATTGAAAATCTAGAGAAGGAACGCCAAGCAATAAACCCACAGACACTTCTGATCTGAATATAGCCTTTCAATTAGTGACTGACTAGATTGGATTTGGATTCGTAATCAAGATAAGTGAACGGGGGAGAGGCAAGATCGAAACTCCGAATATTCTATTGGATAGCCAAATGACAGGTGACTGTCGAATTTTTTAGAGAATTTAATAATACAGAGGCTCGGCTGTGTTAACAAAAGATGATTAATGAAAGGTATAAAAAAATATTGGCAAAGGCAGCGTGAATATTGGAGAATTCTAAAAACATTTGAGGATAACTAGGCATGACAATACACGGGGCTAGTGGGTAGGTAAGTAAGTATAGCAAAATCCCTTAAAAAATTAACACAATGGCAGGAGTACCTAATTATTTCAAGAAGCTTGAAAGAGGAAAGTAGGTACAAAGTCATATCACAAGCAAAAGCAAATACATAAGACTAAGTAAGTTATAATGCTCTAGCAAGTCGGCGTTTATGATAATGTAATTTATAGCCACTTACTTCAGTGGGCAGGGTGCACTGAAAGTTTAGGAAACCTTTTGGTAGTACAAAATGAGGAATAGGCACGTTATAATATTAATGCCTGCATCTGAACTAAATAAAGTAGTAATGTTACTTATCTGGTAAGTTGAAAGAACCCATCTTCGATTTCAAAATCATATTAACATCCAATAAGTAAGTATTTTAACATGCAAACAAAAAGTGTTTGTCTCGTTATCATTGTATTTAATACACTACACGTCCTGTCTGTCACCGGTGGGTTTCAAATCCCAATCCTCATAAATACTCGACGTTTCATTTCTAGCACCCGAGAATGTTGCGACCTGCGTACCTCCTATATCATTCAAAGTGCCGCGCTGACAAGTATTGGTTTGGTACAAATGCCAAGGGACGTGTGGCTCGTGCTAGGATTAGAGAGAATTTCAGTTCAATATCTTACACCAATGACTAATAGTTAAGGAGAAATATTGGGTGCTCGTGAAGCATGGACACTTTTTATGAAATGACCCTTACGTAGGCGTAAATATTTTAAATGAACACTTAATTGTTGAGCCTGTATTTAGTTTAAGATTCAAATTAAACCAATTAGCGCACTTGATTTAAAATCAGTTTTCAGCAAGATTGCAATTTCAATCAAAGATGACTGCCAATTCAAGGATCGATGGTTCGATGGAATAAGCTAATACTGAAACATTGTACAAAACCCAAACTATTACAATTTAAACAACAATTTAAATGTAAACAAAGTCGATAAATTCTGCATCTTACCGGTCCCTACGCAAACGCGTAATAAATAACACTTTTTCCATTACTCCCTTGGCAAAGATTTTAAAGATGAACACTTTGCGGTTACCAAGACTCAAGGCGTTCTCTCGTAGATTCTGTAGCAGTCAGCTGTGGTAGTAAGTAATCGAGCCATCGAAACTAGATTCAAAGTAATTTAATTCCACTATCAATATTTTAAAATTACATTATATTAATTACAGTTTTTTATGCCAACTCATGTTTACAGCTGTAGGCTTAATTACTTTGAATTTGATGTCAGGACCAATTCATATTACCATAAATCATACAAAAGTTTATTCGTAGCCGGTTTCCGCTAGCAAGCAACATAATTTCCTTTTACCTTCGACTTTCTGTAACGTAATGTTTCAGGGTAGTCACGCTACTGTTTGGAACAACTAAGGCTACGTAAAGGTCCAAATTACAAGACATTCGGGGCAATTCTGATTTTGTAAATTGACTACAACATTATTAAAATAAGTATTATTTAGGACCAGCTATTAAAAGATATGAAAATAAACTCTTGCCCCATATTACAAAAAGTTAGACTCTGGTTAAACTCTGGTTTAATGACGTTTGGTATGGAAATGTCTTTTTTAACCAGTGTTCGTCCCGGGTTTGATTTTTTTGCAATAAGGCCCTTGTTCTAGCTCATCATCATCGTCAGATCATTTTGTTCTCCACTTCAGGAGCACAACCCAGATAACCATAATATACCAGAGGCAAATGTGTGACGTAGTCTCTCACAATTAATTAGCTCACATAATACCCCATAGTTTACATAATATCTAGCAAACATAGTCAACCCTGCTTCGCATCAAATGGTAGGCACTTAGGACGACCTACCGCAAGGGTCGATGGATAATCAGGTCATTGTCGGGTTAAATTGAACCAGCTGACGTTATGTAACCGGTTAAACCGGTTTAGGTGGTGATTAGAGGTTTTCCGCACATTGTATGCTATGGACGAAAGTACAACAAATTGAGTTAAACATTGTGGCTTATGTACTTCAAATAGTTTCAATTTTGTGGTGAAAAAGTTGTAGTCTGATTAACATAGATTATGCACGAGAACAAGGTGGACCGATGACCTCACAAGTAGCAGGAAGGCGCTGGACGCAGGCCGCTACCAACCGCTCATTATGGAAATCATTGGAGGAGGTCTATTTTCAGCAGTGGACGCCCTTTGATTGAAATGATAATGATGATGATGCAAGAGAAACAAACACACCCTCATACCTTTATTTCCGTGTAGCAATATGCCTAACAGTAACTTATTAATCACTTACCAGTGAGATACAGGCCAAAAGCTTCCTCGTTGTGGAAGCAAAAAAAAAATTATAATAAATTTATTTATTTATACACTTGGGTCAAACAAGGGGTGAACACTGACACCGAAACTAGTAAAAAATACTGTGTTTTCAGTGTCAACGGTTCAGTCAACATAAAATAAGGGAGGTAGATATTGAGATAAATATTTCGTAGTTAATTTTATCATCAGAAACCTGGTAATGAATGTTCTGCGAAAACTTGACCGTTGCTACTTTCCTCGAGTTGGTGAAGACAAACTTAGAAATACCTCTTTGACAAACTTATTCAAGTGATCTACTTTGAGGTATATTGGGAGTTGATTGGATGTACAATTAATAATCAAAGTATTTCCTACGTTTGCTTTGCTTTGCAGTGGCTGTCTCTACCTAATCAAACCATTGAAATGCTTTTATGCGAGCAAAGCCAAAAGCTACTTTGATAAAACTTGTTTTTTCAAAAGACTCTCGCCCGTATTCACAAACGATGATTGTTAAAGTGATTCAGCAAATCGAACGCACAGCGTTGAATAGAGCTCTATGATTGGTTCATTTGTCACCCTGTGCGTCCACACGCACTGTGAGACCTCATAGTAATGTTTGTGAATACGGGCGTAAGTCACTAATTGCATTTTTCACAATTCCAACGCTTGTTTTCGTTGCATTATAAAATAATCATAATCACTTGTGATTCAGTGTCTCATACAATGGACAGTGGACGTGGGCGCGCTCAATACATAACGGTCTGACGACTATCTTTTAGTGGTGGGCGTAGTGAAACACTCGAATAACTCACTGTTTCAATCATTCGTTTAAACATTAGCTACGAATGAAATTTTCAACGGCCAAACGTTCGCGTAATTTGATTTCAATAAAATTTTGAATCTGATCGACTTTTAATGTTTTATGTAGAGTTTTATCGTGGACAAAAGGAAGAGTAATAATGTAAAAGTTTGTAAGTAGTAGACGCTTAATTGATGAATTACATAATATCAATGGAACGTTATTGTATAGACCGCACAACTCTTTGCATGACCCAAAGGTTCTTAGCATAAATTAAATTTTATGTACACCATTTTGCGCAATAAGGTTTTAAATTAAAAAAAAAATGTATTTACCTTATGGACATAAAAAAAGTAATTCAAAATAATCGTTTTTTTTGTAATATTTTGCACATCACTAGTAGCTACTAGCTTTGTAATTAAATAGGTCGCCTCCTACTCAATGAGTATTGTTGGCGGACAGCGGCCACCGATACCTCAAGCTCTATTCCCGATGAATTTCAATTCAGCGAAGTTCGTTCACGTTTTCTATTCAATAACTGTAGAATTAGTCGAAAAGGAGTGTATTGAATTATATTGCCCCATAACCGACTTCTTGTTTAAAAAAGTATTATAAATGAGAATCGAAGATTTTTTGTTTCTCTTCCACGCAAAACTACTGAAAGAACTATTACAGTATTTGACATACACCGCGAGCAAAAGCTAGTTTGTTAATAATTAGATAATTTTTGATTATTTTATCACTTAGGTACTGCTTTGAAAGTTAAATGTTCAAACTTTCATGGCAGTAAGTACCTAAGTGACATTTACAAAAGATGAAAAAATAAATTCAAAAAATGCATAAATGTACGAGTGAATTATGCGAGTTAAATTTGGGCAGACTGTACAAGAATAAAATTTAAAAACGTTAATTTAAAAGCGAGTTGTCTGTTTTTGCTCGCGTACAAGCTGTTAGCTTGTACACAGAGACATGTTAATTCTACTGTTTCCCGACCACCACTGGTTCTCAAAGTTTTTCTAAAGCCCCATTCAAATCTGTACTTCTATACAACTAGGGCACATAGTACGCAGAACTGACGGCCGATGGGACAGAAAGGTTCTGGAATGGAGGCCGCGTACCGGAAAACGCAGCGTGGGACGTCCACCTACAAGGTGGAACGACCGACCGACGACATCGTAAAGGTAGCAGGGAAGCGCTGGACGCAGGCCGCTACCAATCGATCAACATGGAAAGCATTGGGGGAGGCCTATGTTCAGCAGTGGACGTGCTATGGCTGAAATGATGATGATGATGATGATACTATCTATACTAATATTGTATTCGAAAGTAACTCTGTCTGTCTGTCTTGCTTTCATGCCTAAACCACTGAACCGATTTTGATGAAATTTGGCATAGAGATAGTTTGAGTCCCGGTAAAAGACATAGGATAGTTTTATCCCGGTTTTTAAAACAGGGACGAGCGCGATAAAGTTGTTCTGTGACAGACAATCAAGCGAAGCCGCGGGCGGAAAGCTAGCTTTGGTTTCTCGTTATATGGTATTTTCAGAAACAGGGCAAAACATAGTGCCTCATAATTACTCACTGTCTTTAGAACTAACCAGCCTTCTGATCGGGATTCAGGCCAATCTGAACTAGCTCTTTATGCCGAAACTGAAGCTTTCTACCAACGTTTCAATTTATCTGCGTTATTCAGACGAATCAAAGGAACAAAATAGGTTGCGCTGCCTAGACTGTCTGAATGAGTTCCAATTAGTTCCTGATTAGGTACCACTACTTAAAGTAAAAGTAGAATAAATAAAGTAAGAAATATTTTAGTGTTATTTAGAGAATGTGACATTGGATAAATTACAACTCGCGACTTCAAGCAATGAATAGCCTACTTGACACTTTACTGAGAGATGGTGAACGAGACCCTTATTCCGGTTTTCACCATCAATGCCTAATTTTTAAGAGACCCGAAAACAAAATTCCTGTTAATATGTGTTACTACAGGGGTCACTTAAAAATTAGGGATTGATAGTGAAAACATTCATAAATGTTGGCAGCCACTGTCCTAACATTCCGCCATGTTCCGCTAAGCTGGTGTGAAATGAAGACATAAGAGAGCCACTGCGTTCGCGTGGTAATTAATTAGAGACACTTCGCTCACCTGACCTACTTAGTTAGGCGCCAATTAGAAGCTTTAAAATCGGCACACACGTCGTGTACCGCTTCTTCTAGGTTTCTTAAGCTTTTAACGCACATAGCAATGTGGTGGGAAAGTGAGAACTATTTTCCCGTTACCTTATAAAAGGCTAAATACTTCTCTAGAACAGAGAGCTGCCAGACTAATTACGCCAAAAGTAATGAGAAATTTAACTGAAATCATAATATGAACTAATAGATCTTTAAAGTTGCGGTGTCCTTTTTTTAAGCATCTCAAACGCTAAAATAGGGGAATTTTCAGAAAAAAAAATTTTGGGGCTGTTAACTATTTAATGCCTTTTTTCTTTTACTCGTACCTGAAAACTTAATCCAGCCCTCATAATTCAGCGTCTTAAAAGTAACCAATAGTCAGTTATTAAGACAGCTACTTATTGCCAAAGAGTCATCTAAAATGCAAAGCTATTATATTAACCTGGGATTAAAATCTATTCGTAGTATACTATACCTGAATCAATAGAGCTTTCTGATGAGATGTCTTAAGATTGTTGACGACCGCATTAATCTCCTGTCTTTACGTCACTCGTGTCGCTCAGTGTGACCCCATCGACCTGGCCCCGTGCTGGAGAGCTGAACTTGTAACTTTGCAAGTCGAAACCAATCTCACTAAGGTCGATTCTCAAGTATTGCGAACGTGTCTGATAGCCTTATACGGCGCTTTTGTATAGGTACAGTATTATACTTCATTAATATTGTGTAGTTAGTAGAAGTGTGGGTAAACTTATTAAAGATTCGGGGCTCAGTAGGTTTTCCGTTTTCCGTTTTCCTTTGTTGGTCAGCATGACTTAATCATTATTTACCTATATTTATCTTGTATTGAAAATCTGAAAACACAATTCAGTTTTAAGCCACACTTTCGTGTTAAACGCCTGAAAAGTTATTAAATGTAACATGATAAAAATAACTCATTTTCAAACATAATTGATCGCAAAGTCGTACTTACAAATATATTTTCAAAATCAAAATCAAAATTATCTTTATTTGTTTAGACTAATTAAATTAGTTCTTGCAAATCGTCAAATGCTCTTAAGGAGCCTATACATGTCTCATTCTTTTTTTGCCCTACCAGCGCTTCGAGACAAACATTTGGCAAGTGCTGAGAAGAAGCGCTGCAACAAACTCAGTCACCACTGTCTGCCGGTNATGGGATTATATTATACATCATTTGGAAAGATATTCGAATATTTCATCGAGATTTACCTGCAGTAATAATATCTATCTACTGTTACACACTCTTCTTAAATCCTCTTAAAACCAACAACAAACCACATGGATTTAAGTTCTCCAGAAGACCCAAAATACCCATATCACAAATTGTCACCCGCCACAAGGAAAACCGAAGTCGCACGTGTACCCTACTGCTGCCGTAAGCAGGGCCGAACTGAGGGCTTAGTGTGAGTGCTCACCAGTGAGCGCGTCAAAAAATAACATTAAATGTATGACGGATTGTACAGCGCCCCTAGCGGGAATCGTTCAAAAACTAAAATTTTCATGTGAACGCGTTTGACGTAAACTCACACTCAGCCCACTGAAGACCGCAGGGCCCTGAAGTTAGCTATTGAAGACGTTTTACCCCAAACACAATTAAAGAAGAACGGTCACGCCCCATACAAAAAAAAACCCAGACCCGACAGAAACGAGACATACCTCAGATTTTTTGTCATGTCTTAATTAGTAAAATTATATATTTTTTATATTCGAAATCTATGTATAACACCAAAATATTACCCTTTGTTTTTGTTCTGGCGTTATACAAAAACTAATACAAAATGCCTATTTATCACCAAAATTGGTAAATGTATGTACCTAAATGTCTATTACAGCTGCTGTGGAATGTATCTAGGTGACCTGGAGATATAGCCGGATTATACATAGATAAATAGGCATTTTGTATTAGTTTTTGTATAACGCCTGAACAAAAACAAAGGGTAATATTTTGGTGTTATACATAGATTTCGAATACAAAAAATATATGATTTAACTAATTAAGACATGACAAAAAAACTGAGGTATGTCTCGTTTCTGTCGGGCCTGGGTCACAGATAACCGTTCTTCTTTCTTGGAATCCTTGTACCTGCCTACGCTGTTCTTGCTCACGTACTGTTTAGTACTTTACTTTGTCACGTAGATCTAAAGATTTGGGGGCACGGCANACGAGACCGCGTGGCAGTTTTGAATATATTTCTTTAGTGCCGTGCTAATTTCTAGGTTAATTGTTGCGTTTTGATACATATATTTTATGTCAGGTATATCTTTCCTTGACCAGTCCCCGAAGGCAGCGCCTGTTCACAGACATGACGTGTGAACCAGCCATCGCTTCACTCGACCATATTATAGGGAATGTAACGACCCGCCTCACACGCCACTACCCCAGAGACATTTTAGTGAGCATGACAAGTCTTAAGATATCCTTCTGGCTAAGTGCCAGATATAAAACTATTTAGGAGATAAGGCAAGAAAACTCTAGAGAGAAAAGCAAGGCACACATTTTGAAGGTAGATAGTCCTTACGGAACTGATAATAACATTTGGAAGTTGAAATTCTAAACGGGTGCTATTGGGGTCTTTATAGGAATGAATATAGCACGTAAGTGCTGCGGTAAGATGCCTCGTACGTGCCCGCTCGCTAATGCACGCCCTATTGACCTGGCTCCATTCTAGATCTCGCCTTTTGTTGGATCTAGGTTTAAGGCTGACCGTGTGACTATGCGTATTACAGACGGAACAAAGCTCTAAGATCTTTCACGTATAAATTGGTTTTCGATTGGTTGAATGTCAATATTTGAATCTTATAATTAAGTATTTGTTGTTTAATGATTAATACGACATAATTTGGGACATAGGTAATGATGAACTTATGCCGTAAGTAATTCTTTGTTAACTGGCAATCTTGTTTTTAAATCATGAGGGATCAAAAGTGGCTGGCAAATGGTTTGTCTAAATGTACGCACGGTGCAGTCCCCTCCCTGGAACTAGGCTTAACATGCTCCCGCATGTCTAGAATGTTTGCTCAATGTTGATTTAGTCGATTTTCTCCTGATGGGAACATGTAAGACAGAAATAAAAATGACAATATTACAGACCTTCTGGAGCAGATGCCGTGAAAACTATACAAGATATATAAAAACTTGACTATCTTACTTGTAGAAAATTTAATAAGCTTTTTTGCTTCATAGTAGTGATGTCACTAGGACGCATAGTTTCCGAGGATTAAGCGAAAAACCGAAAAATGGTACCTTTAAACGCCGCCACCGGTTCAAGGGCTAAGGGCGGGGACTTTTGCTGTGTTCACCTCCTAACTAGTCTAAATAAAGTGCCGAAATCAGAAATTGTGTTCCACGGATTTCCATCTACACCGTCGTTAAAGCATTAATTGACTGGACTACTAAAGAAACAAAGAAAAATTCAATGGAAATTAAAAGGAAAGCAAAATGAATGAACGAGTGAATTAGTTATGAGGAAGCTTATGGCTAATTAACTACTACTAATTAGGATGTAGTAGGCATTTCCTTTGTTCATATCTTTTGTTAATTAAAGTAATCAAATATTCAATGTCCACAAACTGGTTGGCCTTATTGAGCAAAACTGAAGAGTTTTTTACTAATTTACATGTATGTATAGGCAGTAATTCCTGTAAGTCATAGAATTACTATTATATTCAAATTCAAGCTAATTTTCAGGAACACTCAGTCAAAGTTCAGGCTAATTTTGTTCATGATAATATTGTAATCCAAATCATTCGAAAGCCAATGATAACAATATTTCAATAAACAAAGAATAACTCTTCGAACAATGAATAATATAGGGTGTCCTCATTTCACGCGCATAATGTTCTTTCATGCCGACAGAGCTGTCGATGCTCGCGTCCCTCGCACGTCAAAGTGACGTTGACAGCTGTCAAAGCGAGCACGTGGAGTTGACATGCCGGCTTTATTTATATTAAAAAGCTCATTGTTACGAGCTCGCATTAAGTTGTTATGGCGTATCGTGAGAGTGTAATCCTTTTTGTAGGCCGGTTACACAGTACGAGTTCTTTTTAGAGATGCTCGTTTGTATCGTGATATTAACCATGCTTAGAAGCGTTTATTTTTTTTTGACTGCACAATCGTACTACATATTATTATCATCATCATCATCTTCAAATAATATAAATGCGAAAGTCGGATGTTATGTTATGATTTATGGATGTCTGGATGTTTGTTACTCTTGCACGCAAAAAGTACAGAACGGATTTTGATAAAACTTTACAGTATTATAGTTTATAACCCAGAATAACATATAGGCTATAATGTATGACAATATGTGACAGACCAAATTTCACGCGGGTGAAGCCACGGGCAAAAGCTAGTTTTAATAATATAGTTGTTATTATCAACCTTCACTTGGCATCAATAAATCGCATAATTATTGTACCTCGTAGACAGTGACTGTGGCTGCAATGATATATGTAGAAGTTACCGCTGTATCGCCTCGCTACAGAAACGCTTCTATTAGCAGTGTGTAACGGGCTTTACATAAGAGATCAAATCAGTGAGAACTTTAATTTTGATGATAAGAACATGGTATTAAGTTACAAACTATCACCACATATTAAAATTGATATCCCCTGCCCTATTTTACTTATTGTTCTCTGATTAAAAATACTAATCTTATCAAATTATATCGGAACTAGACAAAATAGATCTTGTGCTATATTACGTACAGAGATATGTGTATCTTGGTACAAAAATAAGACATTTTTTATACCTCTTTGCTGCAAATCATTCCTTTACGTATGAAAGAACTTACCTAATATTTTAATCTACCTTACTTACATAGAGCACTTTTGCTGATAAGAATACTTACTGCACAAACGAAGCGAGATTAAAATATGCATTTTTCATACTAAGCGAATGACTAACTAAGCACACACCGGCGGATTTTCGCTAATGTAATTAATTTAAGCGCTGTTCGTTTCAATTAGGTAGTTTGAGCTGTAGCTACTTGCAGGTAATCGAATTATACTATAATGAGCGAGATATTTACCTCGATTATATGGAAAGATTTTTAATTTTGTACGTTTGTAACGAATGAACTCAAAAAGTACTGGACTGATTTCAGAAATTATTTCACTATTAGAATAAATTCACGTGGCCGCGTGGGCAAAACCACGAGCAAAAGCTCCATTTATTTTTCTTCCATTGTTTAGATTATTTCGTTCGTTTGTTCGTTTCAGCCAAATGACGTCCACCGCTGGACCAAGGCCTCCCCCTAGGTTTTCCATAAAAAGATTATGAGACATGTAGAGGCTCCATAAGAGTAATATTTGACGATTTGTAAGTTTAAACATTGACTTTGACAATGAACGGTCCTGCGCTGCCCGCATCCAGGCTCTTCCCGCGACCTTTGCCAGTAGGAGGCCTGCCCACGCTACGTCTTCCAGTCCGTGGTGGATAGATCATTTAATTTTGTGTTATTTGAAATCCAAACAATATTTTTAATTTAATTATGTTTAACTTGACGTATTTCTTCTGCAAAGCCCCTTCAAAATCAATAAAAACTTTACACCGTTAACATTGCAATTAAAATCAGAGTATTTATCCCATCGCATTATGCACGGTAGTTGCAAACATGCAGTGAAATTGTCATTGTAAAACTGCCCTAAACGATTTAGGACAATGCACCAAAGTCGGAATAGTCGGATGCTCCACACGTGTCATAGTCGCGACATCGCTTTAACATATCAACGGGAGTCGTAATAATATCAGACTGATATCAGATCAGAGAGGGGGACACAATGGCTTAGTGGCGAGGATTGACACAGCTAGACGAGAACAGCCAGTGAAATTGTGCGTAATTTTTGTGTAAGAAAAAATACCCGTAATTGAATTATCTGATAGATCATTTTTTGTCTTTAAGAAAAGTCAGAATTATGTGCAAAAGTAAGTTTCTATACGTCCTACTGCACAGCACAGCCTTAACTCTAAACATGGTAAGTCATTCTTCGCCACATGGGCCTAGCCCTGATTGGAAAAATGCATCAGTCGTCTAAGTTTTTAAGTTTGATAGTAAGGTACCACAAAAGACATACGAAAAAGTCCCTTAAGGACTTCATTACATTATCACAAATTTTTAAATTAATGCTACTTCTTGCACACTGACCGTGGACCTAGCGTTATGTGGCTCGAAATTATCATAACAATTTGACAACTCTGTCTTCAAACATAATTTGACAACTCTATCTTGCAAACTAAACAAAAGAGCAATTTGTCAGCAGCCTTAGGTCCACGGGTGGCAACAAATGAACTGTAACATCTATTTGAGCTATAACAATGGCGTATAGCCGAGCAATACGCGTGTCGAATGCACCTCCGGGGTGGCCAATGTGCCCAATAGCGTAAAAAATGGCATTACAAGCTATCGTAGCGTGCAATATTGGAATATTGTTAAATCCTATTATGCCCACTCTGGTGTACTGACTGCGCTAATCAATTTGGGTAAGTGAAATGCAGTGATACCGTTTAAAGAATTACGAACTGTATTGTAATACGATTATGTCAATTTGACTTGCTAAAAGAGGCGTTTAAACTAAAATAAATGTTAGTCTATTATTTTTTAACTCTATAGCTAAACGAGAAATACTTACTTCTTCAGAAAAACCACAAAGTAATTATTAGTACCTACTTACAAGCCTATTAGTAGTACCTACTTACTGACAATTACATTAGTAGAGTCATTTAAAATCTTTATAGACAGAAATGAAGTGTTTAGACAGAGTTGAAGGGTGTTATCTTATTAATAATCAAGATTTTTTCAGTTGATAAATATAATACTTAAAATGTTAACTGCCAATGAAGTTAATGTTAGCGAATATACCAATGGCTATTGGCTGACTAAGATTCGACTCGAAACTCTAGACATGTTCCTGTTGGAGCTAACTTTAGAAACTAATCCTGGAACTACGAATTTCGAACTCGTTTTAATTTGATCAAATCCTGGGAAAGGTTTGGAAGTTTATTTCGTTTAGTTTCGTTATTTTATTTGTTAGATAGATTGCCGAAGAAATAGAAAAACAGGCATGTACCTAACACATTGACAGCTCACAAATGAGTAAATAGAAAAAGTACAGTCGACACTACATACAATACATTTTCATTGCAAAATCGACTCTATTTAAGCTGCCACAGAGTTTAACTTGAACCGTGATCCGTACCACACTGTATTGTTAACTGAAAATGTAAGTAACAGTCTGGAAATATTGTTTTTAGTGTATTACAAGATTACAAGTTCTCAGAAACAGATTCCTATTTTCTATCATACTAAAACGTAGTGTTATCAAGTCTATGATAAATTAAGATTGTCAACATAATTAAGGTACACTTTAAACCAAGGATTTTGGACCTGATATGATGATTATACAAAAGTACTGAGACAAAAATAATTTAAGTAAAAGTATACACACTTAAATACATTGTAGGTAAAATGAAATACTCATCTCATTAGTAGGAGGTACCTAACTTACCCTAATATAATTTATGGCAAGTGATATAAAGTTATAGATATTGCATTTAATGCAAATTGCACAGCCGGTCGTCTCCGAACATCCCTGAATATTCATAAACGTCACAGCAATCTAAGACCAATTATTTTACAAATCACACATTAAGTACTACGTAAAATCTCCTGTTTGTGCAAATAGTTTTTTTTTGTAAAAGTATTATTATTATAGTCACCACGTCGTGTTAAAAGAATATTGCTATGAGACAATATCGAATTTCTGACTTTACCATAATGTATTTGCATATGTAGGCCAGTGTCGGCTGTAACCATTTACCTAACACCATGTATACCTATATCGAAATATTATATCGAATTTACTAATATTATAATTATTGAAACAAAATTAATTGTCTTGTTTTACCCACGTATTTTTACTCTTTGTAAGTTATTTCAGTTCACAAATTCATGAATTAGGTATTTAAGCATATTATGTAGAGATTAAGCTTTACTACCAACGATAAGTAAATAGTCTTGTTTAGTACATTGCGCTCTCGACAAAGTTGAGTCGGAGGATGTTCTAAGCGAGTTTAATACAAGTTACGTACATTTCCAGTATTGCTGTCGTTGCATATTCATGGGACACGTTCGAGGAGATACTGACACAAATTGCTTTACGACTCACTTCTTAGTTTCAGCTGACTTTATGTACTGATGCAGCGCTGCGCCCGCCGGCCTTTAGCGAAGTTTGCGCTGGATGTTTCTTTGTAACAAAGAATACATTGAAATAAACGAGATTAAAACCTAAAATCTAAGGCTGGGTTGAAGCATCTGTCAGACTCCTTACAAAAAATACCGGTTATCGTTATAGTTACGGTTTACGGTTAACATTAGGTGGTGCAACTCGTCGACGTCACCACTCAATTGATATGGGACTTTTTTTGAGCTGTTAAAACGTGACGCTTCTTCGCCAAAGACAGATTTTGTACTTTGGCAAAGAAGCTGTGACGTCGGTACGTAAATTCTTAATTTTGGTAATGTGTCTAATTTGATTTTCAGGGCTAGATCTTTTAGAAGAAAGAGCTTTGTTAGTAAATTACAGTTTTGTTTATAAAAATATTTTTAACTATGTAAGCTTTTCTCTTTGACGACACTTCATCATCATTGAATGAAGCTCTGAAAAATAACAATAGATCGGTAAGAACCAATGTCAAAAACTTACTTAGACTCTTTGTTTCCGCACCTCAGTGATTTGCTTCCAACTTTTGTTTTGTAAAGATTTTCTCTGAAATTGGTTTCGTTTCGCTGTATACCTGTAAGAAAAAATCCTCTTGGCCAATTGGTCTATCAGATTTAATAACAAAACAAACAAAAACTATTCTGAAAAGCCCAAAAGTCTCAAAGGGAATTTTACGTCATAATATCTGATATCTGAGAGCTTTTGCAAATAAGCTTTTTGTATTTCAACAGAAGGTTCTCTTTGATGGCTTTCTTTGGTAAGACTTTTGTATATTTTGTGAATAGTAATATTTTTGTAGCTATTTCAAAAACAGAAAAATAAACAATCAACAGTTCTTTTGAAAAAGTTAGGAACTTTATGCACTAGTTACGACGTCACAAATTGTAACTGATATTGTCAAAGTTCTGTTAGATGAGTCGTACAATGTGGCTACAAACTATTCCGTTGAATAGTGAAGAGCTGTGGTGTTTGTTTACAAATGGATAAATATATGGGAGCGCCATACTGCCCAACGCTATATTTCTAAGCTTGTGGGTGAATATGCACTGTTTAATAGAAAAATGCTAGTTCAGCTTGTGAATACATTTATTGGAATGAATCGACATATTTGACAAATACCTACATTGTTTTAAAACTTAACGGTAGGGGTAGCAGCACGTCCATTGGCTGCTTAGATATCACGCTATCGCAGCTTCTTCTGATTGGCTGTTGCGGAGATCACGTCACAAGAACGGTAGCCATCAATTCTGTGGTACGATGCGGATAACGCGAGACATTTCACTGGCTAGCATAGGTTCGTGAATCTTCTGTCAATTTATAAGCCTCTAAAAAGTCCTCGATTTATTAATATAATCATGTCGTCTCTATAATTAAGAAGATCCCTCATCATTTACACAATAACATACAGAATACCCCAAGCTACTCATTCATTTGAAGACCCTGAGTCGTTTCTACGCACATCATATATTTTTTATTGTGTAATACTTAATGATAATATCTATTACAACCACATAGATTCCACAGTTGATAAGCGTCTGTAACATACCATTAACATGTTGTTTTTTACACGTTATCACTAATTTCTAGTAAAAATCCATAAACAGATTATTGCACTCTTCGACATTACTTAGGAAAACAAATTTTCTAGCAAGACTCCAGTAGTGTGACTTGTTAATATTGTTACTAAACTTTCGTTAACTTTAACTTCGCCGAAGAAGGCTTCCCTTGTTTTTCGTTTTAAGTACTTAAGCCATTAAGATCTTTTGTTCAGTTAATATTATTTTAGTTCTTAATAATGCTTTTAACTACTTTGCACTGACCTGAATGAAAGTTTAGTGTAAATCTTCAGAAACAACTTTTTAAAATATAACACAACCATAGTAATATTCTAGTTGTAATAATAAAGTGTTTTTTGACATAGAAGTAAGGATATTTTGTCACATGATGCATTCTGTGGTCAGCCGGCACCATTCATTTACGTTCTTTGCTCGTACCCGCACTGCACTGTCAGATTGCATCAGTACAAAATGTATAAGACCGTCAATGTGTTCGCATACATGATGCGGACTGCGTTCACCTTGACCTGACCGCAGACCGCACCCAGTGGGGCAAATCCTTTAAGGTTTTTATTCTGAAACTGTGCTCTTCAAACTCAAACTGGATCACAGATCTTGTACACATAAATGTTTGTTTATTGTTTTGCCAGTTAGACATCGCGTTGAGTTACTGTCTTTAAACTATTTACTTAAATAATTTCTATCTACAATACAATGCTTTATAGCATAGTTAACTTGATATATTCGTTTTCTTAAGAAGTTAATTACTAAGAAGTATCGTTCCTCTGCCAAATAGCATGATGCAACGACCTGGCTTTGTTCGGGATCGTGGCTTTAGAGTTAAATCATAACCTTTTGTACCCTTTGCACCACCGGCCTGCACCACTGGTGGTGCAAAGGGTATTTTTAATCCCTTTTACACCATAATAGGTGCCTATATTTTTGTTAAATAATTTAGTTTGCAAATATTTAGGTAAATAATACTGACGACGACTTCACATCATTGATTGTAACCATTGTATGCCATTTATAGACGTATTAAAAGTGCTATTTGCAACAAAATTTTATAAGCCCGATGTGCTGTCTCCTGTTTATATACAATACCTACATATTTAGAAATATATATCTGGGGGCACGGCAGTGCCCCCACCAAGTCGAGCAAAAAAGCGGCACGGCCGTACCATCCTTTTCTCGAAGCAATTCAGGCCATTTTCGACCGCCTGTAACTTCGTTGTGGATAAAACTAGAAGGCTGAATTTTCATTAGCTATGCAGGCATTGTAAAAACACGGTATATTTAAAATTTCATTCAATTTNCACCAAAAACATTCTGTAAAAAACTAGCCAAGTCTCGATGGAGCTGCTTGTTTATCTCTAAAAAGTAATGAAATCTAGACAAAGTCGTGCCAAGTCTATGGTTCCTTACTGCGATTTCTTTATTATTATAGTTAATGTTGTGTGGATGAACCCGTCGAAATTTTCAAGTGTAATACGCTGTTACATTTCGACGGGTTCATCCAGTGTCTAAGTAGCTCAATTGGAAGAGCAGTCGCCCGGAAAGCGGAAGGTCGTGGGTTCAATTCCCGCCTTAGGCAGTTCGATTTTTTCAAGTTATTTATAATTTTCAAATTAGTTTGAGATGCGACTCTTAACGCTAAAAATTAAATAACTATATCCTGTATATTATGTAATTTACACCATTACACATTGTCACTTAGTAAGCAATAAATAAATATTTTGAATTTTGAATTTTAGTAACAGAACCAGTCTTTCACAGCCCCTATAAACTGGTGCCCCGAGGCCCCGACATACAGTCCCTAGATACGTCCCTGTCAGTTGCCGCCTCACGCACAGCGTGTCCCACCATAACGCATTTTCCAACTCATAAAGCTAAGTGGATTTGGCTTGGCGACGTTTCAATAAAGTTGCGAGTCCTGAGGTTGTGGCAGATAGAGGTGCGGTGAGCTCTTGATTTCCATTGGTTTTGATTATCCCCTTGAATATTTTTCGGCTCGAAGGAAATTCTTTGAGTTTGATACTAACTGAGATTGTACACGTTGAATTTAATTATAAGGGATGAAAACAGCTGAATGCGCGAGATGCGAAAATCACAACAAGATTTTTAATATTAATATGTGAAAGTTAAAATATAAAGTTGCTGTTGTGCCCACCATAATCAAATTAATTAAATATTAACGTCAGTTCATTAAGATTTAACGTCACCTACCGCGAAAATTCATTTCTCTCACTTTTAGCTGCTTTCATGGTTTTACAACATAATTTTGCGAATATGAAAATCACAGTCAGATTTCATATTAAAACCGTTATAAAAGTATATTAAATTCCATTTTCAGCTATCTCCGAATTCCCGATATTCTTTCAATAAAATGCAAATCCACAGAAGCGCAGTTGAGATTTATTCGTGCAGTGAAATATTAAAGGTAATCCATAAGGCGCTCTACACACCGAGGCCGGTTCTTCTTACAAATGCCTAGAGCGCTTTACAACTTCTTAAAGAGCTCACAGACGAGCGACATTATGTCGGCGACTACTTGCGATTGTGGTAGGCGACTGTCAGCGACAGTTTACTCGCCTCTTTCGCTGTCGTGTCAATGTTGACGCTGACTATACGATTGTGACTGCCCGTCTTCGAGAGTCGCGATGCACCGACTGTCGTCGACCATTGCAGCATTGGCGGTATTCGCGATGCGTCGGCGACTGCCCCCGATCGTCACCGATTGTCGCTCGTCTGTGAGCTCCCTTAGAACTGATGCCGTCATGTGCCGGCGCCGTCGGTGTGTACTCCGCTTAACCTTCAGAGGCGGGCGGTACTTTGTAGTCTTAAGCCAAGAGCCCAGTCTTATGCTCTGTGTTCGCGGAGGTGCTTTTACGCAGATCTGAATTGGGGCAGGCTTATTTTAAAGCCTCCTTTGTGTGCTGTGCTAAGTTTATTATGAAGTTAGGAAGGAGTACTCTAACCAGATCACAAAGACAAAGTAAAAAGTACTCTATCACGGATATTGATTCCTAGTTGCATTTGAAAATCACTTTAATTGAAGTCCATTAATCACTGACATACTTTTTGGAGATCGGAGGTGCTTCTGAATTTCAGAGAGTACGTCAAGCCTTCAGATTATGTCATGTCAGATGTACAGCATCTGACAATAAGGTCTCCTACATAAATTAGCACGTACAATCATACAATCAAAATAAAGATTGTCGATCATCATATTTCTCAATCTTTTTATAACAATGAAAGCTATTAACAATGAGTTTTATGGTTAAATCAAAAATGAAAAAAATACTGTTTTTTTTATTATTATGGCAACCAAACCTCTCTGGGAGGTTTATTTCTGCCAATGTCGAGTGAAAATTGACATAGTTATCAATAAAACGTGGGTGTTTCAGTTCTATTGATTTTTCATGGATTCCGTGGAGTTAAGTATGCCCGTAAGCAGGTTTGAAGACGCCACCGGGTCCAAAGCGGGTTGTTCATACGACAACCCACTCGAAACTCGATGCGCGCTCAAATTCGAAGTATTTCAATGTTTTTTTATAATTTATCACTTCACTGCACTGTAGAACACAAAATAACACCAAATTTGTACACTAAAGTCCACTTAATAATAAATTGAAATCATTAAAACAGATTGACCATGCTTCCCGTTCAACTGCCCTCCACGGAATCCAAAAATACTGTTATTTCAGCAAGACAACCAATTCAAAATAACCCATCAACTTGACTTATACGATCATGTTTTCTCAGTCAAATGCACAAGTCATTAAGTGCACCAATTTAACTCATTCGAGACATCAATTCAAGTTAGTGCAATCCATTAGCAGATCTGCCGAGGCCGAGTGCCGAATGCCGAGTGTCGAGCAGTCGGAAGATTTAATTTGACGACTTTAATGGATATAAATGTGCCATTCCCCTTTTAAAGTTCATTTAATTTTGATATGCAGAAGAGCATGGAGCATTTGTGCAGTCAGTTTAAGGGTCATACAAAGCTTGTCGGTTTTATTCATAACATTTGCACATTTGAATTGGTTTGCTTTCAATTTGAAGCTTAGTCAGAAACAACAATCATTCTAACATAGCCTAACATAGCATAGATCTATTAAGTTTAATAAACTGTAAACTTCCATAGATTAGATAAGCGTTAACGAATTAATTTACGGTAAGAAGATCGTTAAAACACCGAGACACCTATTATCCTGAAACTTTAAAATTTTATCGTTGTAAGCACACAATTATTTAAATTATCTTAATAACGAAACAAAACACTTAACAGGCAGTGCCTTAATTTCTTGCTACAGTTTCCATGTAGCACCAGTTGTTCGTTTTGTGAATAAAATGCAAAGGAATTAAATTATGCATTCATTCATTAAGATAACTGTGGGAGGTTTTTAACTGTGTTGTTAATGATTTAGCTGCTCAAAATTTTACAGCATTAACGCTTTTGAAACTTTTGTAAGTGTTATTTAAAATTAATAAAAGAGCTTAAATAATAATATGTAAGTTCTGAGAGAGGTATACAAATTTAGATTTTGTAAGTTATTTAAAGGTTTTTTTTCGCGTCCAAATCCATTTTCCCTTTTTAACCGTTTTGTGGGATTTCCAGTCGGCTGCGCTTGCGATTCTCGAGGTTTCTCTTTATTAAGACATCCAGAATGATTGAAAAACATTAACCTTATCTATCAGCAAATAAGGTTCAATACCTATTCAGCTCCATAAATTAAACTTCTTTACCTACACACCATGGTGTCATAGATCCTTTATTGCCCCAGCTTACCCATCGATGTGTATATTGAAATCAGTGGGTCTAGACAAAGTGCAAATTATAATCGCAAACCAGTCGAAAAGTGGTTGAAAAGCCCCTTTTTTGTATGGAGTTTTGACGGATTCGATTTTCGATTCGATCAAAAAGTGCGTTTTGTCTAGGGGGGCTGGTGTTTGCACATTAAACTCTATCACTAGCAAATTAACTTTGACAAACGTCAAAAATCTGTCAAAATCCATACAAAATATACCGGTTGTCGTTAAAGTCACGGTTAAAGTTAGATGGTGCAACTCAGCCTAAGACTCGAGATTCAGCTCCATATATTAACCACTCCGTAGCCACTATGCCTATGGTGTCATAGATCCTCTGTTTCCCCAGCTTACCCATCGATGTGTATATTGAAATCTGGCGTTAGATCGATTTATCCGAAACATTTGCGAGTTAGGCGTCGTGCCGGCTGCCATGTCTGTTTGTCGAATGCATATTTCATGAGCTGGTCCAGGGTTGCCATTGCCAATAATTTTTGCTCAAAGACGCCGGTGATGCCAGATGGAAATCACGAGGAGCAGTGCGGGCACGAGAGGTTTTATTTCAGGACATGATCCTAAGTCCATGCATCTTGACAAAATAGGGCTGGAGACGCTGGAGTTTTCTGTTGTGTGTGCGTAAGCAAATCTTGAAGAATTAACCTTTTTCCTTTTCGAATAGATACTACAGAGGATAGCACATCCTAGAAAACACTATAGATATTATTTAGTTGCACAACTTTGCAAAAAGAAACTGATATGCTATCGACGTCATGGAAACTTTATATGACAACCCTGGTGACAGACGATTTGAAACATTCGTAGCGCCTTTCTGGCGTAAAAATGTAAGGAATATTAATATCTCGGATACCGAAGATTTTAACTTCAAAAGATAACATTGAAGCTCCGTGAAATTTATTTCACACCCGTTATATTGAATCCTAAAAGGTCTTTAAAGACCGAATTATTCTATTTTGGGGAAAAGTGATTGAATATCACCTGAGTGAAAAACTAGTACTTATAAGTTTAATTAATTAATTAAGGCATTGTGGCGTAATTGGTTTTCTTTTTCATTATTTTAGCCTTAATAGTGCATAATTGAAGCACGCTATTTTCCTTAAGAAAAAAGTCGTAATCCAAGCTTTCTTATCCCTTTTTAAGAAATACAATATTCTTTTTTTTTACAAAATAACGACGGTAGAGTCAACTATTTTTTATTTCTCTCCATTGGTATGTTACATAGCCTTCATAAGGTCCAACTTCAGGCAATAGATTATTCTGTAGGAAGCCTTTAAGCCCCCTAAGAGCAACCGACCTGGATCCAACTCGCCGTATGATCTACGACGCCATCCGTTATCATTTGAGACGAGAGTAACGATGATACTACATGTCTTGAAGGATACTTTTGAATATATCTTTGTAGTCTTTGTATTACCGGATCGTTCAGAATACAATTTGAATCTTTGATGCATATATTTCAAGCATTAGATAAAACTAATGATGTCACTGAACATTATATTTTTTTTGTTCACTTAAATACATAGGTTCACATAAACACATCGTATATTTTTTTTAATTACATATTAGCAATTTATACTACTTTGCCTGGCCCATTCCCATTTTATTTGGGGTCGGCCCTCCTCGTCATGCAACTACATTAGCAACTTTAATCAGTTCAGTATTCTGAAAATCATGTTTTAAACTTTTTCAGCGTCGTTTTTTGTCGTAGTTGGGTTTTAGTTTTTTTACTTTTTATTACAGGTACAATTTAGCAATGACTATGAGTCGTGCCGCTTATTTCAAAATATCACAGCACATTTTCAGTTCCAAAACATTTTTCGTTGCAGCTTAACAATTCCGCACTTAAACCAAACAGTAAACGGACACTCAACTGCTTTATATTCAAGTTAAACAAATCGCGCTGAAATTCTCAACAAATGACATTAGCAAATCGCTGGAACACGTCCCGAATAAAGTTCCAAACTGAGCTGGAACTGGAACGTAAATTTTAAACGAAACTAAATACGGATGCCCGTTTGTACAATGGACAGTGCATCAGACTACACGTTTTTGTTGGAGAATCGTATCTATTACGACCGCATAAGATATTTAGCTTTGTGTTGTGATCCATACATCTGCGAGGCTCTGGACTTCCGAAGGTAATCCTCAACTTGTTTATGAATGCAAGTTGTTTGAAACGATGACAATGTTCACGTCATTTTACCAACGATACGACCTTGATATTTGCCCGAATCTATTCGCGCAATTTGTTCATATTATACCTATTATACCCGAATCTATTCTAATTTGATCTATTAATAAATATGGCAGGCATTGGGGTATTTGCGGTCTATGTACAGGCGGTTTCAACTTTATCTAGA
Source organism: Ostrinia furnacalis (assembly GCF_004193835.3). Classification (NCBI taxonomy): domain Eukaryota; kingdom Metazoa; phylum Arthropoda; class Insecta; order Lepidoptera; family Crambidae; genus Ostrinia; species Ostrinia furnacalis. Next base: position 5,384 of record NW_021130689.1, on the reverse strand, counting down.
GTAGGTACTACTATTAGCTTTTCTGAAAGAAAGTTCAATCACAGAGTGAATTCTATTTCCATTTGACTCGAAATAGATTGAGTGGGAGAGGTTTCAATAAGACTGAACATCTCATCGTGATCCTCTGATTGTAAATAATGATGACTCTAAAGTTGGTATGATCAATCAACCTTTCACTTTAATGAACAGTGTAAGTATTTTCAGAAACATTGTGGGTTGCAAATGTTGCAATGTGTTTATTTTAAACTATAGTCGTATAATCAAATACTTTTAATTGTATCGCAAATATGATACGAAATGTTTTATAATAAGCGTTAAATGAATGCGTTAAAAATACAACACCAAAATCTGGCTTATTCTCACACACTATAATTATTCGTAGCTCGGTTACAGTCACGTTATTACGCAACACACAACACCGCCCCGAGCGATGTGTCTAATTAAATGCCTTATAGGCGCGTGTGATAATTAAACCAGACATAATTATAATTACTTAAATTATTAACATTCAAACTGGTGACATACGTATAACACGTATATTTAGGAATAGAATACCAGGAATTGTTATATTACACTCTTAGTAAGAAGTTGAAACGTGTTATTAAAATAATTTGAGGGATTTTTAAGTCTAATACGGATTGTACTGATCCATATAATTATACTAATACACTTTAAGAAAATTATTATTGGTAATTAGGAAGAAATTGGTATACAATTATTTTAAACAGAATATCAGTGCTATTTCTGAAAGTATGTCGTAAGCTACTTTAGTAATTTATTCTCATAAAATCCGTTAAGGGTCTTCTGAGAGTTTAAACTTTATACGGCTTTAACATTCTCATTATTTTGCGATTTATATATGAAAACATCATTAAGACACTGAAAAATATCCCAAAAGAGGGTGAACTCCCAAAAATAGTAGATCGCCAAAATCTGTCGGGTTCCCTGCATAGTTTTTACTGCGAACGTGATTTCCAGTACATTAGGCGCGGCGATGCCTTTCGGAGACAAAAAGCTACATAGATTCACACTCAGGCTGGCGCAAGAAATATTTCAGTGGGTACGAATGGGCTTCCAATGAACCGCATTTACCTTGCCACTTTCGGCATTATTATACTTCAGTAGACACTGTTACGTCTTTGTGATAACGACACAGAGTTGTGTCAATTCAACTTGAGTAATTACTTTTTAAAATAAGACTTGTTAAAACACTTGCACATTGAATAAGGCGTCTGCCATATTGAATTGTCTTCCAGTTAATCTATGGGCTATGGGTCATGCAAAAATTAGTTATTATCTGGCTGTTACCACTTCCTAAACTAAACGATGAGTTAAATAGAATTAGCACGCATATTGCAAACAATATTTTGTTCAAAATTATATTAAGTATTCAAAGCTGCTGTTTATACACCAAATTAATTTTAATTGAACCACATTTCTAAATTCAATATTCAATATTGCTTTCATTCTCTAAAATAGAGGTGTATCTGCGTTTAATTTAGTGAATGGTTGTACGGATTCATTTGTATTTTGCCGGTTTAGAGGTATAAATTGTCACCTAATTTTATGCCTTGCCACCTATATTTTCAAGTTACAAATAGCAGCAATACTTTGAGCGTATGCGAATATTTTAACTAATGATGTTAATTTCAACCTAACCCGAACGTTTACCTAATGAAATATTCCCGGAAACACGTCAATAAAGCGCGGAACACATCTACACTAATACAGATTTGATTAAAATCAATGTAGAATTCTAACAACAAAATTAAATCATTATTTGTTGAATATGCTCCAAAATTACTGGAAATTCTTCCATCATTAGAGTTCTACATTGATTAACATAGGTTAGAATATGGATGGATAAAGATATTCTGTAGCAGACCGAAATCAACGCGGGTGAAGCCGCGGGCAAAAGCTAGTTGCGAGATGAACTAACTTAGAATATAATTCATCATGATCATCATTTCAGCCACAGGATGTCCACTGCTGAACATAGGCCTCCCTAATGACTTCTACAAGAATATAATTATTGTAACTTAAACAAGGTATGGTGCATAAACTTATTTTACGTAAATAATCTCTGCCGGATACCTAATTGCTTCTATGAAGGCAGTGAATTTTAATCTTCATTCTTCTCCATATCTTACACGACTCAATCTTGTACGCTAAATTGTTTGAATCGAATAAAATTATATTGGATTTTCGCAACGCTTTAATAGGCGAACCTGCCTAAGTTTTGCATAGTTAATAGTTTTAAGCTAGGCTACGGCTTAGCTTTAGTACAGGTGTGTTAAGTTAGCTTAATGTGGCCTATGCTTAACATTCTGTCTGTCTGAATTAACAACATGGTTCGTCGTTGAGATTATAGTGAGTTACAGAAGTCGTGTTTCATATTTTTTTATTTGAAAGTGAATAACATCAGTCATGTGCGATTAAGACCCGATTCGACCAAACTTTTATGCGAGAATAACTCCTGGTTTAACTGGCACATTGACAGTTTCAGTATGGGAAATAATGTCAAAACTGACGATTTATTCTGAGATTAATATTTACACTTGTTTGGTCAAATCCACCCTAAGTAATTCCAAATACTAAACTAGTCTACCCTAACTGATATTAACTTTTTCACATAATATCTACATATTTGGATGCGAAAATAATGAAATTGAATCCTAACGTGATCAAATATTTTATAACATATAACGGGCACGCTTCCCATACTACGGGAAAGCAAATAAGAGAGTTTACGGTGAATTTCGTAAAAATCAACAAACTCACCTGCCACCCCTGTCTGTTTACACCGAAGGCTTTTACATGTTACAATTTTATGAGACTGGCTGTCGAAAATACATTTATGACACTTAATTTGTGACTTTACGACTTCATTCACTCTATACCACATTTATTACGGCCATCACATATTGTAATGGTTAAATAAGTTCTAAACTGATGGCACGTGAAGGTAATACAGTTCTTTCTATCTGAAGTGGTAACAGGCACTAATTTGTCATAGAAATGTATAGCTGAGCCTCTTATGCTATCGACTATACAGTGACACTTCAATCTGTTGCAAAAAGCTTCCCTGTAGTTCTAGTGCAGTGTTTACATTGTTTATGAACATAGTTACAGCAAATAAATCGATTGCCCTTACTTTTCAAAAATAATTTTGCCAAGATACGATTTAATGTTACTAAAGGATCGCAAGATCGGGTCGCAATGATCGTAAGCTCTAAATCGTGACATTTGAAGTACCTAAGAAAAGTAATCGCCTGGTTTCCTTATTGACTAAACGGGTCTTTTCCGCAGAAAAATATTAAAAATAATTCCCACTGAAAGCACCTCTCAAAAGATTCAAAGGATTTGTAGGGAGCAAAAAGAAAGATGGAAGCTCACTTGTATCTTTTATCTTTTCCCTTGAATCGTCGTTTTGCTTCAGAACTATCTGTAAAAGCAAGTTTCCGTTAGTCACTATGGTTAAACAATTTTGTATTGCCATTTTTCCGCAGGTTTATTTCAGAAAATCCTGCAATATTGTTAAGAAAATTTTATTCTTTATAAGCGTCCAAGTTCTAGATTTGTTTCTCACTCCTACTGATCTAGCCTAATCTAGATCTTCTTTAAAATCTATTTATTACTAACATGTATTTCTATTTTTGTATACATGAAGGCTTTCACTGTATACAGGGTGTTAGGTAAATGGGTATATGAGCCGACACTAGCCCATGTTAACATGGGCATATAAATAGTATGGTGAAGTCAGAAATTTGATATCTTCATTTTAATAATTTTATTTTTAATACAAATCGGATTTTATAAAATTTATTTTGTATGAAAATTTTAAAAATTATAAGGCTTATAATCTTTCAAGTTTTCATTACCAAAGTGTTATTTCCAAGGCTCGGTTCTGAATGGGCTCATTTAGTTTTAATCGAGACAAAATACAGTGCGTCGCCGATAAATAACAACGATCATGATTATTAGGCGTAGAGCACAACGGGAGCTATTAAACCAGCTGTATGTCACACCGAACATAATAAAACAATTTTTGTGCATCCTTTTCTCTAATTATTTTATTAAAACTGGACAAAATTTCCTTTGGGGTAAGTCTTACTCCAGCTTTTTTTGATTAAAAAAGATAAAAGGATACCGTAATTAACCTTTCTTCATGGTGCATTTTTACACTTACAAAATACTAGCTGACCCGGCGAACTTTGTTCCGCCTTAATGGCAATAAATAAGCAGACTTTTTTTATTTCGAATGGGATAAAAAGTATCCTATGTCCTTCTCCTGGCTCTAAACTACCTCCCTGACAATTTTCAGCTAAATCGGTTCAGCCGTTCTTGAGTTATAAGTGAAGTAACTAACACGACTTTCTTTTATATATATAGACTAGCTGACCCGGCGAACTTTGTTCCGCCTTAATGGCAATAAATAAGCAGACTTTTTTTAATTTCGAACGGGATAAAAAGTGTCCTATGTCCTTCTCCTGGTTCTAAGCTACCTCCCTGACAATTTTCAGTTAAATCGGTTCAGCCGTTCTTGAGTTATAAGTGGAGTAACTAAGACGACTTTCTTTTATATATATAGATATAGATTTTTACAGAGATGAAATTATGTTGAATCCAAGAAAATTGCTTCATTACACATACTACCTATACTTTAGGCCTCACTCACGTTTCTCGAATCTGCTTATTATTACAATAGTCTCAGAACTTTGTTTTTCAAATATTAATTTTGCTAGCTACCTGCTTGATATTATCAGTCTCCATCTGAAGGTTCTATTCGCCTCGGTGTGAAGGCAGTCTTGTAAACAACTTATTAAACAGGACACCGCGTGGGGCGCGGTCATTACGGGATGGCGCCGACTCGCCGGGCGGCAACTTCACGCGTCGCGGATCCATTACGAACGCTAAATTTAATATACTCCTCGAAGAGATCCTGCAATGTGGAAGCGGTATGATAAATTGTACGCCGTATCCAGTTTACTGGAAGATGGTAGAATAAGTTTAGTTTAAGAATGAACTATAACTGGTTTATGTGGAACTCATAAATCAGTTTTATTATACAACTTTCATGCCAAAGTTTATGTAGCTGCTGATCAAAATCAATGGATATGAAAATATTGAGCCTTAAAACGAGAGTCGAATGAGTGTTTATCAAAATTTACTAAATAGAATCATTAAATAAACTGTTAAAAATTATCCTGCTTTCGCCTCCGAGATTTATTTTACCATGTAGTACCCCTGTACGACAACCCAATCCGCACACAATATTCAGCGTAGTAGTATTAAAAAACAAAAGAGCGGGCAACCCCACCCCTACCACGCTGTGGGCTCGGTGTCCGAGCGGTCTCATTTCCTTTGTGCGCACGCGCAACGAC